>NC_066362.1:99237628-99577628 GCF_013377495.2 Cygnus atratus | reverse complement strand
CGACCTCAGGTGTTATCCCAGACTGGGTGGGTAGAAGATCAAATTGTATCTTTCCTGATTGAAGAAAGAAGAGTTGAAAGATGGAGATGTATCCTTACTACCCTCGCTTTCTGTGTTGCTCTTTGTTCAGCTTCCCTTTCTTCATTGATCTTCTTCCTTGAATACATGCAGTAATTTGTAGTCTTAGTACTTAAATCTCTTCCTCTCTCATTCCTGTATGCTTACTGTATGGGAAGTACATACAATGGTGGTTAGGACCACAGTATCAGAACAGAGATGGACCCAGCGTCTACAAATAACTGAAGAGGTCCACTTACATTTAGAGATTAACACCAACTCCCCAACAAATAACTGTTTATTAAGATCTAACTAAAATGTTTATACGGTTGAGACATTTGTCTTTGCCAACAATGGTTCCAAGGAAATCCTCTTACCACTGACAAGAAGATGTTGTATGTGAGTCACAGTTCTGTGCTCCCAATTTAGACCATGAAATTTACTGGGAAATATGTCTCTAAGATGACAATAAAATTCAGAAAGAGTCTGGATGTGGTTCTGGTAATAGCAACAATATGGACCCATGTGGGTTTGAGTCTTATGTCTAATGAGCATGCTCTTTCAGTGGTCCAGCTTGTCTAGATTTATTTTAAGAACAACAGACGTATCTTTCACTCTATTGATATCTCTGTTTGCATTACTGGCTGATGGCTACCTGTTTACAAACAGTTGCTTCACAGAGAGAAAGAGGTAGCATAGGGAGTCTAGTGGAAAAGGTTTTCTGCTCAGAAGAGATGTTTTCATGCTAGGAAACCCTCCATCTCCTATATTGGACTATCTGATTTCATTTAAATTATTGGTCTGTTTCTTCTGCCTGGGTAAATTTGGCAATAATAGCTATAAGAAGAATGGCACTTTCTTGTGTAGTCAAAAGTGTTGGAAGGACCCAGGCATCTCCTCTCATTATTTCAGAAGTACCTTCCATTGTGGGACTTTACTGTTTGTGTCAGCCAATTTCAATGAAAATGCTATGGAAAAGCTGTGATCTTCTGTGACATTCATCCATCTAATTAAAGCTTTTCTATTTTATTTTTCAGCTCAATAGGTTGTGAGACAAGACTTCTGTTTAACTTTGAATTTCCAACCAAGCTCTCTATCTCATAGTCTTTTGGTGACTGAATGGCATCCAAAGTAACAGAAAATTCCTTCTTGTCACAAAAGATTCTGTGCTGATTCTCACCATCTTTTCTATATGCTTTTGTTGATGATGATGATTGTTTTTGTTTTGTTTTATTATTGATTTTTGCATGTGCTAATGCTCATATTATGAAAGATTTGACAGTATTTATTTTGCTTTGTGCCAATGAAAAATCATTCTACGTGCAACACTTCCATATTGTTATGCAGAGACCACAATTTGATGATTATTTTGCTTTTAGGCAGCTTTGTTTTCAACAATTATTTCATATAAAATGGAATGCCAACCTACACTGAGGGATGAGCATAAGTGCCCAGTTGCAATGGACAGTTAAAAATCTGGGTAGAGATTTTACTGCTGTGGTAAATTGCTGTCACAGAACACCATGACTTGAAGATGAGATTATACACTACATGAGTGGTCTCATACTGCCCGTGGACATGAAACAAAGCACTGAGCTTAATGTCTGTTGTGCTGTCATGCTCTCAGCACTCCAACATGGCTGTGAGGCAGGAACGGCAAATCTATGCCACACCAGAAGGTTCGATCAGTTCCAGATGTGCTATATTTGGCCTATCTGCAAGATGAAATGTCAGGACGAGAGTTCCAACACTGAAGTCCTTACAAGTTATTAAAAGTTTGGTAGTAACAGCATGCTTGTAAAAGCCTGGGTATGGGAGCATGGTCATAGTCTCATTCATATGGCTGACATGACAAGTCACAAGTCTGTGATGAAGTAAGCCATCTGCTTCCTTTATACAATCAGTGTAAATAAAGACTGTGTGCGTCTAATCTGAAGGGTTAATGGATTAACTCCCACAGTTGGGAAGCAGCAGCTTACAACAGAGTAAGGTGGAATCACATCTCTCTTACTGCCGTAAATCATTCTGAAACAAGATGCTCACAGTTTAGGTGGGAACTTCAGGTTGTACAAAGCAGAAGCACGAGATCCTGCGTGGACAACATCAGTTGTCCCATGTGTTCTCCTAAGTATGTCTTCAGTCATAGTCTGGTTTTATTGTCATCCATCCACATGAAGCAATGGTCAGGTACTGAGAAAGTCAATGAAACTTCCGTTAGACGCATTGAACATGTGTTCTTTTTGCTGTCTTTGGTGAAAACTTCTTTCATGATACCCCAGCATCTACAAAAACATATTGTTAAGCTAAGTACAGATGAGATTTATCAACATTGTTACTCTCTGATGTTATCCAGTGTTTCTGGTGTAGGTGGTCTCTGCCTTCATTCACCCTGTTTACTTTCATGTTTCCTTCCCTAGATCATACCGCTCTCTGAATAAAGAAAGATCTTGAATGTTATGGAACTGACTTTTTATTGTGACTGGAAACAGTTGTTCAGACGTATTTCAAGACACTTTTCATGGTGTTTGCTGAATGAATAACAAAGATCTCAATAAGTGGCTCTTGAACTGAGCACTCAAGCCAAGAAAGATCTTCCTGAGTGGGCTGGGGCTTTCTTTGCCCACATTTATTCCTTCACTGTCTGTCTGGCAAATGTTCCTACAGCAAGAATGGGAAAAAATAGCAATATTCTGTTTCTGCTTAGGCTTGTGGGCCACGAGTAACCTGTGAGTGGTGGTGTGGCATCCATTCTTTTTAAGCTACCCTCATCTATTTTCTGATACTGATGGAACTGCTTGCCAACCCTTAAAACTTGAAGTTGTGTAGATGAGAAAGAAAGAGGGAAGGGAAAGGAAGGGAAGGGAAGGGAGGGAGGGAGGGAGGGAGAAAAAGAGAGAAAGGGAGAAAGAAAAATAAAAAAGAGAGAAGGAAGAAAGAGAGGAAGAGAAAAAGAGAGAATAGAAGGAAAAATTGTGATTTACTTTACAGTGGCTGTGGTTTTTGAAGACTTGTTACACGCATGTGCAGGCTGTCCTGCCTTCTGTCCTGATCAGAAAGTTGCTCTTGAGATTCTTGCTCTTAAAAATAGGTTACAATTTTTTTTCTTGCAAGAGAAAGAAAGTTGTGCAGAGTGAATGTTGAACTTTAATGGCTGCACCTCTTTTAAAAGAATCCAGTCATTCATTCCTGGGACATATGTGGAGTCCATGTGGACAAGGCAACTCAAAGGACCACAGTTAGACTGTAGTTCTGATGCAAAGAAAATGCCTCCCCATCATGTCAAGAGCACCTCTCAAGAAGCACTAGACGTACTGTCTAGTTGCAGGCTGAGTGCACTGGACCTGAATGAATAACCCATTTCTTTCTCAGAGCACATGCATTCTCGAGGCATGCCCATTGACCCACGAGGCAGAAGGGCCTTGATGGACTTTGGGAAAATGTTGGTTGGCAGAGGATTATTACTGCTACCATTGAGAAAACTGATCCAAGCTGCAACACTCCTAGCTTATGCCCAGCAACCTGAGCCCCCTAGAAGTAAACTGTGAAATAGATGAATATGGACTGTGTGAAGGCTGCATGTTGCGTAGGATTGCTGTGACCCATTGGGAAAGTGCCATTTTGGGGTTTAATAACCATTGCAGAAATGGTTCAGGGATGTGCTGGGATTCTGAAGATCTTGGATTCAGGTGTGTTGCTGACCTATATGTGAGAGCAGGTTATTCTGGCTCCACTGAAGATGAAATGTGCTTTTACAGGGTTCTTATTTCTAAGGGTCTTACTTCCTATGGAGACACAGTGTTGTTAAAATAGACTTCAGATTTATCATATACGTGTACAAAATAACAGCAGAATTGAGGTGGTGAGCATCACTGCTATTTTAATCCATTTTGCTTACCCACATCACATGCTGGCAGACTGCCTTGGAGTGGAAACTCCACTTTTTTCCTTCTTTAAGCCAGCGAAGCCCTGACTCAAAGGGCTTCACTCTCCTCTCTGCTTGCCTTTGAAGAGATGGATTAGCTGAAGTGTGAATGTCGTCTTTGTGGTTTATGAGGATGTTTCAGTGGATGATGAGTGGGTTGTCAAGGGAGATCTCTGGGTGGCCTGAGAAGATTTAATGGATGCTGGAAGGTTTGGGGGAGTTGTCTTAGCTCTCTTCAACTTAATAAAATGCTTAATGTATCCTCAACTGAGTATCATCAGCTGAAAATTAGAGTAGAGATTTCCTATCAACTTTGTAGAATGTTTTCTTCCACGATTTCATACAAAACAACAAAATGTATATCAGCAAGGCCATTGTGGTCTGTAGTTCTTAATCTACTTTGTGTCTTTGTTGTCTGCCTTCTGTTATTCTGCTCTTTTAGTGTTATTTCTATGGGAAGATTTTTGCTCTCTTCTTAAGAAAAGAAAATCTTAAAATGTGTTTTGCCTTTTATTTCTTTGACGTCCTTGAACAAATTGCTTAACTTGTTTTGTCTCAGTTTTCTTTGCTATAAAATGAGGCATATGAGATTGCATTGCAGAGGTATAGGAAGGCTAAGCTAATATTTGCTAAGCGTTTTGAGCCTTCCAGTTGAAGATGCCCTCACTTGGCTTTGAGTTATAGTGCATCTCAGGAAGAAATACTATTAGTGGTGCTTGTGGCATGAATAAACATAGTGAAATGTGCCAGAGGGCAGCCAGTTCAATCCGGAGTAATAAATAACGGATCCAATGAAAGCATCAAAGTTGTCTGCTTCACAGAAACCTGTAGGCTATTCCACTCTAACTTGATACTTTTTGTTCTGGTTCAAAAATGCCTGAAAATATCCCGAAAGCAGCTTGCACTACAATCTCTGCTGCAGCTCCTTGCTCTTTGTCTCTTCCCTGCAGTCTGAAATTGAGGGCCTCTAGCAAGGATCTAATATCAAAAGAAGGGTAATGCCACTACAGGGAGGGGAAAAATAATTACTAAATTTCCTGAATAGTAAACAGTTTAGGCTTGGTATTTTTTTTTAGGAGCAGTTTTGGCCCTCGCTGTGCTGGTGGATGTCTCTAGGGCGGTAAGCCTCTGCCTGCTGCTGCTGCTGCTGCAACTCTCTTCCCCACCCCTACCCCACCCACCCCGTCCCGAAAGTAGCCACCAATGGAGAAAACAGGTTGGGCTGGGGACGTGCCACGGGAGCTCCGCCGTGGTGGGGCGGGCGGGAGGGAGCTGCCCCTGCGCGGGGGGCTCCGCGCCCAGAGGCCGGGGGGCGCAGCGCGGCGCAGGTCGCCAGGGGGCAGCCGCGGGCGCGGAGGCGGCTCGGGGGCGGCGGGGAGGGAAATCGGGGCCTCCCCTCCCCTCCTCGCCCTCCTGTGGCTTTGCATGCGAGGCGAGGTGGGGCTCCGAGAGACACGGAAGCTCTGCCAGGCTCACGCAAGCCCCCCGCTGCGCACTGAGGCTGGGCTGCGTGTCCGCCCCCCCCCCTCCGGGCTCCTCCGTGGCCCCGGGGTGTTCGTCCAGCCC
Organism: Cygnus atratus; assembly: GCF_013377495.2. Classification (NCBI taxonomy): domain Eukaryota; kingdom Metazoa; phylum Chordata; class Aves; order Anseriformes; family Anatidae; genus Cygnus; species Cygnus atratus. Next base: position 99,572,083 of record NC_066362.1, on the reverse strand, counting down.
CGAGCGTTTCCCAGCCCTCCCAAACGCCCAAAGCCACCCGGAGGAGCCCCGGCACTCGAGTCGCGCATCGCCTTGTTCTCTCCCTCCCTGCCCCTCCTAGGACGATGCGCCGGAGGCCGCCCCGAGGTGTCGGCAGCCTGAAGGGAGCCTTCCTCCCCCTCCCGCAGCTCTCAGAGCAGAAATCGGGGTAGGCTCTGCCCCGCCGTCGGGGTGGGGAAACCCCCCAGGGGCTACGAGGTTCGACTCGTGGCTCAGGCCCCATCTCTCTGACTCGCTCCCGGGGATTATTCCTCAGCACTTTCCCTAAGGCGAGCCGGAGGCCGGGGAGGATTTCGGTGGCCGAGCGGTTTGGGAGCGTGCGGGAGGGGACTGTGCAGGCGCGGTCACATCTGCTCGTCGAAGGTCATTTGCTACCCTAAGCACCAAAATACGAGCCGAGCCGAAGGCTGGCCCGAGCCGACACCTCCCTAACGCGGGGAGAGAAGGAGAATCGTGCTGCGCTGCTTGGGAGACCTTCCATTATTTCACGTTCAAGAGAGGGCATTAAATAGGATCAGCAGGGCAAAATACACCTGATCCTGCTTGTTTCCGCCACAGTACCACGCGGGTATCGGCAGATAAAGAAGCACGTCTTCTTTGTTGCGGGACGGGCTCTGCTCTCATCTGCGACGTTTTCCTCCTGGCTTTTCTCCTTCCCCGCCGACTAGCTAAAAACTGCGCTAAAAAAAAAAAAAAAAAAAAAAAAAAAAAAAAAAAAAAAAAGAGAGAGAGCTGTGCCTTTGAAACAAAAGCAAAGACGCGGGTTTTGGAAAGCCACTTCTGCTCCCGGCCGCGTATCCCAGCCTTGGGGCGATCGATGTTTTTAGCGATGCTAAACCTGGCGGGGCCCGGCGCCGCAGGTCTGCGAGCCCCGGCGCGGCGTGGAGAGGGGCAGCAGCCGGGCAGAGAGGGGCTGTCCGGAGCCCCCGGGCCCTGCAGGCCCCCTGGGACCACAGGTTGGCGGGTGGGCAGGGGCTGCACGCTGTGCTCTTGCAAGCGCTCTTGCTTTTCAAGCATCTCAGCGGGGAAAATCGCAGCAACTTCCCGACGAGCAAAACCAGTTTAGGGGAGAAAGAGGAAACAGAAAATGGTTAGGCAGGTGATCTGTTCCGAGCAATGAAGCCCTGAGCGCCTGACACCTTTCCGTGCGCGGTACAGCTCTAGCAGCCGCAGCCGGCTCCGCGGCCCCCTGCGGCTTTTCCCTCGGCAGAGCCCGGGGAAGCCCCACGGCTTCCAGCGGCGGCCGCAGGAGCCGGAGGCGGCGGCGGTGCCGTGGGCGCTGCGCATCGCCCCGCGGCTCGCCCCGGCCGGGCGCCGCCCGCCCCCGGCTGCTCACCCCGGCTCGCCCCGGTCTCCGCCGCCGCTCCTCCCTGCGCTCCGGGGGTCGGCCCCGCCGAGCCGCATTTCTGCCTGATTTCAGGCCACTGCGACGCCCAAAGCGGCTTTTCCCAAGCGTTGCCGTGCCCAAAAGAACTTTTCCGAGCAGCCGTGTGCCTCCCAAACACGGATATAATCTTTCCGGGCTTTCTTTATAATGACTTCCACTGAATAAATGCTGCAAAGCTCTTTATCTTATAGTGCAATACGGAATGTGGCGTTGTACACATATGGTTTAGTTTTTTTCCCTCTAATTCTTGCGTGCTGGGCAGCTCTGAGTTGGGAAAGGCGTATTTATAAGAATTTGACTCCTTCCACATTCTAAGGCTTGCAGTGGTGTAGGGTGGTTTGGGAAATCTGTCTGGGCAGAGAGATTAAACGAAGTGTCGGGCAAAAGTGCTGTTAAGAGGGCTCTGAGGAAGCGCTTCCATCCTTAAGAAGGAGTTAAAAATGCCTCGGAAAACCGCGGTTGATCTCGCGGAAAACGGGCGAAACACTGAGCGATCGATTGCCATAGCAAACAGATCGAGAATTAGAGTTAAGATCCCGTGTGACACAAACAAACAAACAAACAAACAAAAAAGCAGTAAAAATAAATGAATAGCAATGAAAGGAAAATAAAGAGAGAGGGAAGGGACGCGTAAAGCTGCTGGTAACAGAGGGTGAGTGCGATGCCGGGGGGGAGCTCCGGGGCGCGCAGCAGGCGGGGGCTGCTTAACAGGGGGCGGGCAGGGGGCAGGCAGGGGGCAGGCAGCGCCGCGGGGCGGGGGGCAAGGTGCCAGGCAGCCCCCCCCGCCGCCGCCCTCAGGTGCCAGCGCCCGCGGGCTAGACGGCGGCTCCCCGCCCGGGGAGCGGGGTCGGGGGGCAGCCGGCCCGAGGCGGTGCCGCCGGGACCCCTCTCGGCTCCCCCCGCGCTGCTCTCGCAGGAGCCCGGAGCCCGCAGCGGGGGCTCGCCCGCCTCTCGGCCCCGCGTGTCGCTGCGTGTGTGTGTGCGTGGGAGCGTCCTCCGTGTGCGTGTGTGCCGTGGGCTGCTCTGTCCGTGCGCGGTTGCTGCTTGAAGGCATCCCGGCAGCACTGTCCCCGGTGTCCCCACGAGCCGCTGGCCAGGCAGAGGGGTGAGTATGAGTGATGTGGCCCCGGGCTGTCACCCCTCTTTGCGCTGTGTCTGAGCCGCCAGCTTCTCAGCATCAGTTTACTCCGCGTCCTCCTTCTTGCTCTGAACTCGACAGGAAAGTGTTGGTGCGGTTTTACTCTGTGCGAGACAGTGGTTGCAAACGCGATATATGTTTCCATCCAAATAAATAAATCCGAGTAAGCTCTGCTCTCTGAATTGTGCCAGCCCTTTCCATGCTGAGCTCAAGCTCCTTTTCTCACTTGCAAAGTCTGTCTGACCCCTGCCTGCCGGTCTATCCGCCTGTCTGTCTGTCCGTCTACCTTTGGGGTTGAACTTCTTGGGAGAGGCAGCCTAGATTAAATCAGTGAGTGTTCAGGTATACGTCCATTCTTTTACCAGTTTGTTTTGGTGTCCCCCTCCCTCCCTCCCTCCACCTCCGATTCGTTCTTATTTGAGTTATGAAACACAGAGAGACCCGTCTTATTCTTGAACAGCTAAGGCCCCCAAACCAAAGCCCAATCACAGCAGTCAAAAGTCAGAGGGCCTCTATAATGGAAATGTATTTGTATTTATATTTGTATACATGAGCATCGACCTGTTAAAAGCTCCCGAGCCGTGTCAATGTATAAACGAGAAATGTCAGCTCCTGGATGGTGTGAAAGGATGTAACATTCGTCTCCCTGTAGGCGCATTTGGAATAGGCTACCAGTTTGATGTTGCTTTTTCTCCGGGAATAAACACGATCTGATTTCCGAAACAGCTACGTTTTTTTCCACCGGCATTTCCCCCGTTTCCGTGATGTAGCCGCGGTTGCGAGCGGGACATGAGCGATTTCACAACCGTGTATTGGACGACGAGTTCATGCAACCACCCCAGTTCTGTTTCTAGACAGACGTGTTTTGGGAAATGGCAATACCCTAAAGAGAAGTCGCTCCACGAAAGGAAGAGCCGCTCTGCGTTTAGCCGTGAAACTGCGGCCGGGCTCAGCTCTGCTGCCAAGGACATTCCCATCCCAAAAAGCTCGGGAGCTTTTTCGCGTGATAGAGCTGAAGGTTCGTGCTCCATCCCAGCTAGTGCGGGAAGGCTGGGGGAGCGAGGCTGCCGCTCTCGTGGGAGGGGGAAGCGTGTGCCGAGTTGTTTTCCAGTCCGTGGTTAAAACGAAAAGGCCTCCTGAAGCGTGGCTTATTGGGACGCGCCGTGCGAACCTGGAAACCGAGCGGTGAAACCTAAAGAGGGTACAGGGAGCCGTGAAATCTTTGCAGCAGCAAGGATTAATCCCGTAACAGCGCGGCTGGACCGCGTCCTCCCGGGACGTGCGCTTAAAAAAAAAAAAAAAAAAAAAAAAACCGCGGAAACCAGAGGAGCTAAAGTCGTAAAATAAAAACGATAAAAGCGGATGATGCCAGAGCGGCATCGCGCAGGCCGACCTGCATGGCCGGAGCCAAGGGCGGTGGAGAGCAGCGGCCACGGGAGGACAGGGAGGGGTGACCCGCCATGTCACCGCGGTCCCCCGGGCAGCAGCGCAGCCTCCAGGCCTCTGCAGCCGCCGCCGCGGGCTTGCCCTTCTCGGCCTCGGCGTTTCCAGCCCCCCGCCTCAGCACCCGGCGGTTTAAGGGACTCTGGGGGAAGGATTAGCGGGGTAAGAAAGTGTCGTGGATCTTCTCGTTGGAAATGGGCTAATGGGATGGCACTGGAGGCCACCGAGCCCCTGAGGAGGCCACCGCGGCTGGCAGGAGGAGAGCGTGGTTTGCTCATCCTCCTTTTTCTCCCGTGTTCAGACCACTTATCCCGAGGGTCCCGGGGCAGACAAATCCCTCGTAATGAAGGGAACAAAAGTCCCTGCGCTGCACCCTGTCTCCGTCCTCTGCATCCCCTGTTGGGCCGACGACGTCTGCTGGTGAAATCTTCCCTTGTGCTCCTTTCCTACAAGTTATTGGGTTACACTCGGCTGTTGTGTTATATGGGGCATGTGCAGGGTTTTTAGAAGCCTCTATAAAAGAATAAAGACTCAGTCGCAGCTCGAGCCTGAAACTCGTTTCCCTACACGTTATAACACAGTCCGCAGACGCTGTTTGGTAGAGAAGGGATTGGGGCGAGCAGAAAGACGAGTCTTGTATTATTTCTATTTGATCGAAAGAAGAAAGCCGTGTAAGGTGTTTCCTGTCTATTTGAGATTTTGTATGGCCCTTTAGGCAGGTTATTTCTTTGGAAAACAGCCACGGAGCCCATTGTCTTTATCTGATGCTTGAAAGATTGGGGAGGAGAGGAAGGAGAAAAATCATTGTTAAAAACACTTTGAAGTTGTGCAACTGTTGCTGCTCCAATTTTTTTCTCCAGTCTCCAGATGCACCAGAAATCTCTACTTTGATCTCACAAAGCAGCAATTTATATTTTTTAATTTTTTAAAAAATGGTTGGGTAGCTCGGCGCGTAATGGCAAACATGCAGGGAATGAGGTCATTGGGCAGTGCTGGGGAGGGGGCGGGGAGGCAGATAGTAAATGCCGAGAGCGCAGGAATGAGGAGGCAGGGAAGGAAGGGGGCTTGCTCTCCAAACGAGCCTGGCTGCGGGAACATCTGCTCAGGGCTAAGTTTTACATCCACGCTTGTTCACAAGGGAAAAGTCTCTGCCAGTGCACATGGGTCTGGCCTGAGCGTGAGAGGGATGTTCCCTTCGCGATGCCTCGGCGAGGGGCGCGGACGTCGGGCTGCCAGGAGCCCGGCACCGGCAGCTCTTGGCAGCGTGGCTGGGGGACAGCACGGGAACGGGGGTGACACGGCGAGGCCCAGCACCCGAGGCGGCAGAGGGGACCAGCCCCTCTCCTTTAGAGCACCTGGGGGTGCCCCTTGCTGTCGCTGGTGCGTGCCCGTCTGTGAGTCCTCCCCAGCAGCGGTCGCCCCAGACAAAACCTCGAGCATCACATTTCTGGCAACCTCACCGTCCCTCCGGCCAGGGGCAGCGCTAAGCGCTCCCGGACGGGAACAGATTCTCAACTGCCTCCTTGGGAGGGCCTGGGGGCTCCTCGGGCCGCCCCCTCCCTGCCCCAGGGCTTGGCTCCGGGCAGGGACCGACCCGTGCGGAGCTTGGCTGCGGGCGTTTGTTTGGCTAAGGGAAATCAAATGCGAGGAAGAAGGGGGGACGGACCCCAGAGACGCTGGTCCAGCCACTCTGCCATCTCAAAAACAGCGCCGGCCTCCCGGGCCGACTCTCCGGCAGTGCGGTGCCAGCGCTGCTCGTCTTGAACCTTGCCAGTACGCGGGTGATTTTCTCCCTGGGCAGTCTCTGCCCTTCCATCCAATGCCCTTCCATTGCCTTTCCATCCCGAAGGTGTCGGCTCGGGTTAGCCCCACTTTCCCTGCATCCCCCTCATCGTGCCCCTGCGGGGCTGTTTCCCGAGGCTGCTCCCCGCCTGCCCGCTCGGGATGCGCGGAGGATGCTCCCTCCTGGACCCCAGCAGTCCCCGCCAGCCGCCTGGACCGATGGGAGCCACTGGCACCACGAAAACCTCTCTGCCATCCCGCGGCCGTGCGCGGTCCCGTGACACGGGGAGCCGGGGCACGGGTGTCCCTCCCTGCAGCCTCGGTGGGGAGCTGCGAGCGAAGAAATCCTTGGTCTACAGGGGGAGAAGGCATCCCGGTACCGCTAGAGGTGGCCCTCCTCTGGGAAATGGGAGGTGCGACAGCGCTGACCAGCGGGTGAAGTGGCGAGGGAGGCTGGGAGGATCTGTCGGGACCGTACAAAAATATGTATTTTTTAAAGGGAGAAGTGGGGCAGGGAGTTGGGGGGAGTAAAGTAGGGGGTGAGGGTATAGCGACAGAAACGAGATGCTGACACTGAGGAGTAGTAGGGAGAAATCAACAATTGGTGCCTATAGACCACATCAAAGGACTGCAGAGCAACAATAAAATGCCTTGAAATACTTCTTAATGCAATGTTTGCATTGGGCAAGTCCACAAATGACGCTGGTTTTGCCATCACAGGGGAAAGAAAGCAGCAGATGAGGAGGTTTAGCCAACATTCCTCTGAAACCCGGCTTTAGAGAGAAAAGAGGAGAAGGGAGAGGGAGAGAGAGAGACTTTTATAATCCTGAAAGGCAAGAAGAGAAACCACATCAACGGACAGCGAGCAAATGCAGCAGGGCAGCATTATCAAGACACAGGGGGATCTTCGCAAATAGCCTGATCTGCAACAACACATCTGTAAAGAAGAAAACTTCAATTCCTTGTTGTTACGGGGACATCTTTGACTCCGGCTGTCGCTCAGACCCGCTGTTTTAAAGACGAGGCCACGCTTGTCCCCCATTGCGCATTTCCCCCCGGGGAGCTGCGGGCACCCGAGGCCTGGGGCTCGTCCCAGCCCCTGGAGAGCTTTTCCCTGGCGGGGCGGCCCAGGGTGCAGGGGGGGAGCGGGGAGCAAATGTGTGTGCTGGCGAGGGAAAGCCTCCCGGTTCCGGTCAGCCCCTGTCAAAGAAGTAGTCACACTCAGACGAGCGTTTAATTTCTATTGTGTTTTTTTTTGTTTTCCGAAGGCAGGGCTCCTATTCCCCGAGCGAGGCTGCAGTGTGGCACAGGCTGGCTTTGGCTGGTTGCTGTGCGGCAGCTCCAGCCGCGCCGATCCCGGCTCACCGAAGCCCAAAGTCGGCGGCAGCACCTCTTGACCGCCTGCCATCCACGCACAAAGGATGCGGGAGGCTGAACGTCCTCCTGCACGGACAGCGGCGCCGAGCTCCGCAGCCAGGTCTCCCTCGCTGGGCTGCTCGCCCCCTCGGGGAGGCCACGGCAGTCGGAGCCGTCGGCCCCCCTCTAAAATCGCTGTGCCCCTTCTGTCCCACCCAAATCTCCCACCCAGCCCTCAGCCAGCGCCTGAGTTCCCCAGCCAGCCCCCCCGCTGCTGAAGCAAACCTCTCACTGATCCCCCCGACGGCTACGCCCACCTGAGGCAGCCTCGGGAAGCGCTCCGGGGCTGTCCCCCCGCTGCTTCCCGGGGGGACTTCGCTCTCCCCGCCGCAGGGGTCTCAGCTTTCGGCCCCGGTGGTCAGCAGCTGGTTGCTGCCTCCCGCCCGCAAAACCTTGCTTTCCGAGCACCCGAAGGGCTGCACCGCGGGCGGGGGGGGTTCCCCCTGCAGGCTGGGGTCCGTGCCCCCCGTCTCACCCCTCCTGCCCCTCCTCCGGTGCTGCCACACGTCCCTGGTGACTCCGTGCCCCGGCGGTGGGGACGCGCCGGGAGCATTCACGGGGGCAGGGAGAGGCCTTGCAGAGGGGAGAGTCCTCCGGGGCCGGCCGCACACGCTCCGGGGTCTCGGGGTCGCAGTTTTGCGGTGATGCCTCCTCCTCCGGGAGACAGAGGAGAAGATAAATCCGCCTGTAATATCAATACGGTGATAGAAAGTGACCCGGGGGAAAAGCAGCCAGCACCGAGCGGGATTCCCCGTTTGCTGAGAGCCCCCGGGAGCAGCCGCGCTGCCGCGGGGAGGAAAGGTTCGCTCTCCTTTCGTTTCAAAGGTTTCGATCTTCGAAGCGGGGGAACAAAAATAAAAATAATAATGAATAAAAATCGCCCTGCCAGGCGGGCAAGCCACACTGCAAACGGTAGAAGCACACCGCCTCGGGATAACCCAGGGTTTCGTCCTGGATAGCCCAGTTCCCGGCAGCTTTTTGGTTATTGGAAACTAATAAAAACGGCAATCACAGCTCGAGTAATAGTAAATCTGGGTAAATTCCGGGCGCAGAGCGAGGTTTGCGGTGCAGGAGGGGAGCCCGGGCTGGGGCCCGGCGCGGCGGTGATGGGCACCGCGGACTTTCCCTCCCGCCCCGTCCCGGCCGGCCCCGACGGACCACGGCCGGCCCGTGCGGATCGGAGCCGGGTTTCTGGCGTGCCTGGTTTACACAGCGGCCGCATTTCACGTGGAGGGAAAGAAGCGGGGTCTGAAGTGGCTGCGGTTGTGCCGCATACGTTGCCCGAAGCTAAGGCCGGGGACCGCTCTCCTGCTTTTGCGGCCGTGCCTAGCGCTGATAGCAGGGCGCGGAAAATGCCTACTTTCGACAGCAGAGTGATCACATCCTTCTGCCCCCCGCTCTCTTGAATAGCCCCGTTAAAGTCTGCCGAGTTTTAGGATCGGCGCTAAACGGGATTGTTTACAGTATAACACACCATGTCCGAGGTACGGGAGCGCACAGACCTCTCTTGGTTCAAAGAGCTGTGCCTTGAAGAAAAAAAATAATCCCCTTAATATTTATTTTTTTGACTGAACACACATTGAAATGCTCTGCGCAGCTCGGCTTTCTTCCCTGGAAAAGCGGACTTCGGATCCCGTCTCGGTAACAAGGGGCCGGTTGTCCGCCTACGGTGCCCCATACGAGAGCCATTGTGTGCGAAACCCGCAGCGTTTTCTGGGGTCGCCGTCTGTTTGGCGTGCGCTAGGTGATGGGATAGGGGGGGAAGGCGGCTGCCAGGTGAGGGGAAGGCTCGCTTGGTCCGTCCCCTTGCAGCTGGGGCGGCTGCGAGGTGCCGTGGACCCCACGCGTGGGAGAAGCACCACCTCTCCCTACCTACCACAGCGAGTCCCCCGTGCCTGTGGGCTTGGGAGACGAGGTGTGCGTGGTGCTGGGGGGAAAAAAAAGTAATAAAATAAAAATAAAATGGCAAAACAAAACAAAATAATCCACCCAAAATTGTAAGAGCGGCAATAACCTGTAGCTCTTCAGCGCACCGCCGTGTAAAGTGCTGTTTGCTGTCGGCGTGGGTTTTACCCTTTTTCTTTCCCTCTGCCACGGCGGTAAAGCAGAGCTCGGCCGGGAGCAGCTACTTCGGGACAGAAACCTCCACGCCGGCTGCGCTTGGGCAGCCCCGGCCCCATTCCCCGGACGGGACCGTGCTCAGCGGCGTAGCCGTGCTAAGCCCCCCGGCCCCTGGGAGATGCTTGCCTCTTGGCCTGCCGCCTTCCCGGGGACCGCCCCAGCGGAAAATCTCCCGTGGCCTGGGGTCGGCTCGCGTGTCCTGGCTCTGATGGTAAATCTGGCTAAAGCTCCTAGGTCGGGATCTTGTCCAGATACAGCCCCGCTGCCGGTTTTTCCTCTGCTTTTTCCAAGGTCCCTTTACCCTCTAGGCTTTCTCCTCCAAATCCCCGCCAGGGCGGTTTATTTCTTGGGGGAAAAAAAATAAAAAAAAAAGAAAGAAAACGACGAAACAAACACCGAGGACCGTTCTGAGATCTCTTTTAGTCTCTTCCCGCCCTGAGTACACCTGCAAATGGGGAGCAGGGGCAGGGAATGGGAGGCCACCAGGAAACCTCGGACACCCACTGCGGATGGGGTCGGGGGGCAAGGGGGGGAGCAGAGAGGCCGCGGAGCCCAACCTCCCCTTCCCCTCTGCGCCGGGCCTTCCTCACCTCGCCGTGCCAGCCCTCCCCGGGGGGACAGATAAAAGTCTCAGGAAGGTAACGAGGTGGGTGGCGAGCTCGGAGGGGCCGGGAGCTGCGCCGTAGCCTTCCCGGGGAGGGGAGACCCCCGTTCCCCCCGGGCTTGCTGCCCCCGGCCCTGCCCTTGGCCTCTGGCCACCCGAGAGCAGCGGCCACGGGAATTCACCTGCCAAGGGAGACCCCAGCACGGGGCAGGTAGAAAATCTGCAGAGGAAAGAGTAGGAGGGTGGGGGGATTAAAACATAAGGGGCAACGGGAGCAGCAGCAGCCACCCCCGGGGCGCCTGTGGGGTGGGAGCGGGGAGTCCCAGGAGGGAGCGCCCCGAGGCTGTGCCGGGGACTGCAGAGCTCCTGGAGCGAGGAGCAGGGGAAGCGAATGGGTTTTTTTGTTCAAGCAGCAATAGCTGACAAGCCGCGGACACTCCACGACCCTGAAAGCCGAACGAAGAGGGCTTGTAGACAGAAAAAAAATGAAGAAAGAAAAAATATCGGGAGCCTCGCTTATCGAACTGGGTTATTCTGAAGTTTAGGGTGGTAAATACAAAAATGCACGGCTTTTAACCCTGCCTTCGCTGTGCCAAGTTAGTAGCTAGTAAGTCAGAGGGCTCCCTACCCGGGACCTTCGCCTTTGTGAGGGGAACCTGCTTTGTTTGAATTATTCATCATAATTGCCTATTTCCAAACAGCTCCACGGGGAGGCTCCGAAATGCAGTCAGGTCTGATCAGTGCCCGCGAAGAAGCGATGCCTGGAGCTGGAGGAAGTCCGGGGACACTTTGAGCTCCCCATTCCCGTCCCCTCCCGGAGCACGGTGGCCGGGTTGGGGTGCGGGGGCAGGTCCAGGGACACGGGGCATTTTGCTGCCTTACGCCCGGGGAAGCTTGCGATGCGCTTCTGCTCTGCCCGCTCTCCTTCTGCCGCCCGGAAAGCAGGAGAGCCAGAAATAATGCTAACGCGCCTTGGGCTGTGGTGCCCAAACGAGTGAGGGAGAAATCCTGGTAAAATGGAGGGAAAGTAGTGGCTGTTTTTTACAACCCAAGTGTATAATCGGATTTTTTTTTCTCTCCTGATAGAAAGCAGATAAATTTATGAAGGGAGAGCTAAGAGAATAATTACAGGGTGAAGGTAGTTAAATTTTATTTCGAGTCCCAAAGGCAAAACCTGACATTTTATTGCAAACATCTGGAAGGCTTAAGAGACTGGCATGGTGTTTGTTTAAACACTAATAGAGATTTTTATTCTGTAAAACACAAACAAAGCCCATTTAAAAACACTCGAGACTGTAAATATTTTGCGGTGGTTCAATTCTCCAAGCCTGAGAAAACCGGGGGAACGGGAGGGGAGGGGAACGAATCGACGGCGTAATGGGGGTATAATTATGAATTAGTTAATAATACGCAACAATACCGTTTGTGCAGACCATAAAAATAAATTGCAGGCGGATTTTTTTTTTTCGCAGTCGCAGTAAATGACCCCGCGCAGCCCGGGAACATCACCTCGCTCGCGTTTCCAGGCAGCCACTCTGTTCTCCTTACACTCGCCTCTTACGAGAGAGCCAGCCCCGAAATCCTCCGGTCCGTTTAAAAAGGACGATCGGCGTTGCGTTAAAGTCCAGTAAATCACTCGCTCGCGTTATCAGACAGCCTTCAGCCCGCACCCGCTGACTAGTTTTAACATTGTTTTCAATTACTAACTTCAAAAAAAAAAAAAAATCTCCTAGATCTGGCTAAAGGACCTTCGATAACGTTTCCCTTGTTGTGCGGCAGGGTTTGAAACTGGCTCCGCTCAGGCTCTGCGAGCAGAACATCTGGACAGCACTCCCACCCCGCAGCCGGCTCCCCTTATTTCTCTCTTTTGCAAATATTTCCATACATAAACAAATATTTTCAGGCTCGCTCGGCGACAACCGGGAAGCAGGAGTGAATGATTTCTTTATAAACCCCAGGGCCTGGCCCTGCGACCCTTGCTCCCGCCACTTTATTCCAGGGAGCAGTTTCCTGGATTTAATGGGAGCTACCCCTGCGAGTGCGGGTCTGGAATAAAGGCCAGGCAAAGGGGGTGCTTTCTTCTGCAGTGGTCAGAGCGGGATCTGAGCGTCGCGCCTGAGCCCAGGCCGGCTCCAGGCTGACCAAGGATTTCCAGCGGGGGGTCACGGGCAGAAATCTCCTGCAAGGGGACAGCCCCGTCCCTTCCCCGGGCGCATTTCGCCGCTGCCCTTCGCACCGCCGGCACCGGCAGCGGGCGGGCGAGACCTCGGGCGGCGGCGGGGAGGTGGAGGCTCGCCCCCGGCCGCCTCTGCCGGGACCGTGGGGAGCTGCCCTCCAGCCCCCGGCAAAGGGGTCTGCTCCCTGGGGCCTAGCGGTCAGGAGGCGTGTTGGCACGGGAGTTCGGTCGCGTTTCTGCTGCGAAGCCTCCGTCCCTCTGTCCCGGCTGGGCGGACAGACGGACGGACGGCAGCGCCCGGCGGTAAGAGACTGAAAAGGGCTCGGGGCTGCTTTAAACCGTCGACCCGTAAAACCACACTTAAACCCGGGAAAATTGTGTTTCTGAGCTCTTATATCAGCCACCGAATTTCTTTTATATCGCCCTGCCTTTCCAACACCATTTCCTCTCGCTAAAACGCTATAAATAATCATCTGTTTTCTTGGGCTCTCTTTCTAAATTCTCCCTCCAGCCTCTATAAAAGCCTCCCTCGCCGTCCGTCTCCCAGGCGGGTGTTTCCGAGGCTTTCGGAAATAGAGAAACGGGTTTTTGTTTGGGAGACACTCCCTCGCCGTGGGACACGCAGCCGAGGGACCGGGGCGAAAGCCGTGCGCCCTTCCCCGTCTCCCTGCTCCTCGGCCGGTCCCGGAGCCCGCTTTAAAACGCGGGCTCCTTCCAAAAGCCTTCCTCTTTCGTTGCCCTCTCCCCCGCCTCGGCACGGCTCTCCGGGCTCCCCTCGGCCCTCCTGGGGGGCACCCCCGTGCCGGGGGGCCGCCGTGCCCGGCGCTGAACCCTCTGCGAGCAACCTGTCAAAGGCGATGCTCCAGAGGGGAGGGGAAAGGAGCGGCGGGGGTGTGGGGGGGAACGGGGGGGTGTAAGGCGGGTGATGCACAAAACCTGCTCCTCGGCCTAGATAACGACGCTCAGCTTTCCCGGGATCTCCCGAAGAAATCGCTCCTTTCTCGCCCCAAAATCCCTCGCCCCGGCAGGCTGGGGCCGTGCCTGCGCCACCCCGCGCTTCAGGCCGGGGGGAGACGCCCGGGCGGCTCTACAGCACCCCGCAAACACAGTGGGGAGGCTGGGGTAAAGGAGCTGACCCCCCAGCCTACCCCCTTCCCTTGTGTCCCTCCTCTCTACCCCGGCGCAGCTCCGCGCCTTCGGGGAGCATTTGGGAGCCACCGACCCGCAATAATCTCTTCCTCAATCTGCCATGCGCTCTCTCCCGCTTTTCCAGAGTCGCTCGATCCATACTAATTCCGCCCCTTACTGTATCATTATTTATTGTTTATTTTGAACCTTTCTCTACTCGATCCTTGGGATCGATTTAACTCCCGGCGGCTTTCCCCACTACGTTTTCCTTGGACGGTGTTTCGCTTGTATTTTTCGGTGGTCCGATCACGGTGCTTCCTTCCCCTTTCCAAATGCAGCCCCGTTTTCCTTTTCACTGCGATCCCCCAGCGCCCCGCACGACCCAGGGGTGTGTGAGCAGCCCGAAGGGTTTGGGGGCAGAGCGAACAGAAGGAGCCGAAATGAAATGTTGGATACCATCCAGGCAGCTGCCCGGGATCTGTACCTAGAGGATTTGTTCTCGCTGGAGCTAAATAAATAAATAAATAAATAAATAAAAGACCACGACCCTTCCTTCCAAAGGCTCCCCGTGCCGGTGGTGCCGGGTCTGGGTGTCTGCCCCCCCGCAGCCCGGCTACGCACCGTGCTGAAATTTCGCTTCAACACACGCAAATATCCCCGCTGCCGGGCCAAATACCGGCAAGCTCTCGGAAAACACGGCACGAATGACGCTTTAAAAACAACCCCAGGTTTTCAAGCCCCTTTCGAGTACTTTTTGTTTGTTTGTTTGTTTATATATATATATATAATTTGAGGGGGGGTTGGTTACCAGAAGCCCCTAGGAAACGTGGGTGCGGCGGAGAGAAGTGCCGAAGCTGTTCCGTCGCTGCATTTGGGGCTATGTGCTTCCTAACAGCTCCCCGCTCTTCAAAGAGTTAATTCTCCCGGCCGGTGCTCCAGGACTCAGATGGCCAAAATTCCTAGCCCCGAAGCCCGAGTCTCCCTCCCTTCCCCATTGGGTTGCAGCTTTTGGGTTTCTCCCGATCTCTCTCTCCGATTGGCCGGGGACTTTTTTTTTTTTATTATTTTTTTTTCCTTGACAGGCGCACGCAGCCTGCCCAACTCTCGGAGGAAAAAAAAAAAAAGAAAAAAAAACACAGAAGTTTGGATCAATCAGAGAGAGACAGAAGGAAAGGGGAGAAGGAAAAAAAAAAAAAAAAGATGAAATCCAGCCTGCAGCCCCTCTGAGCAAGTGCTGGGGACCTGGGCTGTGCACACCCTCCCGGCTCTGCCTACGGAGTATCTGCAGCCTCATGTAGTTCCTTCAGGAGACTGAAGGCTGGTTCTTCTTGGGGGTGCAGCTGGGGAGGGGTGGGGGGAGAAAGAGGCGAGAGGCTCTGCCTCTGGTCCCCGAGCTCTGCGCTCCCAGCCACTGGTTGCTCATCTGCCCAAGGGTCCGGGCTGGGGGATAAGATGAGTGAGAGGCGAAGATCGGCGGTGGCCCTCAGCTCCCGAGCGCACGCTTTCTCGGTAGAAGCCTTGATTGGGACAAATAAAAAGAGGAAACTCCGAGACTGGGAGGACAAGGGGCTGGATTTGTCCATGGAAAGCCTCAGCCCCAATGGCCAGCTAGGGGACAATGAAGACCCGACTCAGTGCCTGGACCTCAACCCCGGTTAGTGCAACTCCTTTCTCCTCTCAGTGCCTTCCAGCCCCTCTCCCTTCCCCGGGCCGGGGCTGCCTCCGCTCCGCCGGGCTGCGGCTCCACGAGAACATCCGGGGCTGGGGCGGGGGGGGACGGACGACGGGACGGAACGACACGTTTTGAGGAGATTTCTCGGGTTTTGTTATTATTATCATTACCGTTATATTATTTTAGCTTTACAGGGAGTTTTCTCCTCCTCACCGCGGCTCTCTCCCCCCCCGACTCCTTGATCTCCCGGGAGTGGAGCGCACCCCCCCGCCTCCTCCTTCTCCCTTTCTCCTCCCTCTCCGCGCCTGCCGGGTCGCGGCGGTGCTTCCCGTGTGTCCCGGGACACGCGTTTCGTCCTGTCCCGGAGCTCTCCGACCAGCTGGGTGCCCGCTGGGTCGGGGGACACAGCCCCCACATCCCCCCGGGAGGGTGCCCGATCCTTCCCGCAGCGCCGGGATCGGGTTCACCGGGGCTGACCGGAGCGGCTGGGATGGGGCCGGTGGCGACGGGGGAGGGAGGAACTGGGGCATGGGGAGCAGCGCCGGAGCCGCGGACCCTGGGCCGGCTGCAAGATGTTTGGGGGGACAGAGCACGAGACTCCCCTTGAAAAATAATAATGTTAAAAATACTATTTTATTTGAAAGGGAGCCGGTAGCGTGGAGCGATCATTTGGCTAGAGCAAAGCCCTAGAGCTGCTCACCCCCCGTCCTCTGTCCTTTTCTCCCCGGGCTGTCCCCATCGTCCCCGGTCTCCCGCCCCGCTCCCGAGCGCTGCGAAAAGGGACGGAGCCAGCGGCGCTGCTCCCGCAGTTGTGGTGTGCGGAGAAAAGGGGACTTCAAATATTTTCTCTTTACGTCTTTTTTTATAGTTGGGGTGAGGGGGGGAGGTCAAGCGATTTCTGTTCGCCGCCCCATAAGAGAAAGGGCAGCGGTCTCCTCCACTCGCCCCAAATCCACTCCGCCACACTCGGAGAAGAAAATACCTTATATATATATACATATATATATGCTTATATATATATATATATATGCTATATTTTATATATGTTATTTTTGCATGAGATTCCCCGCGACATTACTGTGGCAGCTGCCTACAACCCGCCGTGAAAAACAGAGAGATCGACGAGGAAAAAAAAAAAAAAGGCTGTTGTAAAAAATCTGTTAAGTGTTTTTGAAGGGAGCGAAAGACCGGGAACTGCGGAGACCTCGCCCCGCTCCGCTCTCAAGGAACGGCATTTCATTTTGCTTGTGACAGCAGCAGCTCTTCCCCGTACATGTCATAAGGAGACGGAGGTAAAATCTTCCGCCTGGTACCCCTCGCTCAGCGGAGCGACGGGCATGAAGGAGAACGGACAAAAGGGATCAAAAGAGCAAACGCCAAATAGGGAAAAAAAAAAGGCTTCAAAGTGTTCCTCGTCCAAAATCATATGTACGCCAACGAAACGACAAAAATCGGCTTTGCAATAACAGAGCAGATAGGCGCATTAGTCTTCCTCATTTTATTTATTTTATTATTATTATTTTTAGAATCGTTTCTCATTCATTTCCACCCTCTACGGGATATATATATATTTGTTGATCTAGAAGTTTAATTTTCTCATTTCTCCATAAATTCGAAAAAAAAATATGGAACGGAAAACTCCCCTCTGCGCCAGACTGGAGAGCGGGAGAGAATAGCTGCTAAAATGCCTGAAACCTTAGAAAGCAAACGTGATGTTTTTCATAAAGCAAAGGAAATCAAGAACAGTTTGAGAAATCATTTTTTAGGAGGTTGATAGACTTTAAATAAAGTTCCCGACTGTAATTTGCGCAGTCACTTCATTAAACCCAAAGCCTCCGCAGCGTACTTTTGCTGCTGGGTGAAAATTGATTAGCGGCCATATAATAGCCACCAAATTCCATCTTTACAAGACCCAATTAAGAGCAAACTTTACACCTAAAGTATCTAAATCTTGCCAAATCTCCAGCGATATGCCAAAAATTAGAAAGGGGAGTTTTTCTAGCGTCCCAAACGATCGAAACTCAAAATCGCTTCTCTGGGTAGCGTAGGAAATAGCACAGGGCTGCTCTTTATGCTGGAAATATTATTGGTACGGGCGGGTTTACAGAGAGGCCCCATGGATCACAGGGACCACTGGAAAAGTAGGGATTGATTTTGCGTGGGAAACAGCAAATCGGTCCAGCCCGATTTATCGAACCCTTCCCCAAAATTGGATTTGAGCTGACGAGGGGCCGCAAAGCCGAAATTCATTCGCCCCAGGAAACCAAACACCACCCGAGGAAGACGAAGGCTTCGTCCTCCTTTTTCTGCTCCGGGCGTGGAGATTTCTCTACGGCACGGCTCCGGCTCCTTTGCCACGTCTCGCACGGGTTTCCCCATGCCCCACGGCCGCAGGGAGCAGCGCTTTGCCCGGGGAGGGGCCCGGGAGCCTCCCGGCAGAGGCGAGGGGAAGGTGCCGGGCTGGGGGTGGCGTGGGGAGAGGTGAGAGGAGCGAGCGGGTAAATGGCCTGGGTTTGTAAAAAAAACATCTCCAGCACATCCGAGTGATTTACGCCCCGGCCGTGAATCTCGTCACCAGAGCTAACGTGCTGTTTTACGAGGCTCGTTTAAAAAGGAGGATAAAGCCGGATTTTAATCACGTGTGCGGATTTTAATCACGAAGCCGCGGAAAGGAGCGCGGGATGGTGGAGGCTTCCCCCCCCTCCGACCCAGTTTAGGGGAGCCCCCCGCGAAGCGCGGCTGCTCTCCCGGGCGGTGGGAAGACACGCTTCGGAGGCAGAGCACAGGGTGGGGAATAAAAATACACAATTTCTCGCCCTCACGTTCCGCACAATGGGAGAAACACGGCGGTGTGCACGGAAACGAATTTCGCCAGTCCAGCCTTCGCATCACGCACCCCATCCTTATTTTTTTATCGCGTGTTAAAAAAAAAAAAAAAAAAAAAAGAACACGCGGGTTACAAAAAAAAAAAACCACAGCACGTTTTCTAGAGTTTTATTTTTGTCGGTCTGCGAAGACATCGCGTTACAAATGGCTTTTCGTTCCGTGTGTTGTCTGAAGCGCCGTTAATCAACTGCCGCGAGGCTTTGCAGCGAGGGGAAACAATCCGGCATGCACGGAAGGAGCTGCAACGTATTTAGCACAGCCACTCATCCGTAAGACCAGCATCGCTTCGAAGTCCGAGAGCCTGAGCGAGCCTCGCGTTGCTGGCAAGAGCGAGCCCTCCGCTCCTCTTCTTGCGGCTCGAAGCTCTGCCTCGGCCCGGAGGTGAGACAGAAGTGGCCTTCCTGCCCTGCCCGCACTCCACTGCGGAGCCCCGCTCCTCCCGCAATGCGCAGAGGAGCTAGGGCAGGAGCGGGGGCGGCGGCGAGCCGGGGGCGCCCGGAGGTGCGGGGCTCGGGGCGCCCGGAGCCCTCCACCCGCTGGAGAGGGCAGGCGCGTCGGAAGAGTGGAAGAAATGCGTTTTTTTTTTGTTTGTTTGTTTAAATATACGTGCTTTTGAAGGTTCGTGTTGATGAATCCCCATTTTTTGACCAGTGGCTGCTCAATAGGGAGCGGCCAGGTTCGGTAGCTTCTCGCTGAAGCTTTTGTTGGAGTGCTCGGTGGATGGGGCGAGGGTCTCAAGAGATGGCAGAGGGCTTTTTGTCACCTCTTTCCTGCGGTGGGGCGATTTGGTGTTATCAATAATACCAAATTATCAATAATACCAAATTGTGGTGCTTGAGACTCGCTGATGAGAAATGTCCCCTACCCCCGAGGTGTAAGTCGGAGAGCCTTAGCTTAGTTTTGGGCAGAAATGCTCGAGAAGGGGATTTATTTACCCGACGACTTTCTAGCAGACGTGCGTGTGCGTGAATTCACTCCACCTGCTGGGCTTCCCTCTCGAAAAGGGGGTACCGAGGGGCAGTATCTGCGCATCCCATGGTAGGAAATGTGAAAACCCGACCCTCGTCAATCCCCCGGGCCGCAGGGCTGGTGCTTGTGCCCTTCCCGGCCGCGGTCCGGGGTCCGGACAAGTGCGGTCAGCGCTGACCTGGGAGCCCGAGGAGCTATCGGGAGGGAAGGATTTGGCTCTGCGTTGGTGCGCGTCCTGCTGAATCGCTGAACTCCTGCCGCTGGGTCTGTTCAGCTCGTTCTGCAAAGAGGTGAACTGCCCGCCCTGCAGTCGGGCGGCAGGTGAGAGAGAGCATCCCGGGGACAAACCTGGCAGAGCAGCAGAGTACTCGGGAAGAGGCAGCGCGTCAAACAATGTCTCCCTTTCTTTTAAAGGTATCTACACCATTCTTACGCAGGTTTGTTCCATCTGCGGGGAAGGGGAAAACTGTTATTTCCAAAGACATTTCTTGTCTTTGACAAGAACTTTGGGAGAATCCAAAAAGCTTCTGTTACAAGCAAAAGTCAAGTAATTCCTTACAAACCATCAATCACTTCTCCCTCCTCCCACTTGGGACTGAGCGCTTATATCAAATATCAGCCCGGCTAGCCTTTCCTCAGGCAGAAGTGTCCTGCTTTATCTATACCTGTCTTTAAGGAAAACTGATGCTTTTTTCAGATGGAAAAGTCGAAAGATACCTTCCAAGAGTGCTACATCCAAGAAAGAGCATTTGCATTGTTTTACAACACAGTCAGTGCCGCTTAAGTCACCCCTGTTCACAGAGATCAGTATTCCTGTTTTAATCTGCTGACTTCTGGTATGACTCTATGCTTGCAGTCTTATGTCTTCAAACTTCAAAGATTTTTTTTTGATGTATTTTTTTTTTTTGCATCCTGGTCTAGATTAATAAGCGTACAGTAGTTTAAAAAAGTACTAAAATCAATCTGAGAGCACTTGGAAAATTTCTGGATGTATTGAGAACAGCTCATATGGCGTTTACATCAGTTCCTGTTGTAAGTAAAATCTGTTCAAATGCAATTTAAATCACCCCAAGTGTCCGTCTTGAGATCTGTAATTTGCACTGGTGACATAAAATCAAACTCAGTGAAAGAGGCATAAGTTTTCTAAAACTGACAAAGTTTTAGAGATCAATAGTTTCCCAGAGGCTAAGCTCGCTAGTGCCTGTTAAGGGAATTACAGGATTTTGTACTCACTCTTAGCTTTCTGACATCTTACTGAACAATGTGGTTACTTTGCAGTAATGGGCTGGGAGGCTATGCTTAAATCCAGACAGCAAAAGCACAGCGGATTTTCAGGCAGGTGGTCAGGATGTGGCAGCTCTGTCCACCCAGGAGGAGCGGCGGTGGGCACCTTGGTGCATGGGGAAGCATCTGCGGGCTCCACAGCGCTCTGGTGCCCAGCCTTGCCCGGAGCAAGGCTGAGATTATTTTTTCCTTTTTTTTTCCTTTCTCTTTTATTTCTTTCATTTTTTTTCCTTCATCAAATAGATTTGTGTAGCTCTTCACTGCTTAGCTCCAACACAGGTTAGTATAGGTGACAACTCCAACCTTCCTGCTTGCTAAGCACCTGCTCTCTCAGAATATAAAGTGTTCCCTGTGGTAATAGCTGTAGCACACTTTGGTGAGAAGGGCTATGGAAAGATACAGTGGTGTTATGGTAACATTAAATGGAAATCACTTTGGAAGCCGAGTGAGGAATTTGAAAACTGACAGGAAATGCAGTGCCAGTTCAAGTTCCAGCAACAATATTCATGCGAGTGGCATCTTTTAATTGCGTATTCTGCAAGATCAGAATACAATGAATTAGTAAATCAATCCAAGAAGTGACAAAAGCACTTGTTACAATAATATTTCCATTTGCCATTTGCTCAGCTGAGCTATCTATCTGAAAGTATTGTGTAGATGGTGAAAGGACTGTTCGAAACAAACCCCTGTGACAATAAATTGTCCAATGGTTGTTGTATATGTGTAAGTGCAAAATTACAGCTGCTAGAGGGTAGGCTGGACATAGCAAATGTCTTGGGTCAGCACACACGCTGATTCACAGCACCAGAGGAATTCGGGGGGGGCTCTCCTGCCTGGAGCTGAATCACTGAAGGATTTTGCATGTGGAGATTGAACTAAAAGAAAGTGAAAATTCTCTCTCTTTCTCTCTTTCTCTCTTTCTCTCTTTCTTTCTCTTTTCCTTCCTTCCTAGAAAAATTCAGGTTTTGGTCAATCTTTAAAAATTCGTTTTTATATAATCAAACTGCTTCACATTTTTGAATTATGCAACCATATTTAACATGGTTCCCCAAAACTCCTTGTTTAAATTAATTTTAAAATACATGTAAAAATACATTTTAAAATTATTTTGCAGTGGAAAAATATGACATTTTGATTTAGGTAATAATGAAATCAAGCATTTGGGCATTTTAAACCACTTAGCAGTTTTTTTTCTTTTAACACTGTCATTTGCCAAATTCTGCATAAATAAGTTCATTTCTCCAAAGACATGTTTTCTTGGTCAATTCACCGTATTAAAAAAAAAAGAAAAAAAAAAGAAAGAAAAGAAAAAAAAGTCCAGCTAAACTCTGGCAGTGTGGAATTCAGTCCCTGTCACAGTGGACAGTTTCACTGCTGTTTATCTGCACCTGCTCATTCTTCTTAAGGCTTCTGGGTTTTGTGAAGTATGGAAAATAGTCAAGTATTGTTAAATCGACATTTTCAGTGGTGTCCATACATGTAGTTCTTGGAAAAGATTTTGGGAAGAGTATTTAACCAGTTGTTTAAGAACTGACACAAATTACGGGAATTTGCAATGTCATAAGACACTTCCAATGCTTTTTGTTCTTAATTTGGCAGATACGCGATAAATAAAAGAACAAATGTGGGGCAAATCATGTATAGCACATATAAAGGTGCTATATCCTATAGCACTTTTATTGGAATTCACAGCAAAAATAGTTTGAAAATCACTGGGCCAGAGCACATAGAATAATTATGAATGACTTACAGTTCTGCAACTCCACGCTGTTACTGGACTCACTCTTGACTAGCATGAACATTTTTCCCATGACCAATGAATTAACAAAACCAAGCCTGTCATTTTTGAAGCTTTGGAAAATAGAGAACTGCCTGATCAGAAATCTACCCCAAAACTGAAGGGGAAACTGAAGACATCAGAATGCCTTTGCTTTTAATGAGAGTAAAGAACTGTGTATCAGAGACATCTTAAGAAGCTACATCAGCTAGTAGCAGTATTCCTAATTAAGATATTGAAAGTGTTGATTGACTGTGTGGATGCTTCCAAACAGAAAATAATTCTAAGGAAATATATGGTAATATTTAGTGATATACGGTGCGCAGGATGAATAGGTCAGGGAATTTTGAAAAGCAGGTTCTTGCTGTTTTATCCCAGAAATGTCTGCAGAACAGCTCTGTAGGTTTGGATTTGCTGAGGAGGAAGGGACCTTGGGAACAGACGGAGAGATTCACAGATGGATTTTTTTTTTTCACCAATCTGCCCCACTTGACAGTCCTCCATCCCACTGAGGTGATTCTTTAAAAGATCAGTTATTAATTGTGCATGGGTGCTACTGTCATGATTTTTATTATCATCACTTAGTTTGATGAAAAAATTATCCCAGAACTGCCTTGCCATCCCTTTGTCAGTTTTGCATGTAAATGCTCTTTGCACTGGTGAAATGAAAATGTATTTTTGTTGTGCTTTAAGCAGTCATTCTTATCAGGGTGAAAAGGCAGTAGGGGAAGACCTGTTGAGTATTCCCTTGTACCTGCTCAGACCTTGACAGAAACACTCCTGCTGTTTTTTTTTTTTTTTTTTTTTTTTTTTTTTTTAAGCAGACTTTGTCTATGAAGTCTGGATTCTGCTGCTGATGCCCTAACTTGTAATAAAATATCATGCAATAATTGGTTTGTGTGATCATAAATTTCTGGTTGATAAATCCTTTTACAAATATGTGATCTTCCCTGAGTTTGTTCTTTTATTTATCAGGTATCTGCCAGATTATGAACAAAGGCACTGAAAGTGTCCTATGACAGTGCAAAATATAATAATGCAAAGGTTATGTGGAAGCAGACTTATTAGGCAGCTGATAAACTAGGGCCTAAATCCCGAAAGATGCTCAGCATCTACATTTCAAAGCACTTTATGGTGCTGACTTTTGAGAGCTCAGCTTCTGTGACCTTGTTTTCAGTGGCACAGGGAACGTGCAATTGCCATGGAGATCTGGAACCCCAGCTTGATTCTGGCTCTTCTGCTCTGGGATACCCGTGCCGGGCAGTCACGGCCAGAAAGTAGCCTCCCCACACCAGGGCTGTCAGGATTGGGATCACTGTGTCTTATTTGTGGGAGCTTCTTCTTCATCTGTTGGAATACTGTGACTGTCTGCTAGAATAAAATAATTGTGATTGTGAGGTTAATGCTGGGATGATCACTTTTATGCTGTGGGAGGACCATGTTTTCCTTTCATCTTCAGTTTTCCTTCAAATGTTTGATAGAATGAAAACTGTCAGGCTGGATCAGATAAAGGCTTCTGATTATGCCCGTCTTTGCAGTTTCTAAGTGTTCTTGCCTTTTTGTTCTGTAATATAATACAGTAGTGCTCCATACAAGGCAACAAGGGTGTTATTTTTAAACTGAGAAGCTGTCTTTTTGCTTCAGAAAACTTACTCTGTTTATGCTGGAGGGGTGCAGAAAGACCGGAAAATGTAGAATACAACGCATGGCTGTGGGTGCCTAATGGTTTATATTTTGCTTCAGAATTTAAAAGGTAAATAGAAGATTTATTATGGTAGGATTTTGGGGTTTCCTGTGCCAGGCTCCTTGGAGCAAATAAAAAAAAAGTCTTCATTTATCATCAAACAGCTCCAGCAAAGTCTCCATCTGCCTAGTGGCAAGGCAGTCACGTTACTCACTTCAGTGCTGCAGAACATTACCCACACATGACTGTAACATCAGAGTGCTGTTGTGCAGGTCCCTGCAGCCCAGGCTGAGTGGCAGAAAGCTCACTTTGCCCTTGCAGAGACTGTTGGGATTATTCTGTACATAGCAATTCTGTTTATTCCAGGACTCAGGAAATTGCGCCAGGGCTGGGAAAAGGCAGGGTGGCCATGGAGATTGCCAGCAGTGTGCAGCTACAGAAATGGTCAATAATTAATAGCTTTTGTGGAAATACAGCCATATAATGAAGCTTGAGGAAAAAACTCCCCTTCTGCTCCTTGGAATGAAAGATTTGATTGTAAGGTGGCATGTTATTAAGAGTGTTTCAAGATTGATTGCTTGAGTAACATTACGGTGCTGAGCATCATTTATCCAGAGTAATTGGGGAATAATTAATTTTTTAAAAAATGGAGAGAGGGTTGACTGCACACAGGACATGCTAGCAAGTAACCTGGTGCGGTTGTAGCCTTTAACCAAAGAGCGTATGAGTCCCAAAAGGGAACGGAAAATGCCTGGGGTGTTTGTTTCCTCTGTCCTCTTGCCATGTGGCACAAGGGACAAGGGATGTCACGTGCCAGTGAATGAACCTGGTGGCCACTGTGGTAGCTTCCTTCCAAAGCCGAGACGTGCTTGTGCATGAGTCTCGCAGGGATAAAGTGGTCATGAAATAAGGGAGAGGAGAGAACAGGGGCAAAGGAGGAAAAAACAGTGGAAAAAGGGAGTGCTGTTGGGAAGAAGAGAGAGAAACAAGGCAGAAAAGGTCAGAGGAAGAAAGGGAGTGTTCAGGGTTTCATTTTCTACCCCAGCAGCTAGCTGCAGCACGAGGAGAAATTAGAGACTTTTCAGACTTACTGCTTGCATGTGGGTAATCTCATGTTTTCTTCCCCCAAAATACTGAATGGCATGGCTCCTTGAGATGCAATATACAGTTATGGTCCAAAAGAGTTTCTGAAGGCATTGGAAAGCAACTGAATACATTATACTAGACAAATGCACAATCATTTGGTATAGCTTAGATATGTAAGAGGCCTGTGGAAAAAGAGAAAACCTCTCAAAGAGGCAGAAGCTTTCGGGAAGAAAGAAAGAAACAAACAAAAAAACTAACACAACCAATTAAGTTTTCTTTTCATGGTCTTTGTTCTCCATGTTTTGATGTGAAAAAATCAGGCATTTCAGGAGAAATTAGAGTCTTTTAAATTAAGCATTTTCCCTTACAGTGAACTCCATAGGAGTTTATGTTTCACATGAAATTATTTTAGGTTTACGTTATCATGCTGGTGCATTGGCTGTACAATATTGATTTTCTTTGTGTATAAAAGTCAGGTATTTCTGTTCTTTATATTATTCACATTTAAATTATCAGCATACAGAAGAGTTATTAAGTTCCCTTCAGAATGTGTTACTCATTCTTGCAATGCTACTTACTATATAGATATACCTACAGGCAGTTTATGATTGCTAATTAAATTATGCGTAGCACATTTATTATTGTTAAGGAAGTAATTAAACTTATGACAATCAGCTACTACAGATAATTCAGGCTCTCCCTCTGCTCTGAATTTCTACTTATTGTGTTTATTTGTGTGTCTTTCCTGGGGGTGAGGGTGGAGGGAGGACGAAGGCATCTTTTTTGTACAGCAGCAGAATTTATTGGAAATGTTGCTCTTTCATGTAGACTGATGAAGGCCTCATAATCTAAATGAAGAATTATGAATAGCAATAAAGTTTTCTTATTACAATAATTTCTAGCGAAATGAAAATATTTAATCAAGAATTGACCCTTAATAATTTTATTTATGAAAATTCAGTCACTTGCTGAGTATTCATGAAAATGTTTGGTAGTCCTGAACCAAATAGTTGCTATTCACTATAGCAATGGCACAGTGATGTTTGTTCTACAGATAAATGGGAAGGAAAATCTTATTATTAACATGGTCATCAAATGAAGCATATACTAGTTATTTTGACTTTTTTTTTTTCTTGAAAAATGCAAGTGTTTCTCTTTACAATTTTTTCCCCTTGTTTTCCCCTTCCCTTTCTCTTTATGACAGAGTCACAGTCAATATTTTCTGAGTCTGAGCCATGACGTAAATCACTTTTTCTTCTATAACTCGGGATGCTTATCTCACATTATTTGTGAGGCAAGAGATGATTCATTGTTAGCATTTATGATGTTACACATACTTAGGCTGTTGACTCTTTGGAACAGCCCAATTTTCTGTTTTGCTTGCATTTAACATTACTGTGGAGTGTCAATCCACATCGAGGGCTTTTGGACATTGCAGTTGTAAAAAGAATAATATTTTGAAGGTGTTGCTGGTTAGTCACCTTCCTTTAATAAGACAGCATTTACACCAGCCGTTTACACTGTGGTTGGCTAAATTTTTTCCCATGTACATAGCGAGATGTGATCTTCATTTGGTGTGCCAGACTTTGCTGCTTTGAGCACAGCATGTCAAATGTTCTTAACTCTTCCCTGCTATCTCTGTCATGAGGAGAACGGGGACTTCAACAAGAATTTGTCATTATTCTGCTTGTGGGCTGACTTTGACATCATTTAATAAAAAATTCAAAGGGACCCCTGATGATATCGGAGCAAGAACTCAGAATTCAGCTCAGGGGAAACCTTAAGTGAAGAATGAAGAAATAATGAAAGTACAGATTTTTGAAGTAGAACAGAGGTCTTGTGTTGTTTCAGTGCACAATGAATCACAGGTTAGATCTTCATTTTATAAAGGAATATGCTGTGAAATATAGTGGAAAATTCCTGAGATATGTTTCCCCTTAATCTATCTCGGATACTGGGAGAAAAACCCTTACATCTCGTATATCTTAAAAATAAGCAAGGGAATAGAAAGCAGTAATTTCTCATTTGTGAATGCAGAGAGCAATCTGAAGCAAGAGGGCTGAGTCTGCAGAGCTCTGTTATATCTTTCTCTTCATGTTCCTTCTTTGGTTAAAAGTAACAGAATTCCCAATTCAAATTGTTGGCCCAAAATGCTTCCTGATTTAGTAAGAAAACAGCTGGAATCAGTCAGTAATTGAGCCCTGTACATGCAGCATTTTCAAAACTGTAGATCTAACAGTTTTGTTCTCTTCAATTAGACATAGATAAAACTTTATTTATTTTTATTTTTATTTTTTTTTAATGAGGGCACAACTTTTAAAAACTTATTTTAAATTTTCAATTTCTTTTGTTTCTCTTCAGAGGGATCCATAGATACCTATTTTGGGCTAGATTCAGCAAACAGCTGAGAACTCTAGCCCATTCTATTATTGTATTTAAATAGAAGGTTAACAGTGGCAACGACTTTTTCCAAATACCTAATATTATCCATTTTTAGTGCATATAGTTCTCTCTCTTTCTCTCCCTCTCTCTGATTTCTTTTTGTTAAGAACTGGGAATTTTTTTGCAGGAAAGAAATTCTTGTTGCACTTACCAGTTCAGTAAAAGTGACTGTCCAAGAGTGAACAGCAAATCATCTGGGTTCACATACCATTTTACTTGTCATACACTTTCTTTAAGATGTGTGCAAGTCTCTCTATAGAGGTAGACTTTTAATATTAGATACTACGTATATTATACTAATAATATTTTGAGTGTATATCTATGTATATATTTGAATAAGATTGTAGTCTAATCATTTTCTGGGCTGACTAAAGTCCTGAATTTAAACTTTTAACTTATTTTAAACATTTTAGAAATCCCTATCTTTTATGTTCCTGTTTTGCACTTACAGTTTACTATGGCAATAACTATTCAATACTAGTACTATATTTGATGGCTGCAAGTAGGAGACTCCTACTCTGGAAGAAGTTTCAGGCATTTGGTAATGAAAGCAACTTCCATGTCTTTCCTGCAATGGCATTCATTTTACTGTGGAATTTGAACACCTGTTTTTGTCTAGGGCAGCAAAGCATTGCCTTGTTTTTCAGTGGGAGAAGCATTGTTTTATCCATCAATTTATTCATTTTAGTTTGCAGCAAGTAACTAAAGTAAGGACCTAGGACTGTCAAACTGTCTGCTGTGTTTGGTGGGAGCCTCTCAACAACAGCAGTATTCCCATGGATCCAGCAGATGCATTTGTGGCAGTAAGGGTTTCCCTCAAGGCAAAAGTGGGGGTGAAATTCTCTCTTAGAAGGGCAATTCAAAAAATTCCCCATGTTAAACAGAAGTGCAAAAACCTCTTTTAATGAAAGACAGATTTCAAGCGTTTGCCTGAGATTATCACTCGGCTAAACTGAAGCAGAGCAGCAGAAATTCCTGCATCATTTACATCCCTTGAGCAAGGCAAGGGCAAAAGCTGGAGGGAAAATATTCAATGGTATGGGAGCAAACAGCTGTGAAGAAGAAAAAGCTATGGTTTTAGTAGCTGAATCTCTTAGCAAAAGAAAATAATAGTTTAGTAAAAGCCAAACTAAGCAAACCCTGGTCTGTGCCATGCCATAAATCCTTAAAGGGACACCCCCGACTTGCACTTAAGAAAGCCTGATCTGTTCTGAAATCTTCCAACTTCCGCCAACACTCCCTTTAAATACACTGGCTGGCATTTAAAAGTGTATTAAACTTTAATTTTCGTTCCTGGGATCTTTCCTACTCCCCTCATTGTGTTCGCAAAGGTGGTTTCTGTTAGCCAGTTTCCTCCTTGATATCTGAGGCCCTGATCCTGCCAAAATGTATTCATGTCCTTCATTGCTGAGAGTCTCCCATTGAAATCACTCCCAGCAGGAAAGGTGAGCTCATATTTATGTGTTTGTAGGATCAGTGCCTAATTGTAGGGGAAATGGAAACTGCACAGAGTTCTGTCAGTGGCACAAAGTACGCAATACGGGATGTAGAGTGAAATATATTTCTTTAATTCTTAAATTATAGAAACTATAGATGTGTAACTATAGAAAGAGACAGACCCTTCAGAGAGGAATGTAATTTTTCATCTTGTAAGTACATAGTTTTAAGCAGAACTAACCATTAAAACGATGTGTATCAAAATGATTGTAGTTGTAAGGTGAGGAATCAGATTCCTTATTTTCATTCTGTATTTTCCTTTCAACATAAAACTGTTGAGCCCTTTTGTTGCTTGCCATTGAATGCCAGTGGGACTTTGATTTTAGTTCTCTTAGTGTGTGATCTAATTTTGCATATTTGACAGTTCTGGTGCAGGAACTTAAGTTCATTTAGAAACTGCCTGTTTTTATAAACCTTCCATGGTGGCAGCACAAGACAGAATTGTAAGCAAAGTGAAACTGTGTCCAGTCATATGTCCTTATTCAGAAAAGTTATCTCACTGAAGTCACTGGGAGCTGGAAAATACATCAGATGCAATTTATGCATTTACCTGAACCTATAAGCTTAAATTGCATCTGAAACTGAAAAAAATATATATATACACTTTCAAAAATGATATTAAGATTTTAAGTATGATACTGGCATGCATGACCATAATGCAAAATTCTAGTCTAGCATACTAACTTTAAATTGTGCTAGAGCTGATTGAGTGTAAACCCACTGTCATCTGGCAGATTTGGGTACAGACAGTGCACAAAATTCTGTCAGACCCAACATGATGAACAGCAATAATAGGGGACTGAGCTGTTAGGTGAGAAATTATCCTTTTTTTTTTTCTTTTTCTTTTTTTTTTTTTTCTGGGTATCAACCTGAGATAAAAGCTGAGGAAAGGAGTTTTGCTATTACTCAGTTTTTGGGCTTAATTTGCAGGAAATTTATGG
Organism: Cygnus atratus; assembly: GCF_013377495.2. NCBI lineage: Eukaryota > Metazoa > Chordata > Aves > Anseriformes > Anatidae > Cygnus > Cygnus atratus. Next base: position 99,542,611 of record NC_066362.1, on the reverse strand, counting down.
AGAAGTGAAGCAATCTTTATGCCCAGTTGTCTCTTCTAGTGTAGTAGTGCAGCTGTTTTATTGAGAGCCATTTGCAGAGCACAGACAAGATGTTAGTATTTAGACCTTGTAAAATAAGCATTTTCTCTGTCTCGGCATGTCCTGCCTAGATGAGTACACAGAGCAAGAAGTTAAGATGGTCTCTCAGCTGGGGTGTTAATTTGTACTCTTTTTTCTTTGGTTTAGCCATTGATTTTCACAGAATTTGCAGAAATTGTATCACTTTGAGACCTCTGTCCCTCTGTCAAACTTGGTTGAAGCCGACCAGTGAGTCAATCTGGACCTGTGGGTCCAGAAAATTAAGAGGAAAGGGAAAACTGGCCAGCTGATGGAACCCTGTGAGCCTCATTTCCGAAGAAATATAACCAAAGTATTTGATGCATAGATGAACAATCTCTCCTCTTAGATTTTTCATTCCAGTGTTCAAAGGAGATGCTTTAGGCTAGAGTTATTTTATGCGCTTATGAAAGGACAGTGAAAAAAAAAAGTTTCACACTTCCACACAGCTTTTGTTATTTGTGCAGATTCATTCTTCAATGTTTAGATCTGAGTGCCACTTTAGGAAACAAAACCAATTGCATAATGCTAATGCATTGCTGGTAAAAGGGTACCCACTGATCCTCTGTGCCCTTTTGCTCCTGACATAGATTTTCTAAACAAATGATTTCCTTTTTACAATATTTGATTTCCTTTCATAATATTTGACAAGTAGAGAAATAGTTAATGAAGTGCAGCATATCATGATTAGCCGTCAAATCAGCACCTGGAGATATAAACAAAATGACCAAACTCATTACTCCTGGTTTAGGTTCTGCAGATTCACACAGATGTCCATGACATGTCTTGCAGATCTACTGTGCTGCTCAGGTTAGAGGAAATTGCATGCCCTGATGGTGGGGGTGAAGGGAGGTGAGGACAGCAAGGAGCTGAGCTTCGCTTCAGGTCCTGCCACTTACAGGCTGCTTGATCTGTCAGCCCCAAGCCAAGATGTATAGGAACCTGTTCATTTTGTTTCAGGCAGCATTTGAGTATTCCATCAGTGATATATAAATAAGTGATAAGTAAAACTCTGTATGTATGACCCATCATCCTATAACTAAAATGTACTCAAATATGGCAAAATTAAGAATACCATCTGAATGCAGTACTTCAGGCTTAATTCTTGCTTTGAGAAGTTCAGTGTATTAAATTGTATCATTAAAACAGTCTTGAGTTTTATCGAATATCATTTTAATTGCTTATTTTTTTTCTGGGAGAAGGTTTGAGTTGTCACACTTTCAACTGATTCACTGTAACATTGCCTTAATGTAGATTCACACAGTCCATTCAGGAACATTTTCCTGGAGATGGAAGTGCCTTCACCACTGCCCTGTCCCTTGGGATGCTTTAGATGCTCCAACAAGTCAGAGGGAAATGTTTCCCCTTATTTGGTAAATGTTAACATTTTTCTAATGATAATGCAGAATAAACTTGCATTTTTTTTTCCAGTGATTTTCTATAAATAGCTAGATCCCATGAGTGAAAATCTCCCTGGCAGGGAAACCCAGATTAAGAACCCACTTACCACATAAGACTAATTTAAACCCTGCATTAAGGGTTTAGTGCAGTTTGTTGGCTCCTCCATGGAGCACTGGATATGAATTTCACCAGTATATTTATAGATACAACATTCCTCCTTTGTATCACCATCTGCTCACCACCTCTGTTTCTCTAGCTGAGCTTCAGGGTCTGTACCAATGTCAGCGGAAGCTTTAAAATCTGCCATTAAAATAGCAACAACAGCAAAGATCTGCTGTTAAAATAATAGCAACAACATCCCTCTGTGGGATGCTCGGGAACACACGACTATGGACAGGCCTGATCCAGCATTCCTTTCCTGCCCTGGGAGTTTTTTGGGGAATAAAAAAAAATAAAAAAAAATGCCTGGGCTGGTTCCATTTGTGTACGGAGAGCTGAAATATGGAACTACTTTCTCCCATTGTCCTTCTGGTTGAACACTAGGGAGAGAGTGGAACAATGCATGGAAATGCCACAGAGGAAATGTAAAGAAATGCTCAGCAGATGAATTCAATATAAACAGAGCTAAAACCATGGATAATATTAATTTACATTTTATTTTGTTTGTTTGTTTTCAAATGACTGTCCATGTAATTGCAACTAAGCCAGCTTCCACACCTATTCCAGTTAATGGTAGCAAGATTAAATTCTTATATTCGATAGCAGAGGGACTGAGCTTATGGATCACTTACCAAACACACTGAAAACACAACTACAGCTGAGAGCAAGAAAGCAGAATGTGAAAAATGGAAGTAATAAATAAAAGTAAAATATTTTGTCCCTCCCCTCGCCTATTTTTTTTTTTACTTGATTGTAAGGGAAAACCATTGTTGATTGTATTTGTTTGGTCCATGAATTAGTTGTTCTTTTTTTTCGAGGAGTCTGGGTGGCTAATTATATAGAAGAAGTTGAAAAATGTTCCTGGATAACATTTCAGCACATGTAAGTGACTAATACATTCGTATTGTACTCTCCAACATGACTTCCTAGAACATTTTAATGTTTGACTAGCAGAACATCAGAAACAGTGTAATTCCTGACATGAAAATAGGATCATAGTGGCTAGTATAAAAGAAAAATATGACCACAGTGATCAGTTATATACCCTGAGAAGCTTTGCTTTTCAAATTTGATTTAAAACAGCATAATACTACTTTAAGAAGACAATCTAAAATACAGCTTAATGCGCCTTGTCAAATAGAAAGGAACTAAGGGCTTTAAAATTTACTTTTTTTTTTTTCACAGAAGAAGAATTTAGGAAAAAGGGACTAAGTTAACCACAACAAAAGGATGGAAAGGACAAAAATTCAAGATTGAAGGTGTCTTTGGATGAGTTGCTATCTAGAAAAGTGCACGAGTGACTTTTAACCATGAGAGTTAAAGGTGTAACATCAATGGGGTGTGTGAGGTGTCTTTGTGGACCTCTGTGGACCTTGACATTAGTGCAAAGTGTCACATTGCCTGTTGAATAGGTTGCTCCCATGCTATTTTGAGTAAGTCCTGCTTTAATCACCATACCCATTAATATGTGTTTGCAGCACTTGGCTTTTGATTGTCTGTTAGAAGGAAACTAATGCTAATATTCTTAATAGCTGTCATCTGGGTGTGGGATATGGTAAAGGATTTCTTCTCTGGTGCAGCAAAACCTGTGATTTCCCAGCCTTAGAATAAGAAATTCTTTCAATTTACGTGTTGAAACTGAAGGAGGCCTGCTGAATTTGTTGCAACTATTTGATGAATAATCAAAAAGAGTTCTGTGTCTTGTTGTACAGTCACTATGAAGGGTAAAGCTCAGTGTAGGAGGAAGCATAAGAACTAAATCTAGAGGACCAAGACTGCTATTAGGTATCAGCTGTATATCAGTAATGTGACTGCATGGAAAATATTAGTGATAATTGATAACTGGTCATTTCAGAACAGCGAGCTTGCAGTTGGTGGTGTTCAATCTCTAAAACACTCAAGACCCTGCTTAGTTATTGCATGGTACAAATAGACATTTGCACTTCCATGGCATATTAAGAATATATAATAAATATATATAATATATATATTTAAGAATTAAATAGCAAAAAGCAACACAAAATGACAGCATTTTAAAAAAGAAATTGAGTAATGCTCTAACAATAGTGAAGAGTAGTGGGAATACCATCTTTGTACAGAAGTCCTCCCATGTTATGCAGGATTTTTTACATTACTCCCACTACACATTCCTAGAGCACAGTTGGTAAAGCAAATATCAGAAGAAGGTGTGAATTGGTAGTGTTTCTTCTGTAAGAGGGAGAAGGGCTGCTGCAGTTTGTTTTAATCTAAACTGTGCAAGTCTGTCAGCAACAATAAATGGAAATGAACAAGAGACCAAAACAAGGGGGTAAAGTAAGAGATCTCCATAAGATAAGGGAGCCCAATTTATTATTTTTAATGACAGGCATATGGAAGAGACGCTTCTACAACAGTAGTAACAAGAAACAGTCTACCATTTAATAACTGTAGAAGATATCATTTATTTTTATGGCAGGTCAAGAGCCCAATCCAAAAAACAGATGAAACTTTGCTTTCATGAACTCAGCAGGCCAGACCCATACAACACAAGCCACTTCTGCAGTTGGGCCTTTCTTTGAAGTCAGTTGTATCTGCCTTTGCACTACCAGGCACATGAAGCCTCAGAGTTCTAGGGAAAAAAATCTTTAAAAAATTACTGTTGAGAAAATGTAAGATGAAAAGGGGAGTGGGGAAGTAGTACAAAGGAAAACAAAGGCAAAATCCACATTCTTGTGGCTATAAATCAATTCCAGTGACCTGAGTGAATTTTCACTTGTTGATACTATGTGAGACTGACCCACAAAGACAGAAGTATGAAAGCAGTAGCCAACTGGGCAGAACAGCAGTAAGATAGGCATTATCTGTGTAACCTGAGATAAATTCCTTTTATTTTTGTTCAATAAAAGCAAGAATTGCACAGTGAAAGCCATACAGATGAGGTCAGGCTGTGCAGCATCTCCTCTGTGTGCCTATGACTTCTTGTCAGTAATCTAAAAGAGCTTGAGACATGACTTTAACCTGACCTTGCACATCTACTGTATTTTAATTTCTTGGTCTATTAAGACAATAAAGGATCTCTTCTACTAACCCTGGGGTTTGACAGAGAAGAAAAATGGGATGAAATGCCCAGAAAATGGTTCCTGGACAGAGGTATCCATTTTGTCAAGGATGTGCCTGCCTGGCTAGGAAGAAGTATCAATTATTAAAACAGATAGCTTATTTGGTCTGCTCCTTTGTGCTTATTCCTGGCCAATTTAAGCTTCTTTCTGTTAAGCTGGTTTCCTAGTATCTCTTCCCTAAAAGCCCAGTGTCTCTTTTTTGTTTCAGATCTCCCTTTCTCTGCTTTTTCACCATACTCTTAGACCATCTTGCCTACAGCAACATTACTGTTGATAATTCTGTCCAGATGTTGTCTGGCACATAATCTTTAGGCCAGGCACTTCCTAAGATATTTACCTTCCATTAAACAAAAACAAAGACAATTTTTTACTTAGACAACTAAAAACACAACACCAAAACACAACTACAGCAAACAGAAATTGCAAAACAAAATATTCAAGCTTCATGAAAATATTAGCATGATACAATTCACATAAGGTAAGAATTATGCCCGTTAACAAATATTAAAACACACGCACATGCAAAATGAATAATTTATTTCTTATATGATATTTTATTATGCCTATATGTAATAATTCATACATAAATAGTATTATTCATCAATGGACAAGAAAAGAAAGTACTGGTTAGGGACTTGGACTCATTACCTGTTTATTTTCTGTCTTTTGTGTAAGCAAAGAGTTGAAGTTGTATTTACAAGCATCTTATCCCGACTCCTTTCTAGAAATGTGACTTTGATGGTGTTCTCCATCTCTCTTACCAAGGTCTTCCAGAATTAGCAGGCTGCAGCTTTAAGCGGGAAAGTACAGTGCTGGTTAAAGGAGGAGAAATGGTATCTTCCACATTTTATCATTTCACACTTAGGGTCTTGCAGAAAGAGGAATATCCTCTCTTCCTTCTGCACAAGGTGAACTCCATGTGAGGATCAGCCCAGAAGGTCCAGCGGGTATTGCTGCCTGCCACAGGGACTAGGGCTCTTGTCAGGTCCACTCAGAATATTTGGGCTTTGGTACAAACCAGGATGGCAGAAAAGAATCTTGTCTCTCAAGAGGTCCTCCAGTGGGAAAAGCCACCATTACAGAATATATGTTGAACTGTTACTGCTTCAATGCAGAACTATATTTAATTAAAGTTTTGTTTGAGCAAATTATACTGGCAAGATGAATAGCCTATGTGTTCCCCCACTCTCATTCTCTGTGCTGATGTATCTACTTCTTCATTAGAATTACAAATATTTTCTAAATTATTCATTTTTTTTCCTTGAGTTCATATATGGCAGTTACTCAGAAGGGCAAAAATGCCAGATGAGAGCTCTTATGTGGTTATTGCTGATGGCTATGGCTGATAGAAAAGAGGAATTCTTACTTTGTTATCACAAATCTCTTCATAAGATTTGACACCCTTTTCAGAAAGAGTTAATCTAAATTGGTGACAGCTGTCATAATGCAAATAGATATATACATTAGATTGAGTGAAGAATGGTTTATTTCTAACCAAGATGGTAAATGTAGAAAGATGAAGGGAAACTTTCTTTTTCCTATTTATCTGTGTATACCAAGGTAGGCCAAATAAAGAACTGACTTTAAATTTTTTGTTGTTGTTCTTAATCTCTTTCTTATGCAGCAGTGATCTCAGAAATTTCCTCATGCTGTTCTCATTCTGTATCAATCTACGAATATAGCTTTGCCCACAAGTATAAAACATATTTCAGCTGGGTTCCTTATTTCGACTGAGCTCTGAAATAATATGCCACGCTCTTAGGACTGTAAGACTTCCCATTGTGGGAGGCCTCAACAGTACCAAGCTGTTGGGTTTTGGCTCTGTGTATTGCCAGATGAAATTCATGACAACAGCTTTTCAAGTCTTTAAAGTGATGTCTGGTACACACAAGTAAGCAATGAAACAGGAAAAGAAAGTGAGGGGGTATATTCATTTTCAATTTTTTTTTTTTTTTAGCCCATCTCAGAAATCTCTGTCCTTGTCCTATTTCTTTAAGGTTTTTAAAAAATCTATTTTATTTTAAACTTTATATATTGGACCAGATTAATATACCATTACATTTTAAAAGACCTGAGCCATACAGGTATCTCACTGAACCTTTAATGCCCAATAGTTTTGTATCTGAGCTTTTTTTGGAGGGGAAATGCAGAAATGAAACACTTTTCTTTTATCTTGACTAACAATTTTATGTATAGAAGCTGAGCTATACCTGCATGTTTCAAACAATTCTGCTTATGAGGCATCCTGTGCAGAAAGTTCCAAAAAAAGTTATCTCAGGTCCTTCCTCTGATCCATCTTCTAGTTGTTTTATTCTGAGAATTCTGATTGTGGCCTTGTGGCCAAAGCAAACAGCTGTGAGCTTTTGGCAAGACTTTGGTCAACTGTCTTCCCCTTGAAGACATCCAATCCACAAATAGACAAGCTGTAGGATCTTTATCGAGCATAATGCAAATCCTCAACATATCTTCAAAATCATAGTTTTAATTATTTGACTATAAATTCCCATTCTATTTAATCAAATACACTTCTATACCCAGAGATAAGATGTCGAACCTATACCATTTCTAAGCTTTGCATCTCTCTGTGTTTTAAAATTTTCATTTATTTGTTTGTTCTGGAAGATGGACTCTACTTTGCACAATCTTGATAAATAGGCTTAATGACACAGTATTTGGTCATAATCCATCTGTTTCTGCTAACACTTTTTTTCAATAATATTACTCCCTTCCATCTGTTAAGTGGGTTATCCAAGAATTCTGTATTTCCTGTGTGATTCTGTGGGAAAGAAGGTCTTCAAGTGGTTTAGAAGTTGTTGGATTTTGGAGAGTTGACCTGTAATCAATAACTGTTTTGGTCTCAAATCACCCAGTGTCTCTTCTCAACATGTTACCAAATGTCCCTTGCCATCCCTTTTAAAGAAACTGTCGTATTACCTTACAAAATACATATTACAAAAAATAAGCCTGTCCACCATCTTTCCCTTACATAGCATTTTGTTTATCTTTGTCTTTAGGTTGGTTCTCTTTTACAGATTTGTGGGAAATCCAGTCCCTCCAATCCATCTAGATTTTTTCACAAAAATTTTTAGAACCTTTCTGCTTATCTCAGACTGAAAGGGATTCATCAGGACCTCTTCACTGGTTCCTGGCTTTATTAAATTTTTACTGGTAACTTTAATATTAATCTTTGCTTTATAAGTGTGCTGCAGAATTTTCTTATTTCAATGAGCTTAATATTTTCTGCTCAATAACTGAAATATTTCTTTTCCGGGCTTATAAGCAGAGCTGTATCCAGTTAAAGTTAATATAACTTGTTTTAAAATTCAGTCTTTAAAATCTAAGCACAAGGAGTGAGGATATTTAACGACTACTTCCAGAGAGATCAAGGTAACATTATTTAACAAGATTTTGGTGACAGGGAACACATCAGTGCTGGAACATGTATAACGTGATTGATGATAGTAAGTGGGGTTACACACACCTTTACTCACTGAATTGATATCCCCTGAGCTATGAGCATTACCACCTTCCAATATTATCAGCATCTAACAAGGCGACTAGCTTTGTTACCTTCTTCTGAGCAAATCCTGATCACTATGACCTATCAAGGGTTGGATTCATGAACCAACTAAAATTGTCTGTCCTATCTTCAGTTTTATTAAATATTCTTAAAAAAAATAGAAGGGAAATGGAAGGAAGGAAGGAAGGAAGGAAGGAAGAAAAAGAAAGAGAGAAAGAAGGAAAGGAAGGAAGGAAGGAAGGAAGGAAGAAAGAAGGAAAGAAAGAAAGAGCAAGAGCAAGAGCAAGAGAAAGAAAGAAAAAGAGAAAGAGAAAGAGAAAGAGAAAGAAAGGGAAAGGGAAAGGGAAAGGGAAAGAGAAAGAGAAAGAAAGAGAAAGAGAAAGAGAAAGAGAAAGAGAAAGAGAAAGAGAAAGAGAAAGAGAAAGAGAGAGAAAGAGAGAAAGAGAAAGAGAAAGAAAAGAAAGAAAGAAAGAAAGAAAGAAAGAAAGAAAGAAAGAAAGAAAGAAAGAAAAAGAAAGGAAGGAAGGAAGGAAGGAAGGAAGGAAGGAAGGAAGGAAGGAAGTTGTCTGTGGATGTAATGGTATGGAGTACTCATTCTTTACAATTATTCTTCAGAAGTCTTTGATCAGAATATATCTGCCATCTTCAAACAGCACTCTTAGGATGAAAAGAAGATATTTGACTAATAAAACTGCCACTCCTTTTCCTTTTGATGGCCTGAGGAGCAATATGATAGCTGTTCTCATACTGCATCTCAAGCAGCTTTCATCATTGATCTGAAAAGGAGGTTCTTGTAATTGCACAGTAGTGTTATTATAATTTTCTTTTTTTTTTTTTTCTTCTTATAAAACTCTTTTCCTGAAGCTGGTCAACCATTTAATGTTTAAAGACATAATTTGAATTGGTTCATCTGTTCTGCAAGGTTTCCAGCCACTGCTTTTCTAAAATACTTTAAGTATGTTATTCTACTCCGTTGAGCTGATACTTCTATAATCAATTCAACGCTACCTTTTACAATAGCAGATATCCCTTCTTATTTATGGAAGAGATGACAAACCTTCAGATGACTTTTTAGGCTCCTTACTATATGTGGTTTACTTTCTTGCATCTTCTGTTTCATACTGTGTAACATTCACTTAGTTGCAGGCTAATCATTCTGAATTTCTCCTGCCCATCATCTCTCTCTTAAATGCCCTATTACTACCCTCCCAGATCTCCAAACATATATCTTGTGCCTTTTGGAGTCCTAGCACAATTGCAAAATAGAGTGAGCAGAAATTATTTGTTAGCAAAATGTACCGACCACTACAGTGGAAGGTGCTTGCAAAAGGGAGATACCAGGGTCAGGAGGGAATCATTATTTTAAAAGCTCTGCTGGTTTGGCCAGCATGCTGTCTGCTGTCCTGCCTGACAGCCTACACAAATTGCAGCTGTTCGCCTGTACATCTGTAGCTGTATCTTTCAAATCAAATGAAGGACATGGTTTAAAGCGCTGCCTTTACCCAAGTGGCGGTGTGCCCGGTCCAAGATGGTGTCTCCGCACGTTGCCAAGAGGAGGGTGTCCTCTCAGAGTTTTATTTCCTACAGATGGAAGGGGCCTCATCATCCGGGGTAACTTAGTAGTGCAAAATACCTTGGGTGTCCCCAAAGCTTTTTCTCTCTTTGAAAGTCAAGGCAAGGAAGGCACCCTGCCTTGCTAGAGAGATTTCTGCTGCCCAGACGGGGGAAGTGCTGCTTGTTATTAAGTCTCTTGAAACTGTGATCTGTTGTGAAAGCATGTTTGAAAGCAGGATATGCTCTACAGAGATATCCAGGGCTCATAAGAGATTTTAAAGGAGTTTAAAGAGGAAATCGGACCTGATCAAGAGAGTTTGAGGATGGTTATTTAACAGGGGCACTATATAGTTTGAGGGTGTTGTTTTCCTGTGCATTGATTTTTCCGTGATTCTGAACTCAAAAAAATGCAATAGGATATTAAAACCAGAGCTTCTGGAGTATGGTTTAGATGAAATAATGAAGTGGGAGAATGTGGCAAATTTGCCCACGCAAAGCCCACTGTAAGCTTTTGCTTAAAAAGTCACATCAAAGCCATAAACATTGCAAGATGTAAAGCCCAATTAATGTACAAGTAGAAAAATACCTCTCTTTAGTCTTTCCATCTGGGCCTACAGAGGAGAGTATAGGACAAGCTAGAACAATAAATGCTCTGGGGTGCAAAGAAGAATAGCAACGCAACCAAATTCAGGACTTTATGCAATCATTACATTACTCTTGCAGGCTTTGCTGCATTTTTTTTTCATATCAATATGTTAAAAAAAATGTCTTTAGCATAGGATGTGGTGCAGACATGCACTCCCAGTTGACACCTCTCCTGCCAACAGAGATTCTCTGGATTCATGCCACTGGCAGGGGAAGGAGAAGGGCATTGTGGAATTTGTTTCATCTGCATTGAAGGCAAAGGAACCTGCTTTACCCCTCAGTTTTATTTCAGCTTTATTTCTGGTCCAAACTCCTCCTGGTTTTGAAGCTCAGAGGATCTCAATTGGATAACTGATCCCTCCCGTTTTGTTTTTTTTGTAGTGAAACTCAGAGATTACTTTTGTCTTTCTAGCTTTAATAACATTCTTTCACTGTAATGACTTGTTATTTTTCATACAAATGAACACAAGTGTTGTGATTTCACCTGACAGACAGTTAAGAACCACACATGCATTTGCTCACTCCCCCACAGGGATGGGGGAGAGAATCAGGAAAAAAAGGTAAAAACTCATGGGTTGAGATAAAAACAGTTTAGTTGAACAGAAAAGGAAGGGAAAACAATAACACCACCACCAGCAGTAATAATAACAGTAATATATATATATATTTGTAAAAACAAGTGATTTGCAATGCAACTGTTCACTACCTGCTGACTGATGACCAGCCAGTCCTCGAGCATCGGCTGCCTTCCCCTGCCAACTCCCCCAAGTTTTATTGTTCAGCATGACACCACATGGTATGGAATATCCCTTTTGGCCACTTTGGGTCAGCTGTGTTGGTTGTGTCCCCTACCAGCACTTCCTCGCTGGCTGGGCAGTAGGAGAAGCTGAAAAGTCCTTGACTTATTGTAAACACTGCTCAGCAACAACTAGAGCATTACTATATTATGAACATTATTTTTCTTCTAAATCCAGAACAAGGCAATATACCAGCCACTATGAAGAAAATTAACTCTGTTTCAGCCAAAACCAGGACAAGTGCAAAATGTACTTTAATACTGCACCTCAAACCTTTTTCACTAGCAGCAGGGATATGCTGCAGGCAACAAATGTGGGCTGAATAACATACTGATGGTTCCTAGTGGTTTTTGTAGGATTTTATTTTTATTTTTATTTTTATTTTTATTTTTATTTTATTTTATTTTCTGATTAGCTAGTTTATTTTACTGTTTTCAACCACTAAACAATGTTAACATCTTCCTTTACAATACAAAGCAATATCCACCATTTCTCTATTTGCTATTATACGGCATTAGGAAAAATGCATGTTGAACTTTTAGTTAATATTTTCTTTCTTTATTTTTTTTTCTTTTAATACTAAGAAGGTTAAAGCCTCACCCCAAATAGGCTGAGAAGTTCCCTTGAAGTCATCAGTGTTATCCAAAGCCAACAGCCTCTTCCTAGTTTAATGCTTTAATACAAAAGCCTCTAGGTTCAATGCGCTCAGGGACTCATAGAGAACTGAGATGCCTGTAGCTTCATAGTATCTTAGTGTGGAATAAAGAATGGCCTTTGGCCCTAATGGCTTTCTTTGTTACTTTAATGAAAATCCAAGGAGACGTCAGCGCTTGTTCTCGCGGGGGACTTCAACTTCCCAGACATATCCTGGAAGCACAACACAGCCCAGAGAAAGCAGTCTAGGAGGTTTCTGGAGAGCGTGGAAGATAGCTTCCTGATGCAGCTGGTTAGAGAGCCTACCAGGGGAGGTGCCCCGCTAGACCTTCTGTTCACAAACAGTGACGGACTGGTGGGAGATGTGGTGGTCGGGAGCTGTCTTGGGCAGAGTGACCACGAAATGGTAGAATTCTCTATTCTTGGTGAAGCCAGGAAGGGGACCAGTAAAACCGCTGTCTTGGACTTCCGGAGGGCGGACTTTGAGCTGTTCAGGACACTGGTTGGCAGAGTCCCTTGGGAGGTGGTTCTGAAGGGCAGAGGAGTCCAGGAAGGCTGGGCACTCTTCAAGAAGGAAATCTTAATGGCTCAGGAGCAGTCTGTTCCCACGTGCCCAAAGACGAGCCGGCGTGGAAGAAGACTGGCCTGGCTCAACAAAGAGTTGTGGTTTGTGCTTAGGAGAAAAAAGAGGGTTTATAATCTTTGGAAAAGAGGGTGGGCCACTCACGAGGACTATAAGGCTGTTGTGAGGCTGTGCAGGGACAAAATTAGAAGGGCCAAAGCTCATCTGGAGCTCAATCTGGCGACTGCTGTTAAAGATAACAAAAAATGTTTTTACAAATACATCAACACCGAAAGGAGGACTAAGGAGAATCTCCATCCTTTACTGGATGTGGGGGGAAACTTAGTTACAAGGGATGAGGAAAAAGCTGAGGTGCTTAATGCCTTCTTTGCCTCAGTCTTTAGCAGCAAAACCAGTTGTTCTCTGGATACCCAGTACCCTGAGCTGGTGGAAGGGGATGGGGACCAGGATGTGGCCCTCACTACCCACGAGGAAATGGTTGGTGACCTGCTACAGCACTTGGATATACGCAAGTCGATGGGGCCAGATGGGATCCACCCGAGGGTACTGAGAGAACTGGCGGAGGAGCTGGCCAAGCCGCTTTCCATCATTTATCGGCAGTCCTGGCTATCAGGGGAGGTCCCAGTCGACTGGCGGCTAGCAAATGTGACGCCCATCTGCAAGAAGGGTTGGAGGGTAGACCCGGGGAACTGTAGGCCTATTAGTTTGACCTCAGTGCCAGGGAAGCTCATGGAGCAGATTATCTTGAGTGTCATCACGCGGCACTTACAGGGCAACCAGGCGATCAGGCCCAGTCAGCATGGGTTTATGAAGGGCAGGTCCTGCTTGACGAACCTGATCTCCTTCTAGGACAAAGTGACATGCTTAGTGGATGAGGGAAAGGCTGTGGATGTGGTCTACCTTGACTTCAGTAAGGCTTTTGACACCGTTTCCCGCAACATTCTCCTCAAAAAACTGGCTGCTCATGGCTTGGACTGGCGTACGCTTTGTTGGGTTAAAAACTGGCTGGATAGCCGGGCCCAAAGAGTTGTGGTGAATGGAGCCACATCCAGTTGGAGGCCAGTTACTAGTGGAGTCCCCCAGGGCTCAGTGCTGGGGCCGGTCCTCTTTAATATCTTTATCGATGATCTGGATGAGGACATCGAGTGCAGCCTCAGTAAGTTTGCAGATGACACCAAGTTAGGTGCGTGTGTCGATCTGCTCGAGGGTAGGAAGGCTCTGCAGGAGGATCTGGATAGGCTGGACCGATGGGCTGAGGTTAACTGTTGAACTGTAAGTTCAACAAGGCCAAGTGCCGGGTCCTGCACCTGGGGCGTAACAACCCCAAGCAGCGCTACAGGCTGGGAGATGAGTGGCTGGAAAGCTGCCTGGCAGAGAAGGACCTGGGAGTACTGGTTGATAGTCGGCTGAATATGAGCCAGCAGTGTGCTCAGGTGGCCAAGAAGGCCAACAGCATCCTGGCTTGTATAAGAAGCAGTGTGGCCAGCAGGTCTAGGGAAGTGATTGTCCCCATTTACTCGGCTCTAGTGAGGCCACACCTTGAGTACTGTGTTCAGTTTTGGGCCCCTTGCTACAAGAAGGACGTCGAGGTGCTCGAGAGAGTCCAGAGAAGGGCGACGAGGCTGGTGAGGGGTCTGGAGAACAAGTCTTATGAGGAGCAGCTGAGGGAGCTGAGATTGTTCAGCCTGGAGAAGAGGAGGCTCAGGGGCGACCTTATCGCTCTCTATAGACACCTTAAAGGAGGCTGTAGCGAGGTAGGGGTTGGTCTATTCTCCCACATGCCTGGTGACAGGATGAGGGGGAATGGGCTAAAGTTGTGCCAGGGGAGTTTTAGGTTGGATATTAGGAGGAACTTCTTTACTGAAAGGGTTGTTAGGCATTGGAATAGGCTTCCCAGGGAAGTGGTTGAGTCACCATCCCTGGAGGTCTTTAAAAGACATTTAGATGTTGAGCTTAGTGATATGGTTTAGTGGAGGACTTGTTAGTGTTAGGTCAGAGGTTGGACTGGGTGATCTTGGAGGTCTCTTCCAACCTAGACGATTCTGTGATTCTGTAGCTAGCTCCTAATCATAAGAGACAGAAGCAGTTGAGATGCATAAGGACCAAAGAGACCATTAGATTGTTTCATTACCTTTCCGTGTATCACAGATTGCAACATCTTACTCATCACATTTTTGTTTGGCTAAAGAGTGTCTTCTAGAAAAGCACATTGGCTTCACCTGAAAACTTCAGAAACTGGGCATTTCAGCACAGCCTGTAGCAGTTGGCTCCAAGAGTTATCACCATGCTGTTAGGACAGATATCTTCTTTCCCTCTGAAAAGGGCTTCACCTTTCTGCACTGGTTCTTGCCATTCCTGCCTCCAGGAAATGAAATAATTCTCTTCTATTTCATGTTTTATTCTGTAAGCATATTCCTGCACTGTAATAAACTCGCCCTGTCGTCCTTTGGTATATGAAGCAGGCATTGCTCCTTGAATCTTTCTCTCTAATGCATTTTCTCCAGACCTAAAGTAATCTTGCTCTTTCTTTTCTCCATCCCATTAATTTTTAAAACATCCTTTAGAAAATTTGTGCACAGCATTGCATACAGAATTCCAGAAGTAGTAACACTGTACTGAATTCAGGATTAAAACTACCTCAGCTTCCCCTTACCCACTTTAAACATTGTTACTTGGTTTTGGTAGAGTATTGCATTGTGTGTCTACAGTATGTTTCTTGTCACTGTGACCCCAAACTCTTTCCAGACACAGCACTGTTTAAAAACACAGTCTTCACTTGGTAGGTTTGGCTTTCATTCTTTGTTCCTAAATATACAATTTTGCATTTGCCTGTTTTAGAATGCCCTATTTGACAAGATTTATGTTCCATCAAATCATGTGATATAGCTTTATTTATATCTTCATTCTTTGGTTGTTTTATGAATGGGACCCCTTACTAGCTTTAGCATTCTTCTGCCCAGAAGTGATACCAGGCTCATCATCAGAGACACTCCTCTCATCCCATTCACTGAATACCAACACTATTCTAGTCTTTTAGCATTCCCCTGCATTTGCAAGATGCATTCAAGTCCATCACAGCAGGCCAGAGATCTCTTCAGCCAAATCATTTAGAATTGTTGCGCACAAGTGGTCTCAGCCTGCCAAGTTGAAAATACTTATTCCTAGGGGATCGATCTGAATTTATCTAGCATCCTCCTCTGTTGCTAATAAAAATAAATGTTCTTCATCATTCTTAAATGATGTAGCCTTACTTCTGAGTCCCAGATATAAGCAATTGTTATTTTGTATTTATAAGTGTATCTGAGTGTGTTGATCTTATTAATTCAACATTCTCAGTTTTATAGGCTATCAGCTAGCATTTATTGCTGTCTTCTGGTGAAGAATGTTATGCCTGTAAATTCCCTGATACATTTTACACTTACTTACTAATGCAGATTTCCTTGCTGGTTTTGGCTAATTCACCCTTGACTCATTCAGATAATTTAAAACTCTTGCCAAAATCACCTCCTTTGCCCATTGCTTCACTTATGCTATCAGTTCCTGTGGACTCTTAGTTTTTTTCTGTGCAAACCCAAATTGTATTGGGACATTGGAATGAATCGCTTCTAAATACAAATACCTGTGCAGTTCTAACCAGATTTCAGTCATGCCTGAGAACTTGATTTGACCCTTAAACTATTAACCACAAAAAGTGTTAATCTTCTGCCCTGTCCCTCAAGCAAACTATTTTTATGAAAGTGATTATCTGGATGGAAGCAGTCACACCTGCCATCAGGAAGCTTTGGTGCATGCTGAGAGTTTTCTGTAATACTAGAATTGCAGCTGCTTCTGGACCAGGGGCTCTCGATCCTGCTGTCATTCGTAGGGGCACAGGGCTTTCATTCTTTGCTCCTGCACATGCACTGGTGACCTGGGGCTGGCAGTGCACATCACCCACGATGTATTGCAGCGTGCTGTCTCTGTCTTCAAGCTCTGGAGGAGATCCTGATGTTTGCTCAGTTTGCAGAACCAAAAGTGGTTTCTGTAAGTTTGAATTCTTCCTGAGTTTGCTGTTCCTGCCTGCCTCAGTCTAAGTGTGTCTGGGCAACAGAGTACCACTATAAGTGCATGTATTTATACACCTATAGGAGGAAAACGTTCTTCAAGGTCAGTGTTAGAGGAAGATGACAGAGGAAGGGAAGAAATAGGGAGAATGTTCGCTTACAAGTGACAACCACCTGGGGGATGCATGTTTGTTTTGGTCAGTACCCCACCAGAAGGAAAAAAAAAACAAACAAACAAACTCAGAAAAACAGTTTCTGGGCAACAGAAAATATTTCTGACATTCAAAAGTCTTTAGAAGCATAGATACTGGAGAATTGCAACTACTCAGCGTAGAGAGAAAAGATAACAAATAGGATAGCAAAGGTAAATTCTTGGTTCTAGTAACAGCTTCTGGTAATACAAACAGAGGGAGAAAAGTTTTAAGAATAAAATTCCTGGTGCTTGTAGCAGAGATCATGACTGAACTGAGAGCCCCAGGTACTTCTACAGTAAAAAAAATAAAATAAAAATAATAAAAAAATGCATAAAACATGGACTATAACTTTATTTATTTATTTAGTTAGTTGTTTCTTCTACAAGAAGTGGTTTAAAATGTGGGTATGTAATTGTATGAAATGTATTATATGAATGCTTAAATAGGGTAGCATCATGATTTCTACTGTAATGTTTGAGTGAATTCTGAAATTCAGTGTGCTTGCTCTTAGCCCAAGGGTAATTTTCTTTACTTTTCAAAACTGGAGGAGATGGTTCAGCTGATTGTATGGGCAAGGTGAGGGTTCAGTAAGCAATTTGCAGGTCCTAAACACCAGAAACAGCGGTCTCCCTTCTCTGGAAGATGCAGCTGCAGCAGGGGGTAACTATTGTTGATTCTCCTTTTACATAGGAGAAGACAAGATCTAGAGTAAAGGAAATAGGTGATACCAGAGCATCCCTTGCATTCTTTGGTTTGAGTGAGGTTTGTGGTGTCACTGCATATGAATCTACATACATTTATGTGTGCACAGAAAAACAAAATATAGGGAAACGAGTAGATTTTCTGAGTTTGTTTCCTTTGCTTCTTTAAAAAGCAAACACTTGCCAGTTCTCTTTCATTAAAAACACACTTCAACTCCTCCCCTCCTCCCCCCGCCCCCGGCTTTAGAAATAGGCATATGTTCTGCTCATATTCATTCATTTCACCTTAGAAAACAGCATAAACTAAAACTGATCCAGAATGTAAGTTTTTCACAACACACATCTGCATTTCCTCATAAATCATGAATGACAGCACAACCTAGATCTTTTCTCATTGCCCTTAGCCGTTGTAGCCACTTATTGCAGCTATAGTGTATAACTCCTATAGTGTAAGAGAGAAAATCCTTATACTACCAAGAAAACTATAAAGGTTCCCAAGTCTGCCAGAGTGAGTAACAGTGGACATACATAGGCTGGAAGGGAAGCTGCATAGGCAGACACAGATCTGCCAACTCCAATGTGTCCAACACCCGAAACTTGAACAACAGCCCAACACTTTCCATATACACTGTTAATATAGAGACAACTTGGTATGCAGGGATTATGTTCACAAGGTGGTAAGAGACATTGTAAAGAAAGCAAAAGATGTCAAAAAGATCAGGAAAAAAGTTGGACGTCTAAATGTCGGGAGTGTGGGACAGCAGGCACAAAAACCTAGCTGTGGATTTAGTGTGATGCATGGCTGGACTAGTCTGATGCCTTCTGTACAGAAATCATGCAGGTACAATGCATGCCCAAAGGGACTAGGGACTAGGAAAGAATTGCAGAAGTGGTAGCCCAATTTATGGAATTCATTGACCACATCGGGACCATCAGAACATCTAGTGATTCTGTTTGGCAATCCCTCCCTGCTGTTGCATTTCCAAAGATCCTTGTGACCTTGGCAAGGCATGAGCTGTTGATGAAATTACCTGTTTTGGCAGCTTACCACCTTGCAGTCTTCTTCTTTGACCTGTCTTCCTCCTTCCTCCATCCAATGCATTTAGTTCATGTGACAAATGGGCTTCTGATCTGCTGAAAGAAGTTGGAAGTATATATAATCACCACCACAGGTGACAGGATTTAAGGATTCCTTGAAATAGTCACGGTTAAAACAGTGCATTTGTGTTACAGTTTTTGGTTTTAGTTTTTAATATATTAACTAATTTACATGGAAATATCATGTAAATTGTCTTTAGAGATACAGCAAGTAAAATCAGATCAGGGTCATCTTAATTCTCAGCCCCATAAATGGCTTAATGAAGTTTAGCAAATTCCCTTTAAATTAACAACTTCATTTAGTTCAGTATAATTTCCCTTGATGTCTCTGTGTAGACAGTCCCTTGCAGAGGAATTCTTGTAAAGATGATAAGTTTTAAAGCAGCATGAATATATATATATATACATATATATTTCCAGTTTAAATCAGGTTTCTTGAGGTTGGTTTAAAAAATAAGGAGTAGATTTAGGGTAAAGTGAAATAGAATACTCTTTACATATGTTGGAGAGTTCTCTGTAAAATTTAATTTTGCCTCTTTTATTAACATTAATTATATGATTGTTTCTAATAAATCCTTTCTAAAGCCAAAGAAGGGATTCTTCAAATACAGATCACATCCAGACAAACTTCTGGTGATAAAAGAGGGGCTAATACAGGCAAGATAACAACCTCTTCAGAATGCATTGATGCTGGAGGGAGGAGGATAAATGAGACACTCATCAGAAAGCCCTTCTTTTGAAAGTGCATTTTACTGTTCTGATAAAGGATCAGAGGCATGAATATCATTGTAACTAACATGTAGAGAAGTTTTCATGGTGAAAAAATAATAATAAAAAAAACAAACACTTCATGTAGAGGGGTATGAAGAATAATGTAGCCAAAAATATAACGGAGAACAGGGGGTTGAGAAGATGGCAGAGCAAAATTATTCCTGTATGGGGAAGGCATTTAGAAGGCATAATTCGAGTCATATTGACTATGTAAGAGTGAATTACAGAGCAGAACTAAACCTGAACTGGAAATGTGTTCTGTGCTAACTATACCAACAGTTGCTGATGTATCTAAATTACAAGTCAGTTTTAGCTAATATGTTGCTAATTTTTTCCTCATCTATTAAATTGTTTTTCATTTTCTGATGCACTGAAAATATCTGAATAGGACCTTGCAAGTATATGAACTTTCACCATAAGCTATGCGGGTGGTGGTACTAAGAATTCTGAAGAAAATTGCTTTTGGCTTGAGGGATTCCAAAGACAATGAAAATCTTCTTAAAACAAAAACAAAAACAACTACAATAACAACAACAACATCCTCCCAAAACAACAACAACAACAACAACAAAAATCAAAACCAAAAACCAAAAACCAACCCAAGTTTGACTTTTATTGAGGAACTGACAACAGGACCTGGTTATGGGACTCATTCCCCACGGAAATTTGGCCAACATCTCTCACTGTCCATTCACAACGTGCAGTGGAAGAGGGACGGGTATCTTCTCACTGGCAGCAGCATTTGTGGGAAACACAAAGTGTAAGCAAACTAACTGTCACAAGTTGCTCTGCAGGACTAAGTCACTGCTCCAGTCTTCCAAGGCAGAGTAGAAGTTGAGGCTGAAATCCTGTCCTCCAGAAGAGGAACAATACAAGGGAGAGCCTGCCCCACCACATTTTAGCTGGGGAAAACATTACGACGTTGGAAAAATAGGAAAGTAAGAGTTCAGAACCAGGCTGCGCAACATAGTGCTCATATAGATTTTCAGAACAGAACATTTTTTTTGTCAGCATGCACAAAATAACTTTAATTAGGAGTACAAGCGATTTGGAATAACTGCTGTAAAGAAACTGAAGTGTGCAGAGGCTTAAATCCGTATTTAGCACCTGGCCTGAGCAGTGGGTGGGGAGAAATGAAGGGAAGAAACCCTGGGAACTACTGTGAAGCTTCTCCTCTGAGTCCCCACAGCCCCTTTTCTAGCAAGCAGCATCTGAGGATGCCCTGCTGGCAGAGTCCCTGTTTGTTCTCCTTGCCACCTTTGTCTGCTCTGCCACAGGACCCCACGCAGAGCCGGATTGTGCACGTCTCCTCTTGGGCTCCTTTTGCACTGATCAAGCCCATTGATGGCACTGGGTGGGGAATTTTGCCCTCAAGTCATGAAGCATGACATTTGTGGTTCACCAAGTCCTTCTGAAATCAATTTTTTCTTCCTGACGCCTTTCATTGCATTGTTTCTTTTTGCTGCTTTTCTGCTTTAGTTTGCTATTTTCATTTGGTAACCTACCTAAACTAGCATTTTGTCAGCCTAGTTAATATCTGCTGTATCTGTCTTCTTTATGGTAAAGGAATTCTTCCAATATTTTGTCTCTTCTCCTGGTTTTCACCCAGATGTACTCCAAAATTTTATGGAAGGTGAACTCCCCACCATACATGCACTAGCCTTCATACATAGTCCTGAGGTTTCACTTTGGAAGCTGAAAATTGAAAAATGCAGGCAAAAAGTCTCCTTAGAAACAACTTCCTCAATCAATAAATCAAGGCACAGATTTTCTGAAACTGCTTGTGAGTTATTTTGGAGCAATAACCTGAAATGCTTCATGTGCATATTTGAGTTGTATTGTGTTTTATACATTTCTTATTGTTTGCATTAAAACCCTCTTCTAATTGAACATAATCACCAATAATGTATGGACAGAACACCGGTTGGACATTAAATCCTAACTTAAGCCTGAGCTGCCTTTGCATGCAGTTGGATGAATTGCAATTACAAGTAATTGTATAGCCAAGATATTGTTCAGTACTGAAAACTTAGACCACATACTTCACCTCTCAAATTCTCCCTTCCTTTGGTAAGGAAAAAAAAAAAAAAAAAAGGAAAAATTGTGTTGCTAAACTACGTCTTGCTTCTAATGACATTGCTCCAGCTGCAGGAATCTGCTCAGAGAAAGAGGAGGAGGATGGCTGCTGGCCATTTTTGTTTTCTAACATGCATGGGTTGAAGAAAGAAGAATCCCAGAATCCCTCATGGGATTTGATTTAGAAGGTTTTGGCAGCTGTAAATTACTCACAGTATGCTGCAGAGTTTGTGCTATGAGATATTTTCAGTTCCGTTGAATCTCATGCTAAAAAAAAACCCTCACTAACTCAAACAAAAAAAAGGCAGCAGTACAGGAGATCGTCTTTGGGCTGACTTGTGCCTGCCTGCTCTATAGGAGGAGTTGCTGGGTTCTCTGGATTCTCTGCTTTGGGAACTCTGAAGAAATGACTGTGAATGGCACTGAAATGCTGATTTTTACTGCTAACGGCAAAGGAAATACTTTTCTTCAGACTTTGGGCTACATGAGTGTACCCTTACAGAGGGGACTGTCTGTTTATCTCAAGATTATGCTTTCATACAGGTTTTTACAGGAATTGGGGGGTAATGACTTGGTACTTTCTGAACTGTTGTTTACTTCTGTGGTTATGCCATGAAGGCCATTTCAGAGTGATTCTTAGTCAGAGGGCAGAGCTGCAGCTTATAAATTGTACCTCTGCAAATAAGCAAACAAATAAACATAAACGTGTGCTAAAATTACAAATCTCTTGTAATTTGAGGAGCACTGGGTTCAAATACCTCTATTTTGTGGAAAACCACTTCTTTTCTTAGACTAATTTCTGTTTCTTTAAAAAAAAAAAAGAAAAAGTACTTTTTTTTGTAGCTTCCTACTTCTGCTGCTGCAGGAGAGCTTCTGTTATGAGCGAAGTGAGGGAGGTTGCTTTCCCACCAGGAAAAGTGTTGCTGCAATTGCAAGAATAAAATCCGTTTCAGTGGAAGGAACTCAGCTTGGTTCTCAAATCCCAGACCAGATTACAAGGTTAACACCACACCACCACCACCACCAAAACCAAGAGAAACAACAACAAAAAAACTTTCCCAGATTTGCTTTGCTGATAAATTGAGAAATGTAATGGATTGAAATGAAGAATCATTGAAGAGTGGGGAACACAAGTGCTCTTGCTGCCTTTGTTTGTGTTAGCTTTTCAGAGAAGTCATGTTCTTTCAGGACATTTCACACTAACCAATGTGTGTCCACATAGACTCGCTGCAGCAGAGCAGGGTAACTGCAAAATCATGCTATGGAGGAAAGTGAACAAGAGCTGCTCACCTTTCCCTCCATCCGCAGGATTGTTTCTGGTGTCTATTCTTACTCCATAGTGTTGTTGTCTTTCCTACATCACTGTGTGTAGAACTGAGTAAAATATTTTATTATGTGGGAATACACAAGACATTTCAGGAAAATATATGGACATGATAATACTGATATTTTTTGCAAATGTCAGTACAAGAAGGGCTGTTATCGTCAAAATGAAACAGGGAATTTGACTTATTTTCCATTATGAATAATAATTATAACTCTATGACAGGCTTCTTCTTTTAAAAAGTTGAATTTTCTGAAGAAACACTATTTCATCAGCATTTTTGACCACCTTCTATCATAGTTTCATTTTACCGTCACTTTATTGTGTGGACCAGAACAGCAAAGAGTCAAGAAAAGTGCTGACACTGTGTATTAACAAATTAGGGTTCAGGAATGTCCAGCCTCCCCATTGCCTTCCTTTTCTCAGAGGACTCTTTTCTGTAGGTACAAATGGACACACGCAGAAGTCTTTGTGGTTGGGCAGCAGACAACCAGCCAGCTTCTTGTCTTGCTTGATGACAGGAACTTTGTGTCATGGTCCACCAACTTTGTGTCATGGTCCATCTCCACCTTCCTCTCCAGTCAGCAGGAGGAAGGACTGCAGGAGAAATGTCACCTGATCCCTGCCTAATTCTTCCCCAAGCTTAATGAAAAACTAAAGAAACCAGATGTCAGTTACTTATCTCACATTTTCCACTCAAAGGCAGGGCAGGACTTCTGAAGTTATTTTGGTACTGTGTTATATGGGTAGCTATGTGGGGTAAGCAAGACCACTGCAGTTCATGGTTGCATGCTTCTGCACCATGCTGAAGGTGCTTGGATAAAGGGATCATTTGATGCATCCTGGAAATTTCAGTCACTATCTCATTTTGCAAATGCTCCTAAACACTTCTACTGAGAGTTCCCAGCTGGTGCAACATGAAGGTGTGTGGGGCAACTGTGAAGCCTGGTAAGACAGCATGGTTATAGACTTCTCTTCAAGAGAAAGATGCTTGAGGACCATGGGTCCCAGCCAAGCCTTCTCCTGGTAGTCCCTCAACCTGTTCACGTTCAGCACAGCAGAGGTCAGTTCTGGGTGCCAGCATGGTGCCAGTGGGCTCCCATGCAGGGACCATGAGGAAACTCTTCTGAATTGCTCCTCATAGTTTTTCTTCTGGGCACAGAGGTTGCAGAAGGGGAAGGCACAACATCCAGTATACAATACTTTCAGACCAATGGTATGGCAGTGGTTTCATGCTGTCATCTGTTCTCTTGAACATTTGCTTTGTGTATGTTCCAAATAAATCCATAACTGCTTCTACCTGAGCTTCCACAGGACAGTAGCTGAAGTCTTGTCTTTGGCTGAGTAGGTTCTCTGCAAGAACCTGTGAACTTGAGACTGGATATTCCACTGGAGAGCTTATTCTCCTTTGGTTTGCTGTCTCTGTAACTGAGCTATGACCTGTGCAAAAAGACAGCATGATGGAGAATGATTATAAATTTCTAGCATCACTGCAAATGAGGAAAAATACCACCAAAATTGACAGATGTAACTGTTGTGATTCAGAAGAGAACTGGAATTACTTCACACTGAGTTAAATGTATACAGGGAAATACAGTGGTGGGTTAAGATTTGAGATTAGAAGAGTTTCATATGTTTCCTCCATAAGCCAGCGTATGTGGCTTTATGTCCACCCTAACGTTGTTGCATGTATTGTGCAATGTGGGAATCTCACGAAAGCATAGAAATTATACTTGGGGAACTCTGGGAAGCTGTTCAAACAATCTAGCAGTGTCAGTCATTTCTGAATTTGAGCTTCTATAGTTTATTCCCCCTTTATGTTATTTCTTCATGTTTATATGTCTTTCTAAGGTCATTTTCATGTGTTTATGTTTATTTTTCTTCCTTGTTTGAGCTAAGCTTCTGTAATGTTTTTCTGTAGAGCTTTTTACTCTATTTTATTCTTCTAGTGGCTTCTTCCCCTGATACATGTAGCTTTCTTCCAGTCTCTTTTTCTTGTGCTTTTTCCTCTTTCTTCTGTGAAATCTGCTGGGTTTCTACCCATTTCCTCTGAAAACCTCTAGACTCAGGAAGGTCTTAAGAGATTATTTATTTATTTATTTATTTTGTGTGTGTGTGTGTAAGCCAACAGATCTCTTAGGGAAACCTGTAGTCAAAGTCTTAATTTTAGTAAATAGAAAGTATTGTAGTCTTCCCTGTGCAGGAGAGGTGGCTCCTAACTTGTTTAACTTGGCTTCCAAGCCACATAGGAAATTCTTGAGAATGTTTTCAGTGATTCAATTTGTTGGTTAGCAAGTCTGCAGTTATTGAATTATTTTGTGTACATGTGGGCAGATTTTCTCTTTTTGCTTTACTTTTTCTCTATTCCTTTCTTTAATTATGTCTTTGCCTTTTTGTTTTTATTTTCTTTTTCCCTCCCTTATATTACTTTTCTCTCCATAGCACCACCACATATTCTATTTCCATCTGCTATACCCTCCAAGGTCCTTTTCATCTTGTTTCTTCCACCCTTTTTCTCTTTGTATTCTCCTTGCCCTTATTGTCCTTATCATACTTTGTTTGCTTCATTTAAAAAGTGCTCTAAGGAGAGAGTCGCATGACTGTAAGGAACAGGTTTTTAAGATATTAAATATCAAAGTGGAGCATTCAGTTTAGGAAGTCTGAAGGTTACTTTAACTGAGACTGTAATTGTGTTGGACCTAAAATTCACCTGTGCTTCTCCTGTAATGGCCCCTGCTAGATGCTCTGACTTTAGGAGCAGAGAAAGTAAACTTCCCATCTCGTTTCTTTGCTGAGTGCTCAGGTAGCCTGCAGCCTTAGGCAGCATCAGCAGCTGCCACTTGCTGTTGCCTATTACAAGAGATTGGGGAAGAGTGTGAAGGGACACAGGCTGGGAGAAGGATCTATTGCCTAGGCTCCTCCTGTCAACTGTGGCTTTCAGATCACTTCCCTTTGGATCTTGTCTTGTTTTCACACCCAGGAGAGTCCTGTGCAGGGCAGGACATCCTGAAAATGTGTACCTGAAAAAGGTATTGAGTTGGTGCCAGCATTAACAAGGTGTAGCTGCTGTGTGAATATATGGCAGCTCTATCTCCTGTAATGCTGATAGTGATGCTGCAAGCATTGAGAAGGTTTGTGCAAGTCCCCACTTGTTGTCAACAAGCCTAACTGTGCCTTCTGTGTGAAGGTTTCGAGTTTACACAGGAAAGCAGTCTGGACAATGGTGAATGTTAATAGATTTACTGTTACTTGGGAGGTAGCAGCTGTGAATTAATCATAGCACCCTGTGAGGGAATGGCTCAGATTTGAGCAATTCTGGTAAGTGTGATTCAGTGTGGACTTCTTCAGGACACTCCGGGCACAGGCACAAAGAAATAGTCCTGACTGGGGTTTAAGGTCACTGCATGGAAGTAAATGTGTCTGTTTCTGTGCTTGGGAATGTGAAGCCCTAGTGGAAGTCCTCTCAAACCAATGGTGGGCTAAAATAAGTATGAAACTACTTGAGCTCATTGAAGAAGCCAGAATATAATACTTCTCTGTGACAAATTCTGCGTGGAATTGCTCTAAGTTGTATGCAGAAATTAAAGCACTTACTGGAACCTGCACTAAAACAGCCTGTGTTTCTACAGGGGTTTTTGCTTCCTCGTGGTTTGTACTATCAAGGCAAACATGTTGCCTACAAATTTTGAAAGCTCTGTTCATTCTTAGGCAGACTGTGTTGGCCTGTATGGCTGATTTGTATGAAATTTCTTCTCAAGAGCTGTACATTTCTGCCAGATTCATTTGAGTGCCCTGCAAACCTTTGAAATAAAAAGCTGTGGAGTATTTGAGTGCATAAATAAATGGGAGGAAATCACAAGCAGTAAATCACCAGGAGTGCACAGACAGTGTAAGAATTGTGAAAGAAATAAAGTGTGAAATAGCAATGATACTGTTAAAGATATATAACATAATCAGAAAAACAGTAGGTCAGGTGCTAAGCGGCATGAAGGCTGCTTTGCTCTACTCCAGCAGCTGAATATAGCAATTAAACAAACATTTTATAGGTGGAGGTACACATACTCTAGTTCCTCTGTAGTCGAGTGCTGTGCCACTCTTGCTGAGTGTGAAATAGTAGTACACAGTCCTTTCATCGGCAGTCTACAAGACTCATTCAGTGGGTCAGTGTTTGGGAATGGGACAGAAGAAGTATTCACTGCAGTAAGGTTTTTGTGTTTGGAGTTACTGCTCGATTCCCTAGCTCCTCTGTGCAGTCCTGTATAAAGAGAGAGTGGGGAAACCACAAAAGGGTGCTGAAGTCTGTGGACCATCTCCTGACTTACTTCAGGCAACTCGGAAGTTATTCTCATCTTTTAAATAAATTGCCTCCTGCAAGAAAATAGTGGTTTTGCATCAGTGGAATATTACAGGGAAACAGGCGTGAAAGGCAGAAAATAAAGAGTAAAATCTTTAAGCTTGGTCTCAGCTCTGCCCCCTGGTGCCTGTGCTTTGCAGTGTGACCCCAGAATCACCACGTCACTTGTCAACTGGTGGGATGAGGTGACTACTTTTTTTTTCCAGCTGATCTTATACACTTACACTTGCCTGCATGCATGTGTGTTTATGGAAATGACAAGTAAACTAGGCCAAAAAAAGACACAGTTGTCTGGTGTAAGCATGGCTGTGTGTAGCATTGTGCTGAGATAACTTTAGAATATAATTACAACTGGTATTGTTATGCCAGAGGATTTGCCCCATTTGATGACACTGATCAGTTCAGTAGGTGATCGTCGTGAGCACAGCAGTACTGTAACTAATCTCATGGGTTTCAAGTCCTTATGGTGTAGTCAAGTCTGAAGGAAGAGCTGAAGGGTGAGTAATGACCTGCATGTGCAAATGTTTCTTCCCCTGTGCAAAATGTGTTTTAAGAATAGGCATAGATGTGCTTGCTGAGACCCATAGCATGCTGGAAATAAATGCTGGCATTGAGCCATTTAATGGCTTCTGTGGATATAGAGTGAGGACAGAAAAGGTTGAGTAGGTCCTTGAGAGGTGAATATTTTTCATATTGGTAAGGTGTTATAGAAAAGGGAAGTAGAGTGAAGAGATGTGATGCAGCAAAGGGATCAGGTGACAAATGGAAGCTTATCCTTGCAATGGTGTTGTAAATAAATGTAACTGTGTCAAGACTGTGTAAGGTCCCGGGAAAAATGATTTTGTAATAAACAAAATGCCAAAACTAACAAAGCTTATGAATTTATTGTAAAAAAGGCACAGATTTTGCTCATTCAGCATCAGTTTCACAATGCAGAGAAAGGTTACTGACTGTACGTGTTTTTTTTAAGAAACAAAGTCAAAGAGAAAATACTGCTCAGAGCCTTGCAGAGAAATGTATTATGCAGGAAACTCAGAGGAAGATCCAGCACTCCTTATGAGCCTGGGTCTCACACCTCTAGCTATGAGTAACCTCTGATAATGGCTCAACACATATCTCACAGGCAGAGTGGGCTCCTGTCGGAGTTGGACATAAATTGAGGTGTCTCTCTTAGCAACGTTCGGTCTTATTCTTTTTTTCATGCAGTCTTCTAGAATGAGCATTACAGATGAAGTGTTTATTTTCATTTAATTATCTTCTTATCTAATAACCATTAACATTGTGTATTATCCTCTGTGAGTTGACTTACACATGACTTTTCTCAAGTCTTATGGCATTGTGAAAAGCAACTGATTCTTCAGCTCAGATGGTAGACTTGAGCTTTTTTTTTTTTTTTTAAAAAAAAAAACATCTAGAGGCTTCCTTCGAACTCTTGACTGGCAACCTCAATAGGACATTATTATGTTTACTTATTTTGGTGTTAAATACTAGACCACGGATAGAAACTAAAAAATTGATGCCTACTATCTTCTACTAGCAGATTTGTTCTTAGGTTATTGCAGAAAGTGGTATTGGTCCATGCATATAAATGTAGCAACATACTTCTTACGTAATGCTCTCACATCCATTTTGCCCTAAGACTTATATAAAAGTGTGTTTAAGTATAAACATTTTGACTTTAGGCCCTTCTACTCTTTCCATCCTCCTGAGTTTCATAGAAATGTATATTTATGTTAAAAAAAGGAAAACTGTAATATTCATGCAATAATTATTAGCTTTTCCTTCCTTCCTTCCTTCCTTCCTTCCTTCCTTCCTTCCTTCCTTCCTTCCTTCCTTCCTTCCTTCCTTCTTTCTTTTCCCCATAAATATGTGAATGTTGTGCTAGGTGTTTTATTTGCATATGTGCAGTGTCCGTTTAAGGTTATGGATGTGGCAAACAGTATTCAGACCTGAAGAGGATGCTGTCGGTTATGCAGAAAAAATGGAAGACCATGTTTGGTAGGCTGTTAAGATCTCAGCTTTGGTTTGGTTGAATTCTTTCTAGAAATCTAGTCTCAGTTTTGAAGATACATTAGCATCAGTAGGCCTTTAGAATGTAGCTAATGGGTTGCAGGGTCTTACATCAGCACATCAGAATCTGTATAAAGCCCAGCTCAAAGCGAGTAACATTTCCTACATACACACTAGTCCCTCTTTATGAGGACTTTGATGAGTTTCTGTTTCTCCTCCTATTTCACAAAGCAGTTAGCCAGTCTTGTCCTCTGAAGTGGAGATGCTCTCTTTCTGTGTGCTTCTCAGTTGCCTGGTTCCAGGTAGACACTCATATAGGAGCTCCTACCAGGGCCAAAATTGCTCCACAACAGATGCGAAGCCTACAGAAAGCTGTTCACATGATAATTTCATGAGGTAGGCAATGTAAACTATGCCACTGAAAAGTTTCAGAGAGCAAATTCTTAGGGTGAATTTTTAATATACCAATATAGCTTTTCTTAGTCAGTTTCTCCGTGGTTCATCCTTGATAGTACTGAGACACATACTGGGTATCAGGGCAGAGAGGTAAGAAGCAAGCTTGTGGTGGTCCTCAGAACAAAGCTTTGTGTGCACTTGCTGAAGTCTGTTCAGCAGGACTTTGTAGTTTTTGTATGAGTTTCATAAAGGAAGAAGAGCTTTGCAAATCAGCAAATAACTAATGCCTTTATTGAATGGCAGGAGCAGCTGTCTTGTAGCAGTCTCTGGCATACATTCTCCTTTTCTTTCTCTATGTTCAGCTGACAGCTTTTATTACTGCATGACGTGTTTAGGTGCATGGTACCATGGGAACAGCATGATGCCATAACTGGCTGGTTGTATAGGGATGTGCTGTAGCATGAACTGGAAGAGGGAGTGTTGTGTCCCATGCTACTTGCAGAGGGGACCATTGTTTTTCCTGGGGTGTGGAAAAACTCTTTGTGTCAGCCTTGCACAAAGGAGGGGATCACTGTGGCTCAGGTTTCACTGAGGGGGACAATGTGTGCTCCTGGCTATGTCAAGGAGTGGGGAGCGCTCTGCCACCTCTCCCTCAGGGCAGGAGAGTGCAGAATGGCTGCTTGCTGCTGGAAGAAGAGACCTGGGCTGTACAATTTTTGAGGGTGTGAGGGTAGGTGAATGCAGGGGTGGAGGGTGGGATGGAAATGGGAAGGGCACCTCAGTTTGCTCTAGCAATATACTGCACAGGACACTTGCTTTATGCTCTGAGGGACTTCTCTGCGTGGAAGGTTCTTACCGAATTTTTGTGATTTCCATTCAGTATAAGGTGTCCTTTACTCAAGAAAACAAAACAAAACAAAACAAAACAAAACAACCAACTAAACCAAACCAAACAAGAACAACAAAAACAAACAGACAAAAACCTTCATCATGCTTGCTACCTAAGTAATACAAAAGCCTCCATGGCCATGGCCATCTGGTGATGCATCTCGATTTAGAAACACCAGAGCTATTACACAAAGTATGTCTCATGAATGTGACTTTCTCGATTCCTCCCACGCAGTAACCAGTGGAGTCCGTTATTCTCCAGCTCTGTCTTCCCTGCAAGAAAAGCACATCGTTACAATAAGACACATAAAAGGAAGTTAAGCTATCTTTATGTAAAATACTTGCTGTAATAGTGTTGCATGGCTTTTGCCCCAGTTGCAGAGGAAATCATACAGAGAAGGGATGTAACATTGTATTTGCTTTGCTGCATTCTAAGGGAAACTCCTTGCGCCGACTTTCCAAGTAGGAGGTAGACAAAGTGCATTAGTTTACCTTTCTCTAAATATCCTGACTTGTTTTAGCATCAAAAAGATACCTGTGGCTGCAAAACTGCCATTTTGCAAAGACACCTTGAGACGCAGCCATGAAAATAACCATCTAATTTCAGCCAGCCACATTTATTTTATTTGGTTCTTTTTTTTTTGTTGTTATTTCTGTTGTTTGTTGTTGTTGCTTCTTTTTGCTTTTGCTTCCTCCATGCCCCAGTAGAACCTATCTACATTGCACCATGTTGCTAGTGAGAAGCATTGCGATATCCTGACTGCTCAGAGCTGGGTAAAGAGGGAGTTTGCAGATGGGCAAAAGGCTTTTTAGTACTGTCTTCTTTACACCTAAACACTGTAAGATTTAAACAAAGAACAGACCCACCAGCCAGGATCTGGGTACTTCCTACAACAAAGGGAAACCTCTTGAAATAACCCCACGTCTCACTATTTTGTTCTTACGTTCCTCTGACATGAAATGGAAGTAGGCAAGCCAGCTGCTGAGATGGGTTGCAAGGTCCCTTCTTACCTGACACACACAGCAGCAAATGATCTGATCTGCTTGAACAAGTCAGACCTGCAGCCAGCAATAAAAAGCAAGACTGTCTGATAAGCACCATAGAAAGGGGAAAAAAAGAATTGTATCACATTAAGGGCATTAGCCTGGTTGTGAAAAAGGTGTAAGGTACAGGGTTGCAATGGTTTCTGAACTATCCTTTCTTTAAGCTTTACATCATTCAGTGTCAACAAGCCAATTCCAATAAACTATCCTAACCCCAGCCTCTTCCTTCTCCTTTCTTACTCTGTACATTTGTTTAACTTCTGTTTTACCCTTGTTTTCCTCCACTCCCTCCCTCTCTTTCCCTGCCTTCCATAATGCATTTCACTGAAGAGCAGCCCAGCTGCTTCTCAGACCCCGCTGGGCTCCAGGCTGGAAAGGGTGGATCACAGATTTGCTTTGAAGCATCACTGTGGGGCTTCGTGACTGCACTAGGAAAGGAAATTGCTACCTCCTCCTGTAGCCACATGGTCAAGCTCGGCAGCATTAGAGACAAGCTTGGGCTGCTTTTCACATCAAATCTTACCACACAAGAAGAAGGTGGTGGAAGTATGATTGAAGAGAAGGTGATGAGTTGGGGAGGA
Source organism: Cygnus atratus (assembly GCF_013377495.2). NCBI lineage: Eukaryota > Metazoa > Chordata > Aves > Anseriformes > Anatidae > Cygnus > Cygnus atratus. The sequence continues at coordinate 99,510,624 of NC_066362.1, read as the reverse complement.
AAGTACATTGTTTTGAGACTGTGTTTTCCTTCTCTCTTCTCCATGAGAACTGATGGATCTCTTATTGTAGTTTACTGCTTCTCTTCAACTACTGTGTGCTTTAGGGGAGAAAGGGCTAAAAGGAACTTTTGAGACACAGATGACAGCGTTTCAGTGATAAGGAGGACATGGGAGGATGCACAAGAACACCAAAGATAATAAACTGAGTGATGAAATAATATGTTTACAGGCCTGAAAAGAGATGCAGTAATTGGCTGCCTGTGCACTTATACTCCACTAATAATGAAACCTCAGTGGCAGTTAAAACTCTCCTTTTCCTCTTTGCTCTTCTGAGACTTTTGAGCTGACCAATAAGACAAATCTACAGCAACACCTGGGAAGGATGTGAGGGATCATCTGCATATCAGAAAACTGTGCCTTTTTCATTAAGATCTTTCATAAGGGATATGCTAAATGGTAACAAGCACTCGTAGGATTGATAGATATCAGGATTCTTGGTGTGTTAGTATCCATGGTTATTATTCCATCTCTGGGCTTATTATTTTGAATTTGTGAATTATTTTGAATTTTCATTCTTTTTTTTTTTTTTAATGCAGTTTTTAATGCAGTTGCACGCTTTCAGTTTTCTTTGTGCCACATTTTTTTTTTTTTGTGTGTGTGATGGAAAACTAAGCACAGGACAAGTTTCTCAGTGTGCAAGCTCTAATGCTGGACTACAGAGTGAGGCCAAACAGGGAATTTTGCAAGCTGCAAGAAGACTGTGAAATCAGTGCATTATCTGGATATCTCTGTTTATTAGTGAAATAGTTAATGAAATTATCATTAAACCTACCCTTAATTTTCATAATTAAGAGCACAGTGAGATATGTGAAACAAATCATATAATTCAGAGCTGATACTCCAAGATGCCAAGAATACTGAGAAATTGCTGTTATATTGGAGTATATTCATTTAGCTGGAAAGCATTTTTGCAGACTTGAGGCCTGGAAACTTCATTACTTTAAACTCAAGCCTTGAAGGCTAAAGTAGAAATTAATGAAGACAGAAATTCTTGTTGTTTTCTTCTAAAAAAATAAATAAATGGAATATCTACTTTCTTATCTGTAGTTGAGATAAAACATTTTGAGAATTTTGAATTTTTCCTTTCCACATGAAAACTTCATCCTCATTTTCCCAGCAGTATTTAAAAAAAATCAGTAAAACGCATTATATTTCTTCTCATCTGCAGTAAGATACAGCCAGCTATTCCCACTGTGAAAAAAGAGTAACTTTTTTAGAGAGAAGATGGTTGGGAAAGAACTCAATAAACTCAAAATATGCATATAATTTTTGAAGTGTAGTACATGCTTTTAAAGGTTTTAAAAGAATGGGTTCTGAAACAGTTTGGTTCTGCATGGTTGAAATTGTGTGGGTATTCATACACACAGAAAATTACTATCCCTGTTTGTGACATCCATAAAGGATATTATCTGAGGTCACAGAAGCCAGTAGGTTATTATGCATTGACATTGGTGGTGGGGAAATTGGGCAAACCTGAGACCTTCACAATTTCATTGCTTCCAGACTGCGTGCTGTCCAGCCTATTTTGCTGTAACTTAGAGTTTGTTGAAAACATCACAGGGGAACATCCCATTGTTTCCAGTCCAGAGAACTGACATCTAAGCAGGCAAAGGTATTCTGAATTAAAGTATTTTTAATAAAATACTAACCCAAACTATCAGAAGTTTTTGCCCACATTCTCCCTAAATATATCATATAGGTTAGATTTGGATAAGAGATGCAAAGTAAAACAGATTGGAAATTTCCAACATCCAGAAATGCTGAATAATGAAAGTACCAGTTTTAGTGTTAAGCAGTGGGATGTTTTTAAGTTAATTTGCATCTGGATGTTTGCAACTGATTCTTCATTTCCTTTTATCAGTTTTATTCTTACATGACTTCTAGCCAGAAAGTGGAAATGTGAGCCTCATAGCAGGTAAGGTCATGTAGGCACATGTACAGGTATGGCTGAGAAATAAGGAGGTACATATATATATGTACATTATGTGCAACATCTGTGAAGTGTTTATGTCAAGAGCCATTCATACCATGTTATTCAGAAAGATTAAACGTGTGCTTCAAGACTAAGTGCAAGTGCTTGGTTGTATTTCTGCATGTGTGACTCTGAATGCCAGGTTAAGAGCACATAGTTCTTCCAGTGAAGTGGAAGAGGTTATGCACCTCTTTAATGCACATATAGATGAAGTGTTTGTGAGTTTTGTAAAGATGAATGGAGTTCATGGAGTTATTACAGCTAGCTTGTGACTGCCAGATGTTGGGATATGTGTGTGCATGCACGATGGTGCATCTGTTGTAGGGATAATAGCATATACACATGGGGGACAACTGTGCAGTGTAGGTGTTATTACTCTTGGGACCATAACTTTGGCAGGCGTAAATCAGGGTGGCTCAGTGGAAGTCAACAAAGTACAGCAGTGTGCACTTCCTGGAATCGGTAAGTTTGACTCCATGTAGGGGTTTTGATTTGTGGGACTGCGGTTGGCAGAGTATGTCAGGATGTGACTTAAGGAGTTTGGGTTGAAGACAGTAAAAGAAAAGACAAAAAGCCAAGCCACAAATACACATCCAAGGAGCACGGATGTTAAAGGAAAAGGAAAGACTGCATGAACTTATCCTCCAGGATAAAACACCAATTTTTTGCTGCTCCTTCCCCATGGAAGTACATGGAAGCTATGGGATTTTAGAATATTTATCTTCTACATAACTCAGTTACTAGTAATGTCTGCATTAACAACCCATGCAGCCAGAGAGGAGCAGATCTGCAGGGTGAAATACTTGGTGTTCAAGACCTGATATCCATGCTGTATGACTTTTGAGGAGGGTTAATTTATACTGTCTCTAATTGTTTTTGTGGACAGGGTACAAATTAGCATTAGATGCTTTGGGTACTTTTGAAGGACCTCTTTTTTAGATTCACCCAGAAGGACCTAATATCATGTGCTCCAAGACTCCTCCATAATGTGAACTCAAGAGTAGTGACTGGGAATGATCATGAAATTGGCTTCAAAAATATTCTCCTGATCTGAATTGAAGCATCAGTGTAGGCATACACTCCCAATATGATTATAGCCTCTTAAAAAAAAGTCTTGGTCTTTCTTTGCCCCTTTGGTGTTCTTTACCTTTAGTATTTATGCATGGCAATCATTTATAAACCAGCTTTATTTTGGACATTTAATTCCTTAAATTTTTTCCTATGAAAATAACTACGTTTAGTCCCTAAAACTTATTCTGCCTCTGTTCTTAACATTTGTGTTTTTTTTTTCCCCACTTTCTTATGAGCAAAGTACTCAGAAACCATGCAGTGCTCCATTCTGATTCTCCCCTGTGTTTTGCGAAGGATAGTTGCCCACCGAAGGCTTGACTGGGAGACGATAACCTTTGAGTGTGGGTGATGTGTTTTGTGCTACCTCACAAGGTGCTCAGATGGGAGAGATGAAACTTCATCTTGTTTTCTACTTCAGCAGTGCAAGAAACTTTATTTCCTTTCTCTTCTTTGCCTCCAAGCCCTTGGTGTAGTGGAGCTGAGGCAGGCCTGAAGTCTCTCTCAGCCATGACCTCGTTGCGCTGTGGCTCTATTGGGGAACAGATTACACTTGCTTTTGGCTCACCTCAGAACTACTGTCTGGCATGCTGGGCATGGGCATGAGGCCTGTGTTTATTTGTTCCCTCTCCCTTTCTCTTCCTGCCTTTCTGTTGGACTGAGGAGGAATGTAACTCAGTGCCTCCTTCCTCTGCTGTACATGAAAGGGCAGTCTCTAGCTACAGGGTTTCTTTACATCTTGGTTGCTAAATGGAGCCACATCTTGGCTCTCATGGAATCATTGTCTCTGTATGCGCTGCCCAGAATTGCATGGGATTATTTTGACTGGTCAAATTGCACAGTATGGAAGTCAACTCATCTGCCTTCTCTTACCCCAAGGTCACTTTTGGCATCCCTTTACCTGTCTTCTACCAACTACTGCTGCTGTTGATGTGCTGCTTATATCTGTCTTTTCGCTTATCCCTGCATCAATTTAACCATTAAGAAGTTCCTTAACATCATTGTCTGGTACCTAGACATGAAGTGAAGCATCAATTTTTGCGACCTTGAGAGTGTTTACAGCTTTAACTCTCTTTTTGAATGATGTCATCCTCTTAATCATTGCTCACTTTTGCAAGATCCCTGATTATTTTTAAGTTACTAAGATAATTGTTTCAAACTGATACGAGATACCTTCTTGTTTATAGTTGAAGGGAAAATTCTGTTTATGTCTTGCCATGTGTATTTCAGATTTCAAATTAAATTGTTTTTATATGACAAGGTTGCCTTTCATAACACAGGCTGGATTGAAGGCCCTAACACGTAATGCCAAAATCTGTGCACCATACTGTCATAATGCAGTGCTGTAACCTGTTCAGTCTCTGTTGTGGTTCTGTTTCTCACAAAATGGTACCAATTCCTTTCCCTGTTTTGTCACTTTCTTTTGTAAAGAAATTTTTATGTTCCTTGATGGGTATTGAAATACTAGATATTAAAAAGTCAGCACTGTACTCAAGTGTTTCTGGAAAAACTTCTCTCTCAACCCCACCTACACAGCTACAGAGTCAGAAGAAGGAAAATTATCTGGTTTGGATGCAAGTCAGTTCTATGTGAAGCAAATGAAAGGAGGAATATGTTTATCACTTGTGAAAAATAACCCAGGCTCATTGTGAATAGTTTAGTGAAAACATCTGGTCACTCTGCAGAAGTGGTCAAAACGGTGAACAGAATGCTAGGTTGCAAGAAATATCCCTACAGAAAGTACAATGAAAATACTATAATTTCTGCCATGTGAGCCAGTGGCAGGTCACTAACTTAAAAGCCAAATGCATTTTTAAGAACCAACCCCATACACATATTTACCTGTCTCCGTGTGTGTGTATGTAATAAAAATAGAATGGATTCAGAGAATGAACAATTAAAATACTGAGCTATGGAAGTGCTCCCTTATGAATGAAATATTGGATTATGGTTGAGAAGTTTAGATAGAGGGTAATCAGAATTGCACTAGGGCAGATAGTCTCCCAAGTCTGGTTCAGAAAGGAGTGTGTGGGTGGGTCAGCGGTCTGAAAGAAAGCTTGGATAAAGTAGCATGTGGATGAAAAAAATGAGTTTAATAATTTGTGGAACAAATCCAAACATCAGTTCAACAGAACCAGTCTGCTAATTAGTTTTCCCAAAAGAAAATTCTAGATTGTGCACAAAACAAACAATTTAAACTCAAAACTTCAGCTTAATGGAGCTGCATTTTGCAAAACCATTTCCATGGGAATTTCCTAATTATTTCCTCCTGAAAGGCAATACAAGAAATATATAGAGTGGTATTTATCTCATTATAACACTGGGGCAAAAGGACACTCAAACTAAAAAGGCAATACATTTTTAAAGTGGAAAAGGACTCTTTCTCTTCTTCTGTGCATAATTACACTGTGGAACTCACTGCTGTATGATGACAGTGCCAGTAGCTCAGTAGGACTCAGGAAAGGGTTGGACATTTCTCATTATGAAGTTGCCAGCTGGATCCCTGATACTGCTGTCATGATAACCACCATGGTATAGGGAAACATATGTAACATCTCTTTCTCTGTGGTTTGTAGGCCACAAAATACCTTCAGCTAGCATATATTTAAAATGTTAGTCTTCATTTTTTTGGGGGGCTATATTCATACCTACAAAAAAGATGGCGATACTTTGGGGACTTCACAGTCAGTTTAGATTTCTTGGCAATATCACATTGGTCTCAGAGAGAATCGATACCTCTGAAGCATTAATTCTGTGTGCTAATGGTGCCCTGAGCTGTGTTTTTTTTTTTTTTTTTTCCCACAAATGATCTTCTCTCAGTCTCTCTTCCTCTCTTTTTTTTCTATCTCTCTTTTTTTTTTTTTTGTTTTCCTGGCTGGCAGAGAGAAGTCCAAGCCACAGAATCCAGAAACAGACTGTCCCAGAGCTTGTGCCGGTTCCCATCAGGGAGGGGCCTGACACAGGGCTAGGATCTAGTTTCAAACTCCTGCACAATTTGTGGTTATTTAGGGCCAACATTTTGGTTTAGGCTGGTCTCTAAACATTTGTTGTACGGTTTTATTTATAAGAATAATGACTCTATGTTTACAGGCCGCAGCATATAATATATCTAATGCCTGGTCTCTCATGTTTTTAGCTCTTCCTAACTTTCAAGTGCATTTTCACTCTTTAATTTTACACAAACTCTTGGACATTGGCCAGACAAATTCTTTGTAGTGTATACAGTTCAGGATCTTGTCCAGATTAAAGTTGTCATCGGTTTCACCTCCCTCTTCTTTTAATAATCCTACTTTCTCCCTAGTATTTCTTACATTTTTACAGTTGCCATTCTCTGTGCTCTTCTGCATTTTATTGAATTTTATGCTCTTTTATTTTATCTGTTGATTTAGCTGAATCTTATTTCTTTGCATACTTTTTTTTTCTTTCCATTTTATGAATGGCCTTTCTGAATGTTTGGTACTGAGCAATGTTCTGTGAAGCTGTGCTGGTTGTTTCCTGTCCTAAGGAAATACTGAGTGACAGCTGCAGAGAATCTCCTCAGGGACTTTTAGGATTCTCTTGGTTTCTTCTATACCGAAATTTCAAATTACATTTTCTTCAAAGATAGTCTGAGATACTGAATACCTAAGCTAATTTTTGTTTTCTGGAAGACAATAATACAACAACATATGCCAAGTTCAAGTTTCGTTACTTACTGGTGTTTGTTCTCCTGATATATGATTACCAGAAACCTTTGCTGGAGAAAGGTTATGCTTATGAAATACTTCTAAGCAAACAAGATAGCTCAATCCAGAGATAGGAGAGTTCATAAAACAGGCTTTTTTTGACATCCATTCAATGAGATATTTTGCTTGTAATGGACAGTCTAAAGCACAGACTGATGAGTTGTTGGCAGTTTTCTGAAGAGAATTTCTTTGGATTGGGTGAGAAGTATTCAAAGAAATCCTATGCTGTGACACTACTCAGAACAGTCTTGGTCACCTAGCTTACACTTCCCTAATTAGAATTTATATTTGTCAAGGATGACTTCAGAGCCCAGCAGCCAACATCTCCATCCTTAGGTGATCAAGCTTGAAACTGGAGCTGGACTTTTGACTACCTGGTCCTAAACTGTATGTGGGCAAAATATGCAAGTCCCATTTATCTCTGTATCCTAAAAAACAAAACCAAAAACAAACATACAAACAAAACAAAACAAAACAAAACAATAGATTGTGAGATTAAAAATCACTTTAAAGTTTAACTGTGACTGATGTTCCTTTTCCTGGCTGGAGTAAGAATTAACTTTAGAGGGTGAACCCCCAGGGCTAAGTGTACTAGTAAACTCCAGCTGCTTTGTACTTCTTTGCCAATATTGAGAAGCCATAAACCCAATTTAACTTGCTGGTTAAACCAAGTTTACAGCTGTTTTGCATTGCTGGACTGTAGTAGAGCAGTCAGAGCATACCAGTGAATCACGGTGATTTTTTTCTTTGTTGGGGCTTGTATCCTCTTTTGAGTCTTAATTGGAATAAGCCAAGGCAGAGGCAGTCTGTTCTTGGCAGCATAAAGTCAAGTTGATGCAAGACTTGCTTTTAGAGCCAAAGCCACTGTGTTTTTTGTCTTTGTGTTTGCTTTTATAGTCTTCTACTAGTAGTGTTTGCCATAGATAAACGTATACATATGTAATCATTCCCTGTCATACAGGCCTTATACTCAGTCTTTATTTCAGTAAGGAGAGACATCAGCTTGAGTATATTTCACAAGCTTTGCTGGCTCAGGTCGTCTTATGAAAACACCTTTTAAAATTATGATTTAGAAGGATGAAGAAACCTTTAGGGTTGAAACGCCAGAGGAACTCTTCACTTCAGAACTAGCTTGTCTTTAATTGTTTTCATTTTTGACTACATCAGGTTTCTTTATTTATCTATATCACAGTTTCCCATCCGTACAATGAAAAAATAATTCTGTCTTCTAGCTTTGACTTGGTGTGTGTGTGCTTTTTTTTTTCCTTTTTTTTTTTTCTTTTTCCTGATGTTACTGCCATTTTGTCTTGCTGTGGTTTCATAAAAGGGTCTTAGGCTGGAAATGAATTATTTGAATACAGTGTTAGGCTGTCTGAGATTGCAATATAGCATTAGCATCAATGAAATTCTCAGTTTGGACATGCTTGTACTGCCCTCAGACCAGTAAATCCTGAAATTCATTTCAACTTGTGATCAATAATGTAATAAAAAATTAGTATTATCACTAATAAAAATGTTACAAGTTCTAGCTGCATGTAGTTGATAACAAGCCTAATGCTCAAAGAAAGCACAACTAATATGGTAGGGGAGGTGAAGGACTTGAAAACAATTGAGGGGGATAAGACAATATGTAAGGACACTTGCAGAATTATCTTTGTGTTATTTGCTTAGTGCAGCATGTGCATATGGTTAAAATCACCCAGAAAGTGTTTAGAATTATTTGCCTGCACCAAATATTATTGCTGGACCACCTTTGTAAAATGCAATCGTGTTAATCTGAATAGTTCTGTTGAACCCCAGCCTGCTTCACCTTGGCTGCTCCTGCTGCCTTTGCTGTTGCACAGCTTCTAGTGTAACTTTGAGGTTACTGGGGGCTTTGCTTAGCTTTCACCCACGTGTTAGTTATCAAGGAGAACCCATCTGTATATCTGAAGTCATTGCACCAGCAACCACCACACCATGGCCGGGCCAACCTCCACTCTTCTGGACTGTTCAGACTTAGTGTTTCTACACTTTCACTTCCATAGGATTGTGACATTTTGTATCCAGATCCCAGTAATTTCATACATCTATATGCATGATTCCCATGCTACTGAGTTTGTTGGGTGGCAGCAGCATCTGCAGGAGCAAAGCTCTCCAATATTTCAGCTGAGTTCATAGATAAAAAAGTGTCAACCCCCAAGTTTTATCTGGCTCTGCATGTCCATGATTTTGTACCATCTCTGTAGTCTGCAGATCCTGGTTGCCAGAAAATTGACTGCAGGGATGCAGGAAGGACCACCTGTTGTACCGAATGTTCACAAACCTTGCAAACTAAAATCAACAGTTGAAAAAAAAAACAACTCTAACAGCTTGTAACAGCTGCCGCATTCCACTCAAGAGAAATCTTTATGCTAATGGAATCTGACAGGATCTACATCAGATATCTACACATAAATTTGGGAGGGGGGGAACTGAGAGAGAGGGAGAGAGAGGGAGAGAGAGGGAGAGAGAGGGAGAGAGAGAAAGAAACAGAAACAGAGAAACAGAGAAAGAGAATAAGACTTTTGGGCTTCTCTGGGTAGGTGGTATTTTATGTACATAAAGTTTTTGTCATTGTTCTCACTCTTGTAGTTTATATTCTTTGATACCTTGGAGTAAAATATGTGCTGAGTGCACGAGCTGCATGATATGGTCAAAGACTAAACTGAACTCTTTTTGTTTTAGTGGTTAAATATGGGGCACAGTATCCCTGCTGTGTTCCAGCTGCAGAGAAAATTCTGCTGAAGATCCAAGTATGAAGTTGCTTAGAAAATTAATGTCTTTAATGTCTCACATACCAGTTTGCCTCTTGTACCAGACCGATGAAAATAGAGGGAATTCACATGAGGAATACTAGGCAGCTGAACTGTAAAAATAAGGCAGTCAGTAGCAGCTTGCTGCTTTGTATAAGACGGCTTTTATCCCAGGACACATAGTGTTGGTGCAGGAAGCTGGTTGGGGTTATTGGCCATCATCTTGGGACACTCAGTGGGGATGCTGACCTTAGAGTCACTATGCTTTTGAGAATGGTGTTTTCCTTCCTATCTGCCAAAAAGAAGCCTGGGAATTTGTGGAACAAAAGAAATCATGAGCTGAGGGTTCCCAGGGTGATCTGGAGATAGCAGAAATGGGAAAGGGATTAAGAAAGAAAAATCTGAACTGGCTGTTCCTATATAATCTCAGCAATGGCCACAGTATCCCTACAAGCTCTGAAAGTGACCCTAGGGTCTTGCTGATAGACTGCAAGTTGCTGAAAGTGCCAAGAAATTTCTGTTCTTCTAGGTTCAGCACTATTAAACTGCACCAGATGGATATGTGGTTAGTGAGGTAACAAGAGATAACAAGACGCCATCCAACAGGGCAATAGAAAGTGAACAGCCTTGAGCACAGTGGCAGTGAGAGAAAGTTATGCTTCAGGTCTTAGAAAGTTACTTTGAACATTTCCAAAATCCATGAGTCTTCTCCCCTAACTTTTTAGTAGTGTCACACTAGATAGTTTGAAGCTCCTTGAAATATAGTGCCTGCTAGAACCTGACTCTTTTTGACAGATCAGGCCAAGTCCCGCAATCAAAACCATCTGGTCAGCTTGTTTGTCCAGCAAGATGCCTGTAACAAGGGGCAATATTTTATAAACTTTACTCTGTATCACCTCTGGGGAGAGTGATATAGTCTGGAGGAGTTGATCATTGGCATTCCCTTGTGATCAGAGGATTGTTCTCCACACAGACCAAAATGGCTGTGTTTTCTTCTGGCTACATATCACTCCACAGAAGAGCAGAAATAAATGACAGAAACATCAGAAAAAAAAAAAAAAAACAGCAGGAATGGAAATGGATGGATGTTTTTGAAAGAGATGTATAACAAGGGGAAAATGAAAGTGGTAGAGTGATGTGAACTGTTCAGTCAGCAAGAGCTTGGAGATGTTCACCTCAACAGCTATGGGGCAGCAGGAAGGGTCCTTCTTCGAACATTCAGGTGAGAGGAAGGAGCTGGTAGAGAAAGGTATGTAAGATCAGAAGGTGGAAGTTCATGGATGCCCATAAAAGCAATAAGGAACATATAGACCTGAGAATATTTCAGTTGAAAGTCCAGTGTAATACTGTAGCTTTAGAAACCTCAGCTGCATCTACTCCCACTTTTGCTAATTGCAATCAATGGAAGAGCTTGTCTTTGGGGCATCCTTTTTCATGGACTGTACTCTATCCTAGCAAGAGAACGGTGGAACTCTTTTAAATGCCATTTGCCTAACATATGCCAAAAGTGACAAAGTTTGCAACCTAACACAGCACCAGAGAACCAGAATTCCTGTGGCAGCAGTCAGAAGAGGTATCCTAACTCTGAAGGGAACCAGTCCATGTTGCTTCTGCATTTCCCTATGGCTAGACTTTGGATTCAGAATATGGGCTTTTTTACAAGGCACTTTGTTAAGGAAAGTCAAGGAATATTATCTTGTCCCTTTGGAGCCAGAAGAAGCTATAGAAAGCTTCTTCAGTTTTTTTTCTGTTTGTCCTTCAGTTGGACACAATATGTAGTACCAGCCACAACCTGTTCCTCAGTGAGTTCACAGACAATTTTTTAAAATTTATTTTTATTTTTATTTTTTAACTTCAGGAGCTATTTGTTATTTCCCCCCTGCTTACACCAATATAAAGTAGAAGTAGTGCCTTTGAGTTTAGTGAAGTTGCATCCCATCGAAAGTGATGCATGAAGAAAACTAAGCTCCAAGTTTGACTGTCAGAACAAAACTCAGATCTTCTTCCTGTCTTGCTTTATTGCAAGTGCAGCAGAGTGGTTTGAGCTGTGCTAGCTTCCAGCCACCACAAAGTATGAGGCATTGAGATTGGTTCACTCTGCACCCCTCTGCATGTTGCTCACGTACAGATGTTGCTACCTGTCTCTTCATTAATTTTGAATCCTAACTTACATAGAGACTCCTGTTAAGAGCCACAGAGCTACTGAGACTGAACTAAAAGCAGCAATGCTAGAGATTCCATCTCTGTCACTTCCAAAATTGGAGTAAAGAGGGGTACTTTCCGTTCTGAGCATTAATCTGGCAGTAATTATAGACCATGTTTCAAGGCAGAAAATAATCAACCTTGGAACAACAACAACAAAAGTTTCTACTTATTTATTTATTTATTTATTTATTTTATTTTCCCCTCCTTTGTGTGGTACTGCACAGTTGGGTAGATACTGGCATATTAGTAATTAGGCAATTTCTTTTGCAGTTATTGACTTGTGCCAACAGGGCAATTCATATTCAAGGATGTGCCTCTCCTTTCACTTCCATCATTGTCAGAAAAGTCTCCCAAGACTGCTGAAGTCAGTTTAGTGATATCAGCATAAAGTCAGTGAGAGGGGACTTAGGTCTGTGATGTTTAGTTTTCTGCAGCATGCAATTCCAGTCAATTCTCAGGGATCCCTGAGCCTCCATCCACATGCCCATTTTGAAAGGCTGTCTGGGAAATGCTGAAGTGATTCTGGTACAGTAGCTAGCCCGGTGCCATCTGTTGGCCATTTACTATACTGCTTCAGAGGACATACGGAGTTTGTGAGTGCCTGAACCAAGCACAGATGGTGTAGCCTAAAATAGTCTCTCTATATGCAAACCCTTAGTTGAGTACCTCACTGCAGGAGGAGGACTCCATAATAGAAGCTTTTCCCTAGGTTCAGTCTCTTCAGACCCTCATGGTAGTTTACCTTCACTTTCTCAGGAGCTTAAAGAAGATATAAGACAATTGTTAATGATTCATTTCATGAGCAATCATACAAAAAGGTCTTAGAGTAATTTGAGAAGTATTATCTTGCTTCTTCTTAAAAGATTAAGTGATTAACCATCACTACAAAAACTAATGTCCTTAGTGCAGTGATACATACTCAGGCTTATCCCCTCCAACTCTTTGAGGAGGAATCATTTGAGCTAGAGGAAGCAGGTAAGTATCACTTTGCTCCTGCATCACTAGGCTTCTTATGCAAGCACCAAATATCTTAATGCCTCCTTAATCTTGGATTGATCCTCTAGCTTGTGGGCACAGAACCCCAGCAGGTTATCTCATATTATCTTATCTTAGATTGTGTCTTTGATATCAGTTTTGGATGGAGTACTGGTCTCCATGTAATAGTCCTCTCTTGCTTGGCTACTCTTCTAAAGGGGTGGACTTCTTACAGCTTCAGCCCATCTTAGATGTCAGTGGAAGACATAAAGGACCACATATTCAAAAATGGATTGAGAGCGGTGCATACCAAACCTTTCTAATGTCCTATAGAATTTCTACATTATACATGCAGAAACTTCTTGTCAGAGTTTACTGAAAGTATCCTTCGAGCAAGTCCATTATCCAGTGTCATATTCTCCTAGGATTCTCTAGAGGATAAAGGCTTCCTGGTGGTACTCGGGGCTGTAAGTTTCTCAAATATCTTCAGCCAAACAGTTTATGTCCATGCCATTGCAGCAGTACAAAACATTTCTACATGGCAGGAGTTGGGGCTTGGGGTTCTGCAGGGGTTCATCTTCACCAGCTTCTTAACTGTGGCACTCTTCACTGGTGTGCAAGCTGCTCCAGGAGATACTGTCTCTCAGAAACTCTGTAAATCTGAGACCCAACCTGCATGACCTCAGGGTTACTGGACAGTCTCTGGCACTTGTTTGATATGGAAGAAATTTTAGCCAGGGTGATTTCACCACATTTGTAACATAGATTGTTACTTTTTATCTCCCTAAGTTTCTATATGATAGCTGTTCTGCTCATTCACTGTGATGTTTGTGTTTAGGTGATGAGGACACTCTGCGGCATCGTTTCTATTTTTGAAAGCTACAGAGCTCTTCTTGATCCATTTGACTGAGCACTTCACACCATTTTATTGCTCTGTCAATCATCAATACTGGTGCCAATTTGTTAAAACTCAAATTCCAAATGTAAGCGCATTGCTTTGCAGAATGTATTGTGAATAATGATGTAATTCAGGTGTGCACCCTGTTGCAAAGTAACACTACTATTTGCAAAATTCCACCGTAGCCCTATCATATGAGATCTAGGACCATATATATATATATATATATTTATATATATACCATACCTATCTAAAATATATATTTGAGAGATTTTGGCAAAGAAATGGCTACCTGGCTCAACATGCCTGTGCTTTTACACTAGTCCGACCTCGTTTTTTTTTTTTTGTTTGCTTGTTTTTTAAGCAAGCTTTTCTCTTCTTCTCCCCCATAAAGGGAGGTGGTTGTCTCATGTGGTCTTTTATGTGGTTTGCTTCAATTACTTTCCTTGGTAACATATTACATATGTTTACTATCTTTCCTTTTTGTCCTTCAATAGCCTAGAGCATTTTCCTCACCAAATGCGGCATGGTTATTTTCCCAGGAAATGTCATTGTTCCAAAAAAAATTATAAAAGCAAATAAAACAGATTTCCAAAATGGTATTGCCAAATAGCAAAATAGAAAATGCTCATTATTTTTGATGACAAGAGTATTAAAAGGGGAAAAATATTTAAACATAACCAATTCTTCAATAGTAGTGTGGGAGGATGTTCAATTAAATGGAATGTAGTTTTCCAGTGAGACAATTTAATCTTGGATTAAAACTATGGGTTGAATTATTATTTTTTTCAGTTCTTTTTTTCTTTTTTTTCATCTATATTTTGTGCTCCATTCCTGGCATTGTGATGGTGTTTGTTACTATTTATATTTTATGTTGAGGGTCTTTTTTCAGCTGTTTCTAAAAACTTTATAAAAATGCCAGATGTCATGTTGGAAACCCAAAGACAAAACTCAGCTCATAAATCACAACAAACTATATATATATATAGTTTATATATGTACCAAAGCCAATTGTACCATTCTTTAGCACTTCCTTTACTGGCTTTCCTCTTCCCTCCCTTTTCTACTCACAGTAGGTAGAATCGGTGTCTCACCTGGTATGTTTATTTTACAGACTCAGAGCAGAGCACTGGGTCAGACACAGAGGTGTTGGCAGAAAGGACATCCTGTTCATTTGGCTCCCATTCTGACCTTACATCTGGTGGAACAGGTCCTCAGCCTCCTCCATCTTCATCCATGGAAGAGATCCAGGTAGAACTGCAGTGTGCTGACCTGTGGAAAAGATTTCATGACATTGGGACAGAGATGATTATCACGAAAGCAGGCAGGTAAGATATCTGGCTTTCTGTCTAGCTAAAAAAAAAAAAAAAAAGTAAAAAAAAAACCTTTTTCCTTGAGGAAAAAAGAAAGATTTTTTTCTTCTTGATATGTCCATGGAAATAAATACAGGGGGTGGGGGTGAGTGGGGAATGGTTGTCACATTTTCACAGCTGTATGTCCTACCATCTTTTTAAAGATAAAATAGTTCCATATTACTACTTAAATCAGTATATCCAAAGGAGAATTGGCAGCTGCAGGAAGTAGTTGAGGATAGACTCTCCTTAGAGCAAATAAAAGAGGAAATAATCATTGTGCTGCTGGATGTACTGAATTTTAGATGAGTTATGAACTGGGAGAGAGCCATTTGATTTTCCTTTCAAGTTCCCATAGCACTTCATGAGCCAGTTGATTTAATCTCATGCCTAGCTTAATTCAAATTCACCTTTGCACCAAAGGAATGTCCTCCTGCAATTCTAAATAGATAAAATGCTAATGACTTCCTGTATCAAAAATGTGCAAGTTTAGTGTTTCCCTCTGCTCTTGCAACTAATCCCATGCCAGCTGCGGTTAGGAAGAGCCACTAATAAGCCAGATTTTTTTTTTTTTTTTAATAAAACTCACTCTGCCATGCTTAGCTGAGTATAATATCCTCGTTGCTCTCTACTATTAAATAATGGATAGAAATCTGCTCACCAAAACACAACTTGAAAAAAACTGAAAATTTCTAGATCCCTCAAGCTATTAAAGATCCCAAATTGTTTAGCCATGTTTGCATTAATGTAAAGATTCTTACCTCCACCTAATGAGATTTTAATTCCTAATAATCTTGTTACGAAGAAAGTCAGCACCATGGACAGGGCTGATTAACGAGAGCAAACCATGTGTCTATCACAGGAGTTTTTCCGCCCATTCCGCAGAAATGCAGAAGGCAACTTTTCCATAGTTTTGTGGGGAAAAAAACACAACCTCAGTATTCAATTGTTCATAATTAAGTTTCATGTCAGTGATCTCAGAATTTGCCAGAACTGCTGGACTTACTCTTTTATGTTCTTGTGAAGTGGTCACTAGTGTTCAGAAGCCCCAGGAAGTTCAGTTAATTTGAGGAAAGTTTTCTTGAACAACCCAGATATCCCCAAAGATTATGAGAACCAGATTAGCTGCTGTTTTTTTATGTGTCATCTCATTAGCAAATGAAACATTTTGAATCAATACAGAATGGGCTGCTGGTTTTGTTTCAAATGGAAAAGCCAAAGTAACAGAAATGATAACACTTGCTGTTATCCAACATCTTTTCACTAATGAAGTCAAACAGAAGGGAAGAAAACTACTAATTTTCGTTTTTCTCATAGAGGGTGAAATTGAGACCTAAACAGGTTAAATAATCTGTCCAGCATCATTAAATATGACACTTGAAGAACCAAATTTATTGGTTCTGAGTTTGTTTTCATAGAATCATAGAATGGCTCAGGTTGGAAGGGACCTTAAAGATCATCTAGTTCCAACCCCCCCACCATAGGCAGGGATGCCACCCACTAGATCACGCTGGCCAAGGCCCCATCGAGCCTGGCCTTGAACACCTCCAGGGATGGGGCATCCACAGCTCCTCTGGGCAACCTGTTCCAGTGCCTCACTACCCCTACAGTGAAGAATTTCCTTCTAATGTCTAGTCTAAATCTATCCTCTTTAGTTTAAGACCATTCCCCCTTGTCTTATCATTTTCCACCTGAGTAGAGAGTTCTTCTCCATCTTTTCTGTAAGACCCTTTTAAGTATTGAAAGGTCGCAATGAGGCCTTCCTTGAGCCTTCTCTTCTCCAGGCTGAACATACCCAGCTCTCTCTGCCTTTCTTCATAGGAGAGGTACTCCAGTCCTCTGATGATCTTTGTAGCCCTCCTCTGGACTTGCTCTAATAGGTCCACATCTTTCTTGTGCTGGGGGCCCCAAACTTGGACACAGTTCTCCAGGTGGGGCCTCACGAGGGCAGAGTAGCGGGGGAAAATCACCTCCCTCCTTCCTGTTGCCTGCACTACACTGCATCTGAAAATGAAAAGAATACATTGTTACCTGCTGGATTAGTTATAGTTCATTCTCTTACAATGAATGGAATGGATAGTCTTAAGAGCAGCATAAGTATCTCAAAGCCCATCAACACCAGTGCACAACAAAATACCCAGAACTTAGTGATATGAAGATCATAGAATCACAGAATCACAGAATGGCTGAGGTTGGAAGGGACTTCTGGAGATTGCCCTGCCAAGCAGGATCACCTAGAGCACATTGCACAGGATCACGTCCAGGCAGGTTTTGAATATCTCCAGAGGAGACTCCACAGCCTCTCAGGGCAACCTGTTCCAGTGCCCTGTCACCCTTACAGTAAAGTGTTTTCTCATATTCATCTGGAACTTCTTGCATTTCAGTTTGTGCCCATTGCTTCTTGTCTTGTTGCTGGGCACCACTGAAAAGAGTCCAGCCCCATGCTCTTGACACCCTTCCTTCAGATATTTATATGCATTGATAAGCTTCTCTCTCAGCCTTCTCTTCTCCAAGCTAAACAGGCACAGTTCTCTCAGCCTTTTCTCATATGACAGATGTTTCAGACTCCTAATCATCCCCTAAGATGACCTCAGCAGTTCAGCAGTTCATACATTTCTGAATGAAGTAGTTAACCTTTCTGGAATCTTAAAAAGCTATATGCTATGTACAGTTTTTTTTTTTTTTAAGTAACCAAAAAAATTGAAACATCAATGCCACTGCAGTTTTACAAATTGTTCAGCATCTTCTCACAGAAGCCTTGAGAGTATTTGCAGAGGTTATAGAGAAGGAAGGATTTATGGAAAAAACAAAAACAAAAACAAAAACAAAAAGCAAAAAACAGCAACAACAACAAAAAAAACTGAAATATTCTGGGGAGATACCAAATAATTAAATTAAATACTTTGGATCAGTTCAAAAAAAAAAAGAATTTCTATTAGGTCTGATTGGTACACACATATGAAAAAAAAAAGATTATATATTTTCTTACAAAGTTTTTAGAAAATTACAATACTGAATAAGTTGCTGTCTTTTTGCTTTTGTTTTAAGAAAAAGCAAAAACATTTTTGTTGAAATTCTTCTTCTGCTGTCTTCAAGCTATAAACCACTATTTTGTTGCTTGGAACAGTCTCAAGTATGTATTTTGACACTTGTGATATAAAACTATTGTTCTGACATTTATGAATTGAGATGTTTCATGTCAGCAATGGTTCATGGAACTTGTCATGCATGCTGCCTTTCTGTTTGACAAATACAGTTTCCCACATTGCATAGCATCATAATGAACAATAGATACATATCCCTAATTGCACAGTAATAACAGGAAGCTGATTAAAGATTATTGTGAGATGTACTTAGTTCCTTCCATGTGGGAACATGATGCAGCTGAAAAACAGATCCAGTTAACTGCAATTCCAATTCCATTTTCCCCACGCCAGGAAAAATGCTTTTATTTAGTGAAGAAGCATCTCGCTTCATATTCATATTCGCTTCCCCTACCTGATTTTTTTTTCTTCAACTAGTCCAATATAAGATACTTTGTTTTAGTTTTCTAAGTTTTTGGCTTATAAATCAAAATATTTGGCTTATAAATCAAAAATATTTTGATTTTCATGTTTTTGAAGATAAGTCTACAAGCTCTGGGGAAGGTCTTGTTTAGTTGCATTTTCTGATGAAATATCTAAGTCTCTATTTTAGCCACCTTTCAGATATGTTTAACAGCACATGTTAAGGAAGACAGAGACACTAACTTTATTTTAAGAAGTCCAAAACAATACATACATACATACATACATATATATATATATATGTAGGTAGGGAATAGATGCAGGGAAATATGTAAGAACTGTAAGAAATATTTATCTTTTCAAGAATTTTTTTCTTTAATACCATTAACGGCATTCTCAAGTGCCAAGCCTGAGAGCATTTTCAAGCTCCAGTCTTGACAATTTTTCCACTTACAAAAAAACCTTGTAGCACAATACAGAGCTTAACTTACAGAGCAAATAATATATTCATTACAATCTTAAATCATATTCTTTCTCCCTGAAAGGAGATGTTTATCATTACTTTAGTCCTCGTGGACATCAGGCTCATCACTGGCTGCCCACACAAACTCTATGTTAGCTACCAAACATATATATATATTTCTGTTTGATGATATTCTTCTCCAGAGGTTAGATTAACAGTATGGGAAGGGATTTTTTTCTGCAGACTACGTTTCTTATTTAACCATCACAAAATTTAACGATTTCGTTACTTAGTACATCTATTTATTTGTGACAGTTCTTATAGATTAAAAAAAAATGCACAAGTTAAATGTTTAACTTTTTTTTGGT
This sequence comes from Cygnus atratus, assembly GCF_013377495.2. NCBI lineage: Eukaryota > Metazoa > Chordata > Aves > Anseriformes > Anatidae > Cygnus > Cygnus atratus. The sequence goes on along the minus strand of NC_066362.1, from coordinate 99,491,258 downwards.
TAAACCTTCTTTCAGAGAGGATGTGTCTGTGATGGGTGAAAGCTGTCTGGCAGTCCTGCTTCTCCATATGAGATGCATGATACATGATGCATCCAATAGATGAGGTTGCATGATTTCTGGCAAAGAGAGCTGCATTGTTATCTCCTGAGGATTTCCTATTATTTATTGAAATAGTGAGAGATGCGCAGCTTCTTTGCAAATTTTTCCTTCCCAAGGGAACATTTTTCTGTTCTTGCCACTTTCCCTACAGAAACCCTGTCTGAGTCCTGCAAGGCCTTCTTGTTTTGAAAGCCTTTATAATTACAGACTCAGTTGCCTATGACTACAGCTGCTCCTTAATTTTATGTGACTGGTAAGGCATTGTTTGGCTCCTGCCTGACCTCACATTGTCTTTTTACTCTTACTGTTTAATGCTAGTTTCTAACCTACATTCTCATTTCAAACATATTTCTGGAGCTATATCCTGCTTATGTCCAGCATACTACACTTTTTAGCTTTCAAACTCCCACTCCCATTCACATTTAATTCTGCTTCATTTTTTTTCTTTCTTGATGCTGTATTTATAGATGCTTTTTTTTTTTTTTGGATCTGTTTCTATAAACCTGTATTTTTTTTTCTGTTTTCATAAAGTTCTCTTAGAACTTTTCCCTTCTTCCTTTCTACCAGAACTCTGTTATTCAGAATTTAAAAAGATTCTTCTAACAAGAGTCCTTTTTTTCTTTGTGCGAAAGATGCAAATGGCTTTTTGTCAGCTGCAGTGTATTCAAAACTGCAATCTCTTATCTATTTTTTGTTTGAAATGCATCCTTAGACTGTACAAAATAAAATGAACTCACCTTAAGCCCCAGGTCATACTGATTTAAAGCAACTATTCCTAAAAACATATTGAACTATTTTTCTCTACTCTCCTCCACCATGCATGCATGCTTGCTGGCAACATTAGCACAGGAGTCTGAATCCCTCCCCACATTCTCTAGCTAAAGACCATGGTCACCTGAGCTGCAGGTCCAACAGTTAACTGCTGACAGAAGTGCTGCCCAAATGGGAAAGAAATGTGCAATTATTACTAAGGGAGGGTGCACTTCCACTACAGTGAGTGTTTGGAGTACTGCTTTGCAAGGGAAATGCCACCTCTTATGGAGATGATTGTGACTGAGCACACAAACACAGACAGGAGGTATTCCTCTGGGGACATAGGTTCTGCCTGTAGCAAATTCAGGATTTCTTCTCAGCAGTGAGGGAAATAACACGAGTCTTATCAAAGTTATCATATCTGTGCTGAGGGATGGCTCAAACCTGGGTGCTGAGGCCAGGCTCAGTAATAAGAGTGGAAAAAAAAACACAGCAGTGAATGGAAGAGGTGACCTTGCTATCTCCTGACTCTTCAGTGCCTCCTGATAGGTTAAATGGTATCTTGACTGGAGTTTCTTTCCCTCCCAGAAACTATGAGCCAGAGTTGTTTGAAACATGTATTTAGGGCTGTTTACACTACTGAATGGCTGTTTTATTTCCAGTGGAAGGAAGGAGGGAAGGGCCCCATGGTCCTCTTCAGTTAGAGTAAAAACCAGGAATTTTGTTTCAAAGCTTTGTTGATGCTAAAGGGACTTGTGGAGAGGACTTCTCAGAGCAAGGGCTGGCAGGATGTAGCTACCAGACTGCTGCCCAGAGGCCCTGGCCCAGTGGACCAGATAAGCTTTCTCCAGCTTCTAGAAAATGTCCCTTTGGGGAGCTGCTGGGAAGATCTGCTGGACTCCTTCTGCCTTATAATAAATTCTTTTTCTCCCAGCCCTGTATCAGCTTTTCCTCTCAACACAAATATCTTCTCTACATATTCTCACACTGCAGAGGTAAACAAGGAAGCATTCTTGCCTTCCCTTCCCTTCCTGTCCCTCACTTTCACTTCCACAGGTTTGTTTTTATAAACAAATAAACATTTGGCACCAGACTTAAAGACAAGGAAATATGAGGTATAAAATAGCTATAACTTCAGGTAACACTGTAAACTCAGGCATGAACACTATGCACACTTAACCTGCAAGCCTAAATCAGTCTGAATATTTTTCAGAGTTTCTTAATCCCATTTTTTATGACTGGGAAGTGACTAATCTCTCTGTTCGTGTCAATAAGTCTGTAGCAAAAGACAAACAGTCTTTTAGTACAACTGAAGAACATGTATCTTCATTTTATGCTTTACATTTAGCAGATGTCACCCTTAAGCAAATTTAATCCCATTTAAGTTAAGTTTTTGTTTACATGGTGTGTAAATCATTAAGCTGAACAGTCATGAAAACTGTAAAGTAAATTATGTTGATCCTTTTAAATTGTCATCTGACTTCAGCTCACTAAGCTGTCTGTACAGGTGTATTTCCAGTGTCTGAACAGCTTCAAGGAATTGCACTTGTATTTTGAGACAACCAGCCAGGTACCCATTAATGTCTTATCACTTAATGAGTGATGCCCTCTCTAAAACTTAACCGTGAAACAGAGAATGAATTTATGTTGGAAAGGATACTTGGAGATAATCTTGCCCATGAGCCCACTCAGAGCATGCCAACTTTGTAGACAGATCCAACTTGACAAAAGCTTTACATGTGCTAGTTCCAGAGGCAGGGTTAGGAGCTGTCTCATTTGAGACTCCTAAGGGTTAGAAACTGATTATTTTCTTGGGAAAAAGAATCCAGTTTGGCGATATACATGTAAACTTCCTTCTCTGAACAGACTTCTTTTCCTTAAAGGAAAACTACGATTTCATGTTAAATGAAAAGTTTAAACAACAACAAAAAAAGCTGGTTGCTGCAATCCAACTTATTTCTATCTCTGCAAGTTCACAAACATAGTTTTTAAAATCAGTGCACTGCTGTGCTAGAAATTACTATTTTAATGAAAAGATCTATATGTATCATTAATTTTCTTTACATTCAGAGTTTAATAAACCTCTTTCTCATTATGGAAGAAGTAAGGAATTGAGTAGGCTGAGGCACATGGTTCTTACAAGAATGCTTTTTAAAACTCTTCTAAGTGTTTCTAAATCAATTGAAATAACTTATTTCATATCATGTCATATTTCCTCTAAATGGGTGCTGCATGTATGTGTACAGATTTCCAGCCTAAGTTTAGGAAGATAGTTTTCCTGCTGAGTGGTAAAGCTAATGTATAAATAACTTGACCATCCCAAACTGCTGTTGATATAAAACCTCCTCCTGAACTGTATCAAATGTCATCGTGTGTTCCCTGTGAAAACTAACAGCCTTTGTGTCTGAGCTGCTGACTATAAAGACAACCGATATTATTCTGGATGAAAGGTTCTTGACTGTTTATGAATACAGCCATATTCAAATGACCTGAATTCCTCCCAAACCTTTGAACCCTCTATTTTCTATAGGGTTGGTGCCTAGGGAGACAAAGAGCCAGCCAACAGGAAACAGAGCACCAGGACTTATCCCAGATTCCACCTATGTCACTCAGTCACTACTGTTTATCTCTGTTTTCCATTTTTCCCTTTCCACACAGCAGTGCTGCTTGAAACCTGCTGTGATAGTTCCAGGCCACATTCTTATGTCAAAGAAACCCAAGTTACTTTTACACCCACAGAAAAACAAAGCAGCAATTTTTTAGAAAACTTTAAAATACACTTAAACATAGAGAAAGCAGTGGGATTAGCTGAGCTCTCTCTGATCATTTTAGAGATTAGCCCCTAAGCCTGTTGAATGGTCTGTGGTAATCTTTTACAAGATATTTCATAAGTGAACAACCCCATAAGCTATACTGCAACATTACACGGGGTTGCAGTTTTGGAGAGAGCTGCTGGGAACACACAGCGTTCAGTTTTCCGAATATAGTACACAGACTTAGACCCACAGAGACTCAGAATTAATCCTGGATTTCTCATCCACCCTCTGAAACATGACCTACCTCTTAAGCTGCTCCCAAGCCACCTCCATCCAATTAATGAGAGCTGGATTGTAAAATGCCACATCCTGTACCCATTTGGCTTGGTAGATTTAATGAGCCATTGTGGTAGAAACAAGGTAACGTCCTCAAGTCACTGAAGACTAATCCATTATTCCTTTCTTCCCCTCTAAATTGTTCCGCTAGCAAACTCACACCATCAGCTATACAAATGTCTCTCTTTGAAAGTTTTCTGCAGACAATTTTTCTGACAGTTTTATGTCTCTCATAACTCTGGTTAGCTGTGTGCTGGCAGCTTTGGGTGATGTTCTAACTGCCCCCTTGACGAATGCCCTTTTCCAAGGCAGATTCAGTTACTAATAGATCAGAACTTTGCTTCTCTATGTCCTGAAAAGGAAGAGCTATGGGCAGGGTGAATGCTGAGCGTTGACCTCCTCCTTCCCACCCTCTTCTCCAAGTGGTTGTATGTGGTCCAGATGGGAAAGAACAAAATAACTTCTCATGGGTGCATCCCTTGAGTACATTTTTTGAAAGACATGTTTGGAGATGTTCACAAACTTTCCCATTTCCTTCCTCCAGGCTATGTCCATACTTTGAGAAACAAAAATGTTGGGAGGAGATGTAAATCTTCTCAGACATTTCACTACTCTTTGCTAAATAGAAGGAAAAATGTCATGATGGTTCCTAGGGAGGCCCCCTAGAAACAGTGGACAAAGATTTATTGTACACTTTTCTGGATTTTTTCATCATGACTTTAATGATATTTAATTCCCTTTTAATGTCCTGCTTCCATTCAACCTACCCTCATTACTTATATAGACATCTACTTATCAGAGGAGCAGAACATAGTTACATATCAGCATTCAGTATTTTCAGTTTCTCATATCAAAGCTCTGTATCTTCTGGGCAGAAGTAGTGCAATTGAATAATACCGTCCTGTGGGACCTCAGCACAAGGTTTTCTCAGGTAAGGACTGAGAAGAAAATAAGGTAGACTTCAGGTTTGAGTAAAAAGTTAGTGAAACAACACAGGATTTCTTTCAGTGCTCTACTTTGAGGCTCTTGATTCCTTTTGCACATCACTCAACTCTCTTCCACAGATTTTATTAAGACATTGAAATACTGCATTAATCACAAATATAATATAGAAGCATAGAATGGTTTTGATTGGAAGGTACCTTAAAGATCACCTAATTCTAATGCCCCTGCCGTGGACAGGGTCACCTTCCGCTAGACCAGGTTGCTCAAAGCCCCATCTAATCTGGCCTTAAGCAGCTCCAGGGATGGGACATCCACAACTTTCCAGGGCAGCTAGTTTTGGTGTCTCACCACACTCATAGTAAAGAATTTCTTCTAATATCCAATCTAAATCTACCCTCTTTTAGTTTAAAACCATTATCCCTTGTCCTACCACTAAACTCCCTGAGTAAGAGGCCCTCCCCAGTTTTCCTGTAGGCCACCTTTAGGTACTGGAAGGCTGCTATGAAGTCTCCCTGGAGTCTTCTCTAAACTGAACGTCCCCAGCTCTCTCAACCTCCCTTCATAGGAGAGGTGCACCAGCCCTGTGATCATCTTTGTAGCCCTCCTCTGGACTCTCTCTAATAGGTCCATGTCCTTCTTATATTGGGGGCCCCAGACCTGAATGCAGTACTCCAGGTGAGGTCTCACAAGAGCAGAATAGAGGGGGAGAGTCACCTCCTTTGACCTGCTGGTCACACTTCTGATGCAGCCCAGGATATGGGTTGGCTTTCTGGGCTGCAAGTGCACATTGCCAGTTTGTATTCTGTTTTTCATCCATCAATACCCCCAAGTCCTTATCAGTAGGGTTATCCTCAATCTACTCATCTCTCAGCCTGTATTTGTTCTTGGGATTACCCCAGCCTAGATGCAGGACCTCACACTTGGCCTTGTTGAACTTCAAGAGCTTTGCTCTCAAGCTTGTCAAGGTCCCTCTGGATGACATCCCTTCCCTCCAGTGTGTTGACTGCACCACGCAGCTTGGTGTCATTGGCAAACTTGCTAAGGGTGCAATTAATTCCACTGTCCATGACACTGACTAAGATGTTAAACAGCACTGGTCCCAATACTTACCCCTGAGGAACACCACTCATTACTGATCTCCACTTGGACATTGACCTGTTGGCCACAACTCTTTGACTGTGACCAACCAGCCGATTCCTTACCCACTGAGTGGTCCATCCATCAAATCCACGTCTCTCCTATTTAGAGACAGTGGGGACATGGGGTACATGTCAAATGTTTTGCACAAGTCCAGGTAGATAACATTAACTGCACTTCCCCTATCCACCAATGCTGTACCTCCACCATAAGAAGGCCACTAGATTTTTTAGATATGATCTTCCCTTAGTGAAGCCATGTTGGCTATCACCAATCACCTCCTTATTTTCCATGTGCCTTAGCTTAGTTTCCAGGAAGATCTGCTCCATGATCTTGCCAGGTACAGAAGTGAGACTGACTGGCCTGTAATTCCCTGCGTCTTTCATTTTTTTTTCCTTTTTAAAAATGGGGATTCAATCACAGGAGCCTCACATCAATCATGCTCCCATCACGTCTCCATAATGTCAATGGGGTCATAGCCCTGCAGGCATGTGTACATCTCTAACTCCTAACACGACATAAATGATTTACTCGCCATGCTGGTTGAGGAGTATATGGGCATCTATATTACTGGCAACCAGAGAATTTTGAAGAAGAAGAAATTATGACTTAGCTACATCAATACTGATATATTTTGAGGTTAACATTGTTCTTGGCTATTGTCTTATGAAATAATGAAATCTAGCAACATACACCTCTGGAACAGTGACCAATACACAACACAGCTAAACTTGTACTCAGACAAGAAAAGAAAGGCTGGAAACTAATTTTTTGCTGGTGAAAATTTTCATAACTTACCTATCAAGTGAAAAATCTTAAGACAGAACTGGATCATATGTCACAGAAAAGACAGCACTTACAAAAGATTTTTCACAAAATACTGACTAGACTTCAAGGAAACCACGGTGATAAGGCCAGTGTTTTTGTTACGTGTGAAATATAGGCCTAATCAGCAGATTCATTTAAGGGATTTTTTTTTAAGTATCTGTGAGCATAAAAGCAAGAGGATCTTTCAGGATGATGGTTTTGCTTTCTAGCGCTGTCAAAGTCCATACTGAAATGTGATTTTCTCAAAAACACAGAACAAAAATGATCCTGCATTTAGTATGACATGAAAGCATAATTCTAGATGGAAAAGCAGCACTAAGAATGTATACTGCCCATCTGTGTACTGAAATACCTAGAGAGGAGGCCTGACCTGAGGGACAATTTGTGCGGAGTATAACAGAGCTGTCTGCTAGGAGTCAGGAGCAGAGACTGCTCGACTGGGAGTGATCTATCATAACCCACAGGTTGTTATCCTGCTATTCCTTTTCTTAAATGCAAAAAAAAAAGATAAAAAAAAAAGAAGATACATAGCACCACCAGCACAATCTTTGCTAACTACACCAAACCCGGAGAAGTCATGCCAAGAAGTGGGTTTTGTAAAGTAGCATGCTCCTGGTGTCAGAGGAGGGTAAGAGCCCCTTCAGCTTCTTTATTCACTATTTTCTTCCTTATTTCTACTCTTCTTTTTTTCTAGGAGAATGTTTCCAGCCATGAGAGTGAAAATTACAGGTTTGGATCCCCATCAGCAGTATTATATTGCCATGGATATTGTGCCTGTGGATAACAAGAGATACAGGTAAGCTTTTTAGGTGTAAAGATAGAAACATTGTGATGGATCAGTGTCAATGAAAGCATATGAAAGACATATGCCATTACACACTATTGCAAGAGTATGCTGGAGGACACTCTGTTTGTTTACACCATTAATTGATTTGACCAGAATTGTAAGACAAAAAAACAGAGGTTTAATATACTCTCTTGCACATTTGGACTGATATCTGAGACTGATACACCTCTAGGTGGATAAGGAATTGGCTGGTTGGTCGCACTCAAAGAGTTGCAGTCAACAGCTTGATGTCTAGGTCTTGATGACCTGTGAAGAGTGGTGATCCAGTGATCCTCGGGGTTCTGTACTGGACCCGTGCTGTTTAACGTCTTTGTCGGTGACATGGACAGTGGGATTGAGTGCACTTTCATCAAGTCTGGTGACAACACCATGCTGAGTTGTGTAGTTGACACACTGGAGGGAGGGGATGCCATCCAGAGGGACCTTGACAGGCTTGAGAGGTGGGCTCATGCAAAGCTCTTGAAGTTCAACAAGGCCAAGTGTGAGGTCCTGCATCTAGGCTGGGGTAATCCCAAGAACAAATACAGGCTGAGAGATGAGTAGATTGAGGATAACCCTACTGATAAGGACTTGGGGGTACTGGTGGATGAAAAACAGAGTATGATCTGGCAATGTAATTTAGATTAGATATTAGGAAGAAAGACTTTACTATGAGTGTGGGGAGGCATCGGAACCAGTTGTCCAGAGAAGCTGTGGATGCCCTACCCCTGGAGCTGTTTAAGGCCAGATTGGATGGGGCTTTGAACAACCTGGTCTAGTGGAAAGTGTCCTTGTCTAAGCCAGGGGCCTTGGAACTAGATGATCTTGCTCTATGGTTTTGAATAGTAATCAGTTTTTAATGGGAAGTTATTAACAACGCAATTAACAATGACTGTCTGAAGGACCTGGTCACTGGAGTCTGGATCCTCTAACACTACCTACCTCAGCAAGAAAGAATGGGCAAGTGGACACCGAACAAATGGGGGACACCTCAGGTCTAGCCTGAACCGAATGGGGTGATTTTTGTTTTAAAAGCATTTACTGTCCAGCACAGCAGCAATTGGGATTGAAGATCCTGATCTACAGCATGGAGCTGTTGAGAAAACCTCTGGTGAATTGCCACCACTGAACTGAAAGATGGGATGAGATTTCTCTGGTATTAGTGGGCTCTGCACCATAGAAAAGTATGCTGGAAAACTATAGTGGTCTGCATCCCAGAATACTATACAGACAGAGGTGTTTTATTTAGACTCATTAAAAGACTCTTGAGAGCAAGTCTTTTCCCCAAATAGTCTTTACTGTACCAAACTTCAGAGATTCAAGAACTATGCCTCAAATGCTAAATATTGCATTTTGCTCTCAGATCATCCAGAGGGTTTCTCAGGAAAGTGATTTTCCTGGGAGGTATCAGGGTGGTACCTGATACCCAGACAGGTTTTTTTGTCTCTTCCTTTCAGTGTGGTTCAGTGCTAAAGTTGAAAATGTGTATATTGTTTTATACTTTGTTTCTGTCCTTGTTAGCTTATTCAGCCACATTGAACAAGCTAGCAGTGAAAGGAATGGATTTATTTCTTTGCATTTCTTTTGAAAATACAGGAAATGAGTCACTGTTTGTAGGTAAGGACTGAAATAGCTTCACAGAGCTGAGTAGAGACCCAAGGAAGGGCAGCGCAGGGCACGACCTAGAAGTGTTAGCAGGACTGTCTGTGAAATACCTTAAGCTGAAGGAGCCACAGGAGAGAAAGAAAAACAAAATCTCCAGAGAAAGCTGTAGAAAAGTAATTTATGGCACATATTGGATGGTGGTTAGGTCAGGAACACAAAAGATCATTTAATTTTTTTTTCTCTAATCCTTACTTTTGCAATACTAAATGGAATTTCCTATTTTGTAACATTTTAAATTAGAAATTCTGTTTTATCAGTTGTTGTTGTGGTATCGATAGGATTTTGTCCTATCTGGATGAACACACGTGTTTTATACACTCTGGCATGGCAGCCAGTGCAGATTTCCAGAAATTACGGGGCATTTATTAATATTTTCAGAGAGGACTTTGTTTACCAGTATTCTCTATCCTCTGGCTCAGACAGGGTTAAGGAGTTGAGAAGGCACATGTGGCAGAGTTTTACAGGAAAAATAACTGCAAAGGTGGTTTTAATAAGGAATCAGGTCTGAACAAGTGGCTCAGGGGTAATCTGGCTTTCATTTAGAAGGTAGGAGGTTGCAATAAAACACATTCCCCCCTGACTGCAAATGAGAGCTTGAGGTGTGTGTGGTAGGGTGGCAGGGGAGGAGAAGCCCTAAAATTGTTCCTCTAGTGAGTGAGTGACAACTTTCCTTAGCCATCACCCCTTTTTCTTTCAGGTATGTGTACCACAGCTCCAAGTGGATGGTGGCTGGCAATGCTGACTCCCCAGTGCCCCCGAGGGTTTACATCCACCCTGACTCGCTGGCTTCTGGAGACACCTGGATGAGGCAGGTGGTCAGTTTTGACAAACTCAAGCTGACCAACAATGAACTTGATGATCAAGGCCATGTAAGTTAGAAGCTAATTTTAACACCTCCTGCCCCAGCCTCACTCATCTCAGACTGAGAAGGGTGCTGCTCTTGCTCTAATGCTCCTCTGGCCTGATGGCCACGCATATCTGTAGATACTCTCCATGGCTGAGCTTTTTTCCCTATTTCAGTGCTTTTCTTTAAAATGTTGCTTGGCCCTCTAAAGCAGTAAATCCCCTTTCTCTCTCGAATGGTCCACTTTGACGCAGCATCTGCATGTAGCATGAACTTTGTCTCATATGTACTTGTAAGACAAGAGTAACTTCTTTTGCATTAGCTCTTAGTCCTCCCCTGCTTCCTCATACTTCTGGATGTAGTGCAGAAATTTTAGAAAAACAAAACAAACAAGCAAACAAATATCCCACTACCTCTTCTTCCTCCTCTTTTTTTTGCCCCTTCAGATAATCTTACATTCGATGCATAAGTACCAGCCCCGTGTTCATGTCATCCGAAAGGATTTCAGCAGTGACCTTTCTCCTACAAAGCCAGTTCCTTCAGGAGATGGGGTGAAAACCTTCAACTTCCCAGAGACTGTCTTCACCACTGTGACAGCCTACCAAAATCAACAGGTAAAGTTGTGTGCCTTCAAGCTCCTTTTGTGTTGGGTGTTCATAAAGATATCAGTGTGTTCTTTGTGTTTGTGAGACATTAACTTTTTCTGAGAAATGTAGCTCAAGAAGTGAGTTACGTTGTCCACTTCACAAGCCCACTATGTTTTTCTGTACAAAGAGAAAACGTTTGCTATAGAGTAGTCAATAGACATGAAGTATCTAGCCAGAAAACCATCCTGGAGGTAAGGTGACTGATGTTTCTTCTGCAAAATAACTGTGTGAGAACATTCACAAAGAGGTGCATTGTGTTTGCTTTTCCTTGCTGCTAATTTTCCTTGTGGTACAACCCCCAGTGTCCTGATTGCACTGCAATTTTATGGCAGTACCACCAGTCCAGATCCATCATCTCACAGAGAAAAAAATATATATATATTTTGTTTAAATCAGTGAAGGTAGAAGTTTTAAAGAAGAAGAGTGTCATCAGTTTGCTGACAAAAAAAGCCTTTGAACATAAGCAACAGCAGTCTATTGCACATTAAATGAAGTTCTCATGCATAATTCAGATTTGATTCAGATCTGCACAGTTTCCAGTGGAGAGTGTTACTGTTGACTATAGATGTAAGGAAAAGATATTGCCGCAGTGGGATCCTATCTGCAGAGGCACTGGCTACTGATCTTTGTGACTGATCTGCCTTTTCTCTTGAACTAGACTTCTTTGCACCCAAAACGTAAATTTAGTCCATGCTAGCATTAGTTTATAGAATTCCCTGTCTACCCCTATCTTATCAAAAGATAATATATCCTTGAGAGGAAAACAATTGTCAGGAAAATGTGAGCATTTGAGATACTAGCAAAGAAAGAAGTTTGGGAAATGGTTTGTGTGGATTACACAAGTTTACTCCCTCTTTTCCTTCAGTGGCCTCTTGAAAGATGTCCTGGTCTTTGAAGGACATGGCCTGCTTCATTGTTTCTGTAGGAATTGTACATGTTCAGATATCCACATAATCACACATTCCCTCTGTACATTTCCCCTAGTCTTCACACCACCTCTGCCATGCCTTGGGCTCAGCATGCTACTCTTATCTTGTTTGTGCATACATACTCTCTATCTTATCCTCAGGTGAGAGGTGCTATGCACATCCCATTTCTCTTTCCTGCCATCCTCCTCCATATGGGTGGCTATGACAGCATTATAAGTTCTGTGTAAAGGATTTTTTTTCCCAGACATTTCAAATAAAATCTCAATTGATGAAGCTTTTTGCTGTGTTAATAATGTAGTGTCCAGTTTGAGAGTGCAAGGTATTGTCATGAGGTGGAATGATGGCACAAACCAGCTTAGAAGAAAAATAACTTAGCAAGTCTGCTAGGAAAATACTTCCTACAGTTTTCTGCCACAAACTCCACAGGAATCTTGAATCAAAAATAGGGAGGTAAACGTTTCTACATGACAGCATCTGAGCTTCTGGAGAATGCCCTCATGAGTTCAGTGAACATCATTGTACTTGGTATTCTTGGACAGAGCCATGTCAAGTGAGCTCAGGGCAGATTGTCACATTTAATCAGTGAGTTATAGAGTTTTTAGTTTGTTACATATAAGAGAGAGCATACATGCTTATGGTGCTCCTGTGACTGCTTCAACCTACTCCTAATTTTTCTCAGTCCCCTTGAACTGACTTTAGTCAGGATCCAAAATGGAATACATTATTCAAGCAGAAGAAAAAAATATTTTACTACAATGGTACGTTTGCTGTCATTGCAGCACTTTGTAATTTTTTGCCCCTCCTCTCCCCTCTCTGATACAAATACTGAACAAACTTTTAATTGTAGACCAGACATGGAAAAAGGATAGAGAAAGGAGAAAAAAGGACAGCCTTTTAAAGTCTGTAATTCTTCCCTAATAACCAGAGCTATAAGACAAAATTCACAGGTAAGGGATAGGATGCTAAAGGAGGAATCTCTGTAAGACACCTTACTGTAAAAAAGCACTGACTTTTTTTTTTTCCAAAATATAATTTGGGGTGGCATTTTTATAACATCAGTAAACGAGATTCAGATAGGTTGGAAAAACTATTTTATTAAAAATAAATTAACTTGCATGTCCTCCAGTGGTTGTAAAACTTTGGCTTACTGGTAGAAGTGTCCCTGGAAACAGCCATAAAATTTTAGCAAATCCACCATAGGGATTCCCTCTGCTGTAACTCCATACTCCACAGAACATATCTGTCTCTGTACACACAAGTCCCTGGACAGCTGCAAAGACAGGCTAGCGGAAATTAAGTTCACAAATTAAGCTTCTGCAAAAATAGGAGCTGCATTCCAGATCTGAGGCTAATATCCAGGAGTAAGGGCTTTATTCTGACAGAAGCAAACCACCTGCAAGTCTACTTCAAATCAGTCTGTATCAGACTTGTCCCTTTTGAGCAGTTTCAGCAAAATCACCTCAAATGCAACATGATTTGGGGTGTCAGTCCCTTTTCACCCCAGAGACAGAGTATCTGGGATGAGGTGAGGCTGACACAGGGAAGCTGTCATGCTGTAGCAGGTTAAGCATTGGCCGAGGAAGAGCACGATAGCACAGGCTGCAAGGTCAACATATCAGTACTATTTTCCATTCTTGCCAACATGGAATTTATGTTAAAATATAAAGCAGGAAGGAAGATTCCCTCCCAAAAAGCACTAAGTCTGGCCATCTTCTTTGTTCAGAGGAGGAAAAAAAAATGGTTTCCACACCAGAAAACTCTTGAAGAGCCACCCAGATGCTGAGCAGAACAGCAGCTGTGCACGTGACCAGGTGGCCAGCTGCTGTCTTTTGGAGGCTGTAGCCTGTGCTTTGCTCGGCCTTTTCTCTTCAGCATTGTTTGAAGGTCCATGAATGCATCCAGCTGCTGGGATTTGGGAGTGTTGGGAGTGCTGGGATATTGTAGATGCTAGGCAAACCTGAGTAGTACGCCTGCTTCCTGAAACCTGTGACTGTTGATGGGTTGTAGCTCCGAGGGTTTTGTCCTAGGTCCCCTGTGCTTCTCCCTCAGGAACAGCTTTTTAGTTCCAGCACCCAGCGGGTTCTCAGAGCCCAGAGCAAAGACAGGTTTTCCGATGTGGCACCACTCATTTTCTAAATGGATAATCTGCTCATGCACAATGGAAGGGTGACCTTAACATGAATCTGGTGCAAAAAGTGTGGAAGATGTGCAGGTGGTTTCAGAAAGAGTGGTGATCATCCAAAATTTTCATTTGTTGAAGGAAAAAAAAAAAGAGATCACCTAATTTTCTTTTTCTTCCTTTATAGATCACCAGATTAAAAATTGACAGAAACCCTTTCGCTAAAGGTTTCAGAGATTCTGGGAGAAACAGGTAAGGAGAACTTGTGTGTCCTTAATGATCTTCTTTCTTTCCCCTGATTATCACACATGGAATGTACATAAGGCCAGGGAAGGTGTTTTTCAGTACTAAGTCAGTTTTACAGGAGCAGGTTGATATAGACTGGTTCTTAGAAGAACCAGAAGAACTGTTTCACTTTGCCTAACTGTCTAAACAGATACAGGATGTAGCGATGGCTTCCTCAGAAAATACTTTTCAGGTTAGCCAGCTGAACTGATCTGTTTCTCTTCAGAAGTCTCCTCCAGAGCTACTCTTCTCTCTGCCTAGAAGCAGAGGGAAACTTTGTACCTGTATTCCCAAAACCCCAAGAGAATATTTTAGATACTCTTTAAATAACATACCTGTCAAGATAGCATTGCTTTCCTGCTTTACAACATCATTTTTTTCTGTGACCGTGTATTTTTGTTATCAGATATTTAATTAAATGTTCACTTTTACCTCTATATCTTTTCAATAATCGCTACTATTAAGGTTATTTTCTTCTGTATATGTTCTGCTGATTTTTTTCCTAGCTTAATAATGTATTTATATATGCTCATTTCTATTATTGTCACGTTCCTCTAAACTTTCCCATTTGTTGTTTAGAACATCATTAAAATGTTCTTTAGCTTCTTTGATAAGCTATAAATACGTGTATTACTGGTATGGCACTACAGTACACATTATTATAACATTAGGAAAAATGAATGAACTTGTGAAGACACTGTAGTGTTTCTCAGAAATTTTTTTTGTTGTTGTTAATAAAAGGAAGAATAGAGGTGGAAAAATGGGGGGACCATAGACCGGAAAACAAATAGGTCTCAGGATAATACTCTGCAAAATATGGAAAGCCATAGGAAAGGGGTTCTACTTTTTTTTTTTTTTTCCTTTATGCATAATGCTGGCTAAAAGGCAGATTTATACGTTAATTTTCACAGGAAATTCCCAAAATTGGAGCACAAATGCTTACTTTATATTAGAAGAAAAAATAACTTTCTGAAAATAACTTTCTGATAGGTTTGTGGGATAAAAGGGCAACAATGTTCTAGTGTTAAACCATTTCAGTTTTTCTCTTGTGATGTCAAAGTTTTTCACTTTGTGTTGCTTAATTTTGTCAGGATTGTTATGAAAAGATTAAGTGGAATACCTTAAACATTATTAGAATAATTTGTATTTTAATAACACAATAATAAAGCAGGAACTTTAATTGAAAAAGCTTTTGTATTATTAGAAGACATTATGGTGTTATAAAAAAAAAAAAAAAAAAAAAAAAAAGGAATAAGAAAGCCCAAACAAAAAGTTTCAGCTTTCTCTGCCATTCATGACTCCAACAGTGTGCAACAGATCTAAATATTTCAGTTTTACAAATGTTGTGGGCATCCTTTAAATCAGCATGACGAAGCCTTTAAACATTAAATTAATGATGAAATTAGGCATATATGACTACATTACAAGAACAATAGGGTTGTAAAGCAAGGTTCTGAGCATGCAGACCAGAGTGCAAATTGTGTGTACAGCCTTCATTTGCTGTCCCCAGGGGCATTATAATTCAGCCTTTACTTGCATGGTCCTCTTGAGTGCTTTCACCAGGACTGCTACCTCATTCGTGGTTTGCTATAGGAGGCCTTCAGCGAGTGGGCAATTCCCCCCAGTCACCCATTTAAATAGTACACTGTCCATGTTCACAAAGAGAATGTCCTACTGACCTAGGCAACTTCCTATGTCAGCCCTCTGGTCTCATCTCAAAGCAGCTATGTGAAAAGACATTACCACCCTTATTTAATCCCTGCCGTATTAGTTCTGATACATTGGGCACATGTGCCTTTTACTCTGCTCTCCTTCCCTCTGTGGGGGAAGTAGCGTGTGCCCCCTGTACAAGGTCTTCCCTGTCTGCAGATGCAGCTGCACTGGAAGCTGCGCTTAGAAGAGGGATTGATGCAGTTCCAGGTACATGGTGGGCTAGATGAACATGGAAGGCATTAATAAGGTCCTAGCCCAGTGAATTTGGACAGTTTCCTGAAAAGGTTGGGAATTACTGATCTTTGTAGCTCATTGATTTAAGAAAGGGCAGGAAATTGCTACACGGCTGCAGCTGTGGGGAGGGCTCAGTAAGGCTCTCTGCTGATGTAAAGAGGAATTAAAATCTTTAAGGTATTACACATCAAAGAGAGAAGCCTGAGGCTTTCAGAAGAAAAAACAGGCAAAGGTATTTGCAAGCATATATAAGCAGTCAGACGCCTGCCTCACAAGCAGTGGTCTGGCTAAGGTTGCACTGCTGCTGTCAGCTAGCAGAGGACACTGTAACACTCAGCTGCTGCCTTTAAAGAGGACACATGTATGTAGGTGTACACATAGGAGGGAGAAAATCATTAGGATCCAAGCCGTGTGTGGAAAGGCTTCACTAAATGGGATTTTTCTTAGCTGTGCTGGATGGTTCCTCTTCCCCTAATGAATTTTTAATCTCATCAGAATCACTGGTCAATTACAGTAATCATCAAGATGCTCTGCAGCTTCCTGCATCCTCACAACTTTGGTCAGCTACAGAGCATCAGACTGTAGCTGGAGAAAATCCCACTGAAAGTGTAGGCCTCCTTTGAAAAAGAAACAGGGTAATTTGAGAAAGGGACCATTTGTGAAGAAGGGAAGTGGTGTATATGTCCAGAAGGTTTTCTGTATAAGCTTAAAAAAACAGTGTGGCAGCAGTAGGGGCCACAGAATACCTGAGACTGCTCCAGGGCATCCTATCCCAGCCACATTGGTCTGCTGAAACAGAGCCATGGTTAGAGTTTGCTAGCAAATTAAAAAGAAATGCAAACACTGGGAAAAACAAAGCATGATGAGAGAAGAGGAACTCTTGGGCCATTTCTTCCCTAAGACATTGCCTTTCTTCTTTGTGGTGAGGCTTTTCCATGAAACAGAGAGGGATGATTTTCCTTCACTCGTTTCTTATTCTGATATTGTTTTACTGTCGTTGCCTGATGCAGAAATTATGGGGTCGTACTGTTTATAAAACTAATTAAGACTAACAAATGTTGTTCAGCAACTTAGCCATCAGCCTTGGTGGGTTAGGGAGCTAGCCTGTGTGAGAAAGCCTAGTCTCAGTTACCTCTTATTAGATGAGGCATCTGTAAAAGTAAAGCAAGAGACCTGGTCTTGGTGGTGAAAGGATACCTAGATAAAAGAGATACTTCTTTAAGGGGGCAATGTACTTACAAGCCAGGTATTACTTGTTTGCTTTCCTGAACTTCAAGAGATTGAGAAGCAGTGTTTTTGACATATGGGGATCAGCTAGCCAAATGTTTGGGTAGTGGGGGTGCAGGTTTAATGCCAGAGACTATTTCTGGAGACCGAGTAAAGTTCATTCGACAGTGGGATGCTTAGGAGAGCTCCTTATCCAGGAGGAAGCCAGAAGGGGCAACAGTCTGGAAACCCAGCAGGGTGATGGAGGAAAAAAAAAGTAAGCTGAAGGCAAGCAACAGCATTTTCCTTTCAGATGTGGGCAGCTGAGGTGAATAAAAGTTGTTTGTGTTGGAAGTGCTTTTAGAGCTTTTGTCTAGGGTAGGAGAGTGAGGAGGATGCTTGGAGCCAATAGTTTGGCTTCCCCACTGAACTATGAAATGATGACCTGAATCCTGCATGCAGCAGGAATGGCAAGGTCGGCCATATGGGATGGATTATGGACATGCACAGATAGCTTGTACATCTTTTTTCATTTTTCAGACAATGGAACTGTTTCATTTATTGCCTATTATTAAAACTTTATAGCACTAAAAATAAATTTAAAAAAATGAACGAAAAAGAGCAAATTTTGGATACCTTTTAAAGGACTGATCTTATTAAAATAAAGCTGGCACTGAGTCCTCTTCTGATACTTTTTTACTTCCTTCATAAAGATGGTGTGAGAGGGGAAGCTTTATGGCCTGATAGACAGTTTGAAGTCAATTTTTCAGTGCAGTTCTTTGGAAGAGAAAGTGGATGCCATATGGATAATGTTCAGCGCGCTTGGTACCAGCAGCTCTCACCAAAGCCCAAAAGAAACTGCTAAGATTGCTGCTGAAGAGGTTGCTGCTGAAGAGTTGCAAAAATAGTTGTGTTAAAGTGATGTGCACTCTCACCCAATAAGTTTTTGTACAGCTGCGCTTTCCTTTGCTGCAAGACTCCATTAAATGGGGTGCATAGCAGGTCAATATATGAGGCTGCTGACTCTCGGATCTTGTCTGATCCATGGAAGATTCTGAAAGTTCAGTACGTATGTGTTCTGCTCAGGTAATATTTCAAAAACACGCACAACACTTCTTCTGCACAAAGGAAAAGAAAAAAAAAGATAATCTAGTTATAGAGGGGCTTAAATTTGTGTGTAGGAGAATTGGACATAACTTTGAGCTGTCACCCACACACTTGGGGTGTTTTGTCATGTGTGTTCAAGATGTACAATCCTGTGCACACTTCTGTGGGAGCGAAGGGCTCTCACTTCGGGAAGGAAGAGTGAAGAGGTGTCTTTAAGCCTGCTGTGGAGTTTGGCGGCCATTCTTCAGATACTGGTGGCTGTAGAGCTGCCCAGAGCATTGCAGGGCAAGCTATGAATCTGGTGAGGCTGGCAGTTACAGAGGGGATGTGGGGGGCCAGGAGCCATATATGTGGCACAGGGGCTGTTTTAGACCTGCAACCCTGGAGGTTCAAGAGTAGGAGATGGGTTCCAGGTGGCATCCCTCTCTTCCCTGGCATCCTGTGCAGGAATAGAAAGAGTGGAGTCTGATCCTTGAAAGTAGTATATTATTTCTCATTTATTCTTTTATCTCTTTGTATTATCTCCTGACTATTATTTTTTTTTCATTTTCTTTTAGAAATACAGTTCTCTTCTGAGAACTGTATTGATACAAGGGAAAGCTGTAGACTGAGAGCTAGGAATTTTAAATTTGAGCTGTGAACGATGCAGGCTCCAAGAAGAGGCAGGGGCAATAGCTTATTGTTTCCCTAAGCCACAGCCCATGAGGGGCTTTTTTTTTTTTTTTTTATGGGAAGGGAGCAAAATCATATACTAGAATTATTTAGGCTGAAAAAGACCTTCACGATAATTAAGTCCAACCATTAACCAGGCCAAGAAGTTTAATGGTGTTTGTATCTATTGTTTGTACCTATACCCAAAAGAGAAAAGTGTATTTATATCTCCATCTAGATGAGAGCAGAGCTAGAAGTCAGCTACTGGTGCAGTGCTAGGCTATGTGCACATGGATCCATGGTTGAACCAGACTGTGCAAACACTGGCTTTGGTGAGCTGGCCTCTCTGCTCCCCTGCACCACCCCTGTGGCAGATGCAGAACAGCTGGATTTGCAGGGCTGGAGCTTTCAGCATTCATATCAGGACAGATTACTCATTTTTAGCCATCAAGGCAGATTCTTTCAGCAGTCGATCTTGCTACATTGACTTGCTCAGGGCATTTTATGCTCAAGGGTTATATGGTACCAGAAAATCCTCACTCGGCATTTGGGCTGGGGTTCGTTTCAAAAGGATGCAGATCGGTACCTGTCTCTTCCTGGCTGTGCATGTCGAGAAGCAGCTGGAGCCTGCACATGTGCAGCTTCCTTACTTGGGGAGCAGAGGAAATCCTGGGGGTGGTACTGGTAGTCTGAGAGCTGCTTCTGCACACAGAGCCCAGCTTAGCAGACAGGCTCATGCTCTGCACTGCCTTGTTGTCTCCAAGCTCCATGAGCTGGCAGAGGCCACTGTATTAACCAAATAGTTTTGTTGTAATGTGCTCAGTGCTAGTGTGAGACTGCTATGCAGAGATGTCTTCTGTTTCTACTTCTAACAGCTTAGCAGCTAATAAACACCATGCAACAACCTCACTTCTAAACCTCCTCTTAAAATACAGAGTTTGGTTTGCCAACTCCAATGTATTTAAAGCATCTGAGCTTCCGGGGAGACTTTGGAAAGTTAACTGAGTGAGTAGAGGCACGTGCAGAAAGACATTTTCAGAAGCAAAAGACAGCTCCAGTATCAGCTCAACATCTGATGGGCGGCTCTGGGGATGTTAGAGACTTTTGCATTGAAAGAGGATATGTTCTCGCATTTGACAAAGCATCTCTAGTTGTGCTAAGCCCATGCAAGGGCTATAGCCTCCTACGGGAAAAGATGCAGGGAAAGGCAAGGAATGGGAAACAGAGCAAAATTCAGTGTCTGCAAAGAAGAACCTTTCCTGGGAAGAAGAGACAGTGTGTTGTCTGATGAAGAACATGGGGATCTTCTGGTAACGCACCTATGTCCTCAGTGAGCCTGTGGAGTTAGACACTTCCAGCAGAGCTAACGTTCTGCAATGAAAACAAAACCAAACCCGAGACCCCGGACCTTTAAGAGGAAAACCTGTTCTCACTTGATTTTTGGCTTTTTCTCTTTGGTACCTTATCTACAGTGAGTTAGAGACCCAAAGCAGAGATGCCACCAACCTTTTTATAAAAAGCCTCTTACTTCATTTCCAGTCAAAATCCAAAACCAAAAAGACTCCCTTTTGGATGACTTCCAATAGCACTTCAGAACAGTGTCCAGAAGTGGGAAGTGACAGGGAAAGGCTATTCACAAAAATACTCTCAGATTCTGTAGGCTGAATCCCCAATCTCCCACATTTGCATGTATGACAGCTTCCGTCCATAAAGTGTGGAAGCCAGTTCTGTGATAAAGCGTGCCTTGAGGAGCTGGCTGTCACCTGCAAAGCAGAATGAAAATTTAGGATCCTTTTAAAAAGAAAAAGGCACTGAAAGACTGTTAGGAGCTTTTGAAATCTTAGACTGGGGAAATGTTGTTTTACTCTAGCAGCCAGCACCCGTGTGGGAAGGCTTGCTTGCGAAATTCACAGATGCCACTGTGGCCTTTTGGTGGCCACTGGCAGCCTGTCAAGCAAGATGAGAGCCCTCCTTCCCTGGTGCCAATATCCTTGCCAGCTGATTGATGTTCTTCTCTCCTTACTTTATTTCCATTCCACAGGACAGGGCTGGAGGCCATCATGGAGACCTATGCCTTCTGGAGGCCCCCTGTGCGCACCCTCACCTTTGAAGATTTCACTACTATGCAGAAGCAGCAAGGTGAGCGTACAAAGGGCGTGCAAAGAACTGCACAAAGAGCTGCAAAAAGAGCAGGGGAAGAGGGTGCAAGAGCAGTGAGCTCTCTTTGTGCTGGGGGCGAGGGGTCACACACCTCGTTGAGCTCTTAATGGCCGTGAAAGGACACAGAGCAGAGAGGATGGATGTCAGCTAGGAAACGCAGGACAAGCTGTACATTGTAAGGTGTGATGCAGCTGCGTCACCTCCCTGGTGTCCTCAGAGCTCAAACATGGAGCAGGAAGGAGCACAGTGTTGGGTGAACCAGTCCACATGCATGGCATGAGTTGAGATAAGCACAAAGAGAGCAGAGAGAGACAGAGGCAATGTTCCAGCATGTCAGGCATGTTGTTCACCGTTTACAATTAGAGTTTGCCATTTGAGTGGGAACCCAAGGGGAAGGAGTGTATGTCCTCTGGAAGCTTCAGGAGACCAGAAATGTGCCCTGTACACATCCCCCCAGGATCACACTGCCTCGCTTTCAAAACCCGGGGGCCTTGCTGGAAAGACTGTCAGTATGAGGCTGGGAAGAATTATTGGGTAGGCCAACTATTTTCCAGTTGTTCGTACTGTGTCTTTTCATAGCTTCTGCCCTTTGTATCTCTCATTTCTTAAACAGGGCTTTCATCTCTAGTTTCAGGCTGCAATACCATTTTTGTTTTGTGCTGATAGGATTTACCCACTGACTTCATTGCAGTTCTTTCTAGTTCAAAACACGGTCATCACTGTGAGCAGAGTATTGGTGCAACATATTTTTTTGTTTTGTTTTGTTTTTTCCTTCCCCCAGTATAAATGCAACAAAAGAAACAACCCAAAAGTGTCTTTAGATGTGACACCTGTGAGGTTAAAGAGTCAAAAATAAATGGGTGCCATGTGTAGCAGAGCACATTCTGCAGCCTCTTCAGCATCAGCTGGACATCAAACTAAAGCTTCCCTCCAGACCTTGCATCCACCTGGGGATGACGTGGTCTAATCCAGAGAGAGGCTGGGGGCTGCCCACTGGGCAGGCAGGATCAGGAGAAGATTCAGCACAGCATGGGGCAGGAGATATTTTGCAGAATCTCAGGGGAATGTGTGGAGAGGAGCACTTGTGGTGGGGTGTGTGGTCAGAGATGGGTTAAAGAAGGGATTCAGAAAGGTTTTCATCACCCACCTAAATAGAAACATAACAGCCTCTCCTCCTGATCACCCTTGCTGAAGCAGCCTCCCTCCTCTGGCGGCTGGCCGGCCTGTCTCACCTCCTATTTGGGCTTGCACAGCTCCCCTCCCCTCCCTTTGGTTATCAGATAACATCCTAGTGGCAAGTCCAGCTCTTGCTTACGTGGTAAGGTAATATTAGGAAAGGAAAATATTTAATGTATTTTTAGCTTGTTTTAATATAGTTTGGCAGCTGAAAAACCAGGAAGCAAGCCAGTACCCTGTGACCAGCCAGAGCAGTGCAGACCACCACCACTGCACTACAGACCACTAGGAATAGGGCAGCCCCTAAGGTTGTGTCCACAGGTTGGTCTCAAAACTTAATAACTTACTACAAAACAGTGCTCCTGAGCTTTGCTTGTAGCCAAGCAAAAGAACCTTAAGATAATGCATCAGAAATACTCCCTGCATCATAGTGCTCCCCTCTCCAGTGGCTGCCGTGCCATGCTGACCCTTGGTCTCAGCAATTGGTGCAAAGCCAAGGTACAAACACACCCTGTTTTAATACCTGGCTGCTGGGACAGCCACCAAAGGCCAGCACAAATACATGAAGCCTAGATGTGTCTGTCCACTGCAACTCAAGAGGAGTGCATGCTTACTGCAGTGAGCCAAGATGAGAGCAGTAAAAATGGCCACGTGCCTAGGAAGAAACATTACCAATGAGGAGAAAGTCATGGTTGTACGGGCTGGAGAGGGGGGTGGGGGAGGACATCATAGCACTGAAATAAAATGCTGCCTGTGGTGGATAGAAGAAGTAACAGGCTCCAGTTACATGAAGTCTAGTGGAGTTCTGGAACAGATTCCCTGCAGGGGCTCTGGAATTCTGCCCTGATTAAGGGGGATGGAGAGTCCCCCTTACTGTGGTAGGAAAAGTGATGCTTTCTGGGGCAGAAGCTTGGGACTTCAGAAGTATAGATATGGTGACTTTGCTGCTTTCCAGATGGATTTTTACATGCTGAGGATTGCTGTGGATTCTTATCTTTTTCCCCTCCGTATTTTTTTTTCATGAAATAAAAAGTGTTATGTACCTTTTCTAGAACAGTTTTGTCAAATAAATATAATTTATTTGATTATCTGACTTGCCTGTTAGAAATAAATGGTGTGAAGGATTTTTAGAGAACATTTAACTTAATGCCACCTGTGCCAGCTTGAAAAAGTTAGCATTAGTGTATTTGAAGAAATGAGTGGCAGGCTGATCTCAAAGCTGATGAATAAATGTGAAAGCTGATGATAAACATGAAAACACCATCCAGTGAGGACAGTCCCAGTGTTTCGCTGCAAAGACTGTTTCCTGGACTAACTGGTCCAGAGCCAAATAAAACTGCATTTGCTAAAAAGTGCAAATCTCATAAAGACTGCAAAGTCATCAGTAATGATGAGGACAGGGGTAAGAAGAGCAATAGGGATAGCTTGGTAACCTGCACATATTCAAACAAAGCATGGCTTTAAGTTCAGCCAGATACAATATCAAGTGTCTAGGAACAAAACGTAGGGGGTACATATCTACAGAGTGTGCTGGAAAGCATTGGCACTGACAAGGATTTGGAGGTCATGGTGGATAAGCCACTGCACAGGCAAAGGGATAATGTCTGTAACACTGTGATGAAAAGGGACATGCAATCTTTGGTGTAGAAGAAAAAAAAAAAGTGGGAAGCAGTTGGGAGACAATTTCCTGGCCGGGAGCTAATGTTATAATATGGTCTTCTACCGTTTGAATTTTTAAAGGATGGAAAGAAATTAATTCAGTGGAAAGAAAGGTAGAATAATGTGTTGGCTAGAGAATATGCCTGAGAATGAAAGCTCACTTTGCACAGTTAATCAAAAAGATCAAGAGCTAAACCCTCGTGGCCTATATTATCTTGCTGAGTAAAGAATATGTGTTAGCTGCGTGTCACTCATCCTTAATAGATTCCTGTAACTGAGGTTTTCATGCTTTTATAGCACAACTTTGGGAAACACTTCATTCAGGTGACTCTGATTTTTCTACTGTAATTGAATATTCATCCCTTTTTATGGGATGTAATGAGATAAGCAGAATACAAGTTCTTTCCCATCCACCTTCTTAATATAATTAATTGTTTTATAGGTTTTTATGTCCCTCTTCCATGCTTCTCACAGTGAATAGAGCCAGTCATTTCATTTCTCTTCTATTGGGAGGTTTTCCAGGTCCTTAATCGTTTCTTTAAAAACAAGTCTGCACAGAATATTCCAGATGCAGCCACATGATACAATTATCTAAAGGTATTATAATTTTTTCCACATTACCCTTTCTCTTGTTAAACATGCATCCTAGTGTTTTGCTCATTCATTTGGCCTGAGCTATATGTTGAGCAAGGGCCACAGCGACACAGAGAATTGATACTCAGAGCACTGTTTGCAGCTGTTTCGTACAAGGATTAAATAACTTTCTAATTTACACAATGATAGGTTTCAGCTGCCGCACAAGCTGGAGAGCCTGATACCACAACCAGTAACACAGATGTCTGGTGTGGCTGGCACTAGTGGTCCACAAACTTTATTTCCATTTCTCACTGGTGTAGCCAAGAGCATCAGCAAGCCTCTGCAGGTCTGTGGTCGTTGCAGTCGCTGTGTTACCCTACCAATGAGGAGAACATGTCATTTGTGTCAGTGAACCCTCCTGACCTGAGCACCAAACCTCTCTTTTGGAGCATGCAATGCAGAAGTCATCACAGGTTTACTAGAACAAGTACCATGTTTGACATAGTCAGAGCACAGCTGCAGCCAGTCTATATAAAAGTCCCCCCAAACAAAACCTTACAGATGATCAGAAAACAGCAGTTTAGGAGAGGCTGACCTTCTGGAGAATGATGTCACCCGCTCTGCAGTCTACTACTTATTACTAGGGAAAAAGGGGGCTTGGGATTATTGAATACACATGGCAATGAGATGTGGGGAAAGCCAAGAATCTATTAAAGTCTTTAATTGGAATATATTTTCAAAATTTAGATTGAACCTCATCCAGATTCTCATTATTAAAAATATGTGGCTCAGTTTCTTGATTTTAACAGGGAACATTAAAAAAAAAAAAAGAGAGAGAATGGGAAAAAAGAAAATAGGAGTTCCAGTAACTCTGGGTTGTGTCACTTTCCAAGAGTAAAAAGAGACATTGCTGGCTCCTATATGATATACAGTTTCCCACAGGATGTTGAGATGAGCAGATCACTATCAGTGACTATAAGTTTTGCCAGGACATAGAGACTAGATAGACACTGTGACAATATTAGAATAGTGATCAGTATCCAATCCTTCCTATGAAAGCTGATGACTTTGGCAAAAAGTAAAATTAAAACTACTGGTGAGAAGAATTGCATCCTAAGTAGGACTTCAGGACAAGTATGAGAGTCACATGATGTGGTATATCCGCAGGTTTACAGAACATAAAAATAACTTATCCATTAAACTACTGTTTTGATACATGTACACCAAATCCACGAGAGTCAAACATCTTAGCTCCAACTACTGAACTCTCAAAGCAGCTTTTCTTTCAAGTGCCTTTCACTTGCCTTTGCTGATGCCCCTCTACTGCTTGCTTTCAGTACATTCAATCTGTTCTCCATCAAGTTGAGCATCTACATTGATCTTATCTTGGAGATCTCAGGTAGGTAGGCCACCCATTAGGCAGTCTGTAAAATCATTAATGGTTGTTGAGCTTAGCATCTAAAGCTTGAAATATGTCTAATAGGGCAGAGCAGAGGCAAAGAGGGGTGTGCTCCTCTTTCATAGGAGAGCTCTTGATGTCTCTGGTAGGATACAGCAGCACGTGTACAAACTAGCATCTGAGCACAGCTCCTACCGTCTTCCTTTGAGAGAACATTGTAATGCTGCAGTCTCATGCCAACAAGGATATGCACAAAAGGCTCCCTCTCCTCCATGTGGAAGAGGTTCAATTCACCTATTTGCTTCTGGAAAAGAACAGTATTTTCTTGTAGTAGTGGTCAGTTCAGACAGATCTTAAGGCTGCATGATGTATTAGCAGATGGGAGACAGATAATCTGAGCTGAGGTGTTGCTGTTTTTCCAGCTTCTCTATCTATAAACATTACCCTGTTTCTGCAGGCATCACCACTGTCTTGCCAACATTTGTCTGTACTGCTTGTTACTCACTTCTCCTTTGGTATATTGTTCTTGTTTGGCGTGGTGTTCAGAGAGCTGCCCTAATTGCACCCATCTGCAAACAATACCATGAATGCACAAACGTGTGTTGGTGTAAAGTGGAGGTAAGCCTAAGCCCTCCAGAACTTGACATCAGAGGCACTTCAAGGCAGAAAGTTCTTCTTGGCTTTGTCTGAGACCCCAGATCCCCAAAATAGTGTCTCCCAAGAGAGTGGAACTGCTGATGTCAAAGGAAGCTGAAGAACCCATGAATACATCTGCTTGGCCACTTGCCTCCTGACTGCAGCCATCAGTTCTTTCAGCAGTGCCACCAAGACAATCTGGATGCTGCTTCCTTTTTGAAATCAATTGTGAATGGTCTAGGCTATTGGCAGGGGTCAGATGTATGGGTTTGGTCTCAATTATCTTCTTGATTCTGTTGACCTTGAAGAGGAGATTGAAAACAGCAGTTGTTGCCAGAGTTATTGGGATGGAGTGCTGGTTTTTGCTGCATACTTCACATGGCTAGTAGATTGCCTCATTTAAACAAAGCAACAGGGAACAAATGGTTCCAGCTCCATCTTGGTAGAAATGCAGACAGTTTTTCTTCAGGGAAAGGGTGTTTCTGGTGCTCCGAGATCTCATTTTTCACAGTGAAAATAAGTTAAAATACCTTCCCAGCTGTGACATGAGTGTCTGTGAGTCAAAGTCTGTGCTACTCCATGATGACCTGAAAGGAGCCTGAAGCAATCTCTTATTCCAGAGAGGTGTTTACCCTGAAGCCTAATTACTGATGCCTAAATCTCTGTTATTCCATGAATGTCGATCAGATTTCACATGAAACTAAGGAGGGCAAAGGTAATTTGAAGGTTTGCACCATTTCCTCAGAGTGGCATGTTATTTTGTTAAAAGTAGAATACGGTATGTGCTTTGAGCTTGACACAGTGCCATGACATTTTTTTCTCTATTCAGAAATTTTGATCCACTATGCTTCCAGGGTTTTATTGTTTTTACCAATTTTTTTATTGTCTAATGTGCTGGAGCTTCCAAGGCCTATGTTGGACCAACGTGGGCTCCACCAAGAATGGAGGAAAAGGTTCTCAATTCAGTTTAAGGTAACTTTTGTTACCACCAAAGGAATCACCATGATGTCAGTTAATCTCAGCTGAAAATTTGCAGCATATTCTGCAAATTTCTTTGCTACTGTAGTGATTTTCTGAAAGGTGTGTGTCAAAAGGAGTCCTTTTCATCATCCTTTTTAATTCAAAGACATTTTCTGGGATAGCTTCCATTCTGTGACTCACACATCAATGTCTGTGCCCAGATGTCAGTTGTACAGGTGAGAAACGGTGCATATTTATCACTGGTGAGCAATTTTCTCTGCTAAACTGGGGGGCTCATCATTCTCCAGTCCTGATTTGTCTGTATCTGAAGAAAAGAAACAGGAAATATTTCAGTAGGAACTGATGTTCAGTTCAGAAAAATGGTGTGTATGCTGCTCTAAAGCTGTCTATGCACAAGTCAAAGTCACATCCAACAAGTCTTTTGAGACTGTGTGGAGCTGGCCCCACAAACTATATTTACGTGAGAAACCATTGTGCTAAAGTTAGCCTGTGGGGACTTGGAAGGGGATGTTTTCGCTCTTGGGAAAACTGTCTTGGTGCTCTGGATATAAATGCAAATTGAAAACAGAAATCCTGAATTGTAACTTTTCATAGTGTTTGTCCACATTAGAAAAAAGTGTTGGTTTTCACTATTAGATCTTGAAAGTATTTTATTTTGGAGAATGTCTGAGCCAAGCCTTATCTCTAACTTGCTGACTGGTCAGTTTGTATTGCAGAATCCATAACAGCTAAAGAGAAGTAAAATATAATTCTCAGTTGTTCTAGATTTACCATTAATTCCAGTGATTCCCATAATTTGAGGCAAATTTATTAAAAAATCCCTCTCTATGATTTACTGAACTTAAAGTTTCCTTTCATTCCTGACTTTTGTCCCATATAATACATATTTTCCCCTTTAATTCTATCGCTGTAACCATTCTTTCTGTGAGTTATATCTCAAAGAAGTACAAAGCAGTCTTTATGTTTCCCCTACCAACACAACAATTTAACATGCTATTGCTTTTGGGTCTCATTTGAGCCTCTTAAAGATTTTACCAGCAGTTTCATAATTTGATAATTGGCCAAAAGCTCTAGAGAGAAAAAAGGCAGCTACACTGTGAACACAGAAATGGCTCTCCTTCCCCTGGAAGAGGGAAGTTTTCAGTCCTTGATACTGGGAAAGAATGAAAGGAGACTGCAGCATGTCATGTACCAGGTGGCCCTGCCATTCCTCAGTGAGAGACCTAGGAGGAGACATCGAAGTTGTTAGTTTTCCAAAGTGGTGACAGGGGAAATCAGAAAGGATAGTGGTGGCATAAGAAGGATCTTTCAGTCCTCCTGAGGCTTCTAGATTGGAGTTCAGGAAAGACAGGAATGGGAGGAAGACCTCAGAGTGTCAGTTATGCTTGCAAGACAAAAGTTGTCAGGAAACATGGGAGCAGGAGTGACACCTGATTTGGTGGTATTTAGACACCTGGAGATGCAAGTAGGCATCAACCAAGACTGAGGCATGTGCTGCATGAAACAGGACTAAATCCAGGCTAGTACGAGGCCTGGATCTTAAAGGACACAAGATCAGTTGATTTATAGTAGCTCCCTCTGGCTTCATAATCTATCAGTCTGTCAGATCACCTGGCAATCTGCACAATCTCTCCTTTATAACAATCTCAGATTTCCATCTTTGGACAAATAACTTAAATTTTGTTCTTCCACCAAAGGTACAGGAACTTGGAAGATGGAGAGAAAGATTTGTAAGCTATACTTAGAGTGCATGCACACATGAGTACACAGAATGGGAAAGGAATCTTACTTCTTTGTTCAAATTTTTTTCCTGCGTGCATACCACCACATTAATTTACTGCTGCGTCCAAGAGTAGAACATTGTGAAAACCCATGAAGAGTTGGGTTCTCCTATGCTTTACAAAAACACTTTATGTATATGTACATGTCCAGACATTTCAGGAGTAACTTAGGGTACATCTACATGGGCAGGCTCCCCTGTCTGTGCTCCATGCTGGCCAGACACATGCCAGCTCCCAGCCAGCTCCATTTGGAAAGCTGGAGAGCTGTATTAGCATGGCTCTGTGCCCAAGTGAATATAAGCTGCCTCTCAGGAGGGCTTATTAGCTCAAGCAAAGTGCCAGGAGAACTGCAAGCCAAATGAATGACTAGTAGCTACAGCCCCTATCCTGCACCATCAGGTGCTCAGGCACATGCCTATCACGTGGTGAAGATACCAGCCGGTCAAGTGTGTGTCAGAGAAGGGGCTGTGGTTTCTCTAGGGCAGCACTGATGGCTCCCAACTGTCTGGCCTTGAGGCTATGCCGTGCTCACATCTGGGGGGAAGAAGATGGTGGAGCTGAGGCTGTGTGCCAAACACTGTCCTGCTGGGCTGAATATAGCCTCCAGGCTTTAAGCTGGCCATGCTGAACCTGCCACCCACATCTGTAGACCTGCTAGGCTAAAGTAGCTCATATGTGGAAGCATGCTGAGCTGTTTAACAAACATTTACAGTCAAAGAG
This sequence comes from Cygnus atratus, assembly GCF_013377495.2. Classification (NCBI taxonomy): domain Eukaryota; kingdom Metazoa; phylum Chordata; class Aves; order Anseriformes; family Anatidae; genus Cygnus; species Cygnus atratus. The sequence continues at coordinate 99,461,090 of NC_066362.1, read as the reverse complement.
AGAATCACTTTGTACATGAAAATGTAAAATCCTAAAGACAAAGCATCTTGGGGTTCCCACACTTGTTAGAAAGTTATGGCACAGGCTCTGAGAACCCTCAGCCACACCTGTCCTTACAGCGACAGGGAATACTGAATTATGTCTGTCTGAGCCCAACCATACCAACAGCTGGAGGCAGCTGATACAGTCAGATAATGGCAGTGATCGAGTTGGAGTAGAGGACCGAGAGGCTAACTCAGCTGAGATGAGCAGCATCCAGGTGTTGCATAGCTCAGTGTGAGTGGTGCTAAAAGGAAAGCTCTTTACCCAATGTTTAGATTTAAGAGTTGTTCATAGAAGGCAGGCTAAACTGACTGGGTTCACTTGTTCTTCTAACCATCTGGGCATGTGTGCAGTTACCTGCAATCAGCTGAAGGGCAGTAATTTCTCAAACTACTCTAAAGCTCTTCTGTGCAGTTGTCTGATGAGATTCTGCTGTTGTACAAGGCATGGCATTGAAGTAGCTTCAGCTTGTGCTTGCTCACCTCCTGTGTACTAAGTAAGGACTTCATGGACTGAGAGTCCCTGAAGGGAGGAAGCTCTGCAGATGATGATAGCAACTGATGTCTGGAAATATTAGCAAGGAAAGTACACTGTGGTGGAGTCCAAAGTGTGGTTTATGTACACCTTTCAGACAAAGGAGGTTGGGATAAGTTGTGGGTCAATTGACTAGTGTGGTGTCATTCATATGAGAAATCCCAGATAATTTTCCATGAGCAATTGCTTCAGACTCCCTTGGCATTGATGCTCTCCTTTTTACCTCCCTCTTGCCAGAACTAAAGTAGACTTTATAATGAAACTGCTTATGTAGGGGCACACATTCCCTTCTGCCAACCCTGTTGCAGTTTTGACCACCCATAACAGAGAGACAGGGAAAAAGGCTGAAGGAGGTACTCTCTTAACCTACCACAAAAAAAAATTAATCAGAGATTATCTGTCAGAGACTTTAAATTAACCAGGGAATTGTACCTTTTATAATCAATACACAATTAGAAACACACAAAACATCTTTGAACTCTGGAACTATAATGCAGTAGCAGGTTTGAGCATTTCAGCATTGTCAAGAAGAGAATATAGAGAATTCATGATGATATTTGAAATTTGAAAATTTCTTTTTAATTCTACCAGAGATTTGACACAATGTTTCTCTTTTAGGCTTCTGACAAAAAAGACAAAAGAGTCAGTGGCATAGCAATAAGTATTCATCCCCATGGCTGGTAATGGGAATGATTACTTTTGACTTAGAAGCACAGAAACTTGTATTTTCTTGATGCTACCTGTGTCACTGCAGCCAGTCTAGGCTGTGCTTAGCCAAGGCTGCCTTTCTTCTTCTTTACGGCTTTTGTTTCAAAAAAAAAAAATTATTAATTTCTCAAAGCTACATTTTCACCCTAATGACCCATTAAGTTTTATCCTAGAAGTGTTAGAAAGAATCAGATATAATTCTCACCACCATATAGTGACACAGAACCTGTCCTTCTAGTGCATCTTATCCCAACCATCACCCCGTCTCCTTTCATCACACAGCATTGTTCTCAGTTCCTCCCCCTTTTTGCATCAGACCTAGACTGGTCTCAAAACCCTGCTTTGTTTCCACAAAGCAACCAAAGATAAAGTTGCCCCTTACTTTGGACCATCAATGTGCAATCTCTGCCTTGGTTAAATTTCAGTCACCCACTCTTTTCTAATCCCTTAGTCTCTCACCTGTCATCTTCTAGCCTTTCCAAAATGCTGCCTTACCCAAAATGCTGCCTTACCAGTTGTTTTCCTAGTTACCCTGATACTACTGATCCACCAGTCAACTCACTTCACCAGCACCTCTTTGCTCCTTTTACAAGAACCTTCAGTGTTAGTTGCTGTAATGCAGAAATGGAAACTCATACAAAGAGAATCATTCAACTGAAAAAAATATAAAAGAAAAAGAAAACAGAAAAAAAGTTTCACACCAGAAATCATTCCCGTAAGCAGAGAACTGATTTTCCTGGTTGACCACAGAAACTTTCTCTAACTCATAATCTTGGCTGTAATAATCTCTTCTCAAATTCAGAATTGTGACATCAGCTTCTTCATATCACATACCTTCCATTTTTTACTGGTGGTATTACATACTATTGTTTTCCCCAAGTAAGAACATGTGAACATCCCTGCTGTGCAAAATAATTAACTCTACCATTATAACTCTACCAATAATAATGTATTTTATATATATATATAGAAACCACAGACAAGCGTATATATCAATATTTTGTTAACATCAGTGATACATCATATGGAATCCATTTTAAAGTTAAAACAAGAGTAAAAATCCTGACACATCCCCTTCATTGGCTCCGTGGAACAGGCTATAGCTCGAAACCGTGTCCATTCATTTTAGTGTTACTTCTGGCTTAAATCAGTACCGCTGCACCACGAGCCATCCAAGAAAGCTGTTGAACAGTGTAGAAGTCCAACATGTTTTCAGTCACTTCCTGCCACAAGCCCCCAGAGCAGATGATAAAGCATGTTTGTAGCGGGGCCATACAGTCTGCTGACTGGTGGTCTTCCTGGAGACCAGGAGAGGAGACAAGGCAGATCTCTTGACTGATGGAGCTGTACTTCCTTGCGGATTTCCCCCCTGCTTGAATGCTCTGTGGCTTGCTTGCTTCCTTCTCCTATTTTACAAGGAAAGAAAACCCCATTGAAAAGCAAAATCATAACAAAAAAAGCAGCAGGAAAGACCAAGGGATGCTATTAATAAAATGAAGGCCCTTGCCAAGACAGCCTGAGTTTTCCAGCGGCCATTTTACCACCCTTGTTTCTTTATTAAACTAAGCTGTTTCTTAATGAGACTGTCTTGTTTTGCACATGTGATCCCAGGCTCTGAACATACTCCCATGTGTTTTGTTTTGCAGGAGGCAGCACAGGCACCTCCCCAACAACCTCCAGCACAGGGACTCCGTCACCCTCTGCTTCCTCTCACCTTCTCTCTCCATCCTGCTCCCCTCCAGCCTTTCATCTGGCCCCAAACACTTTCAACGTTGGCTGCCGGGAGAGTCAGCTCTGCAACCTCAACCTGTCCGACTACCCCCCGTGTGCCCGAAGCAACATGGCTGCCCTGCAAAGCTACCCGGGACTCGGTGACAGCAGCTACAACCGGCTGCAGAGCGGCACTGCTTCTGCCTCACAGCCCTCCGAAACCTTCATGCCTCAGAGGACTCCATCTTTGATCTCAGGAATGCCTACTCCTTCTTCCTTGCCCAGCAACAGCAAGATGGAGGCCTACGGCAGCCAGCTGGGGTCCTTCCCCAGCTCCCAGTTTCAGTATGTCATGCAAGCAGGCAACCCTGCATCCACCTCCTCCTCCTCACACATGTTTGGTGGCAGCCACATGCAGCAGAGCTCCTACAATGCCTTCTCCCTGCACAATCCCTACAACCTCTATGGATACAATTTCCCGGCTTCCCCAAGGCTGGCAGCAAGTCCAGAGAAACTCACCACTTCCCAAAGCACTTTACTCTGCTCTTCCCCGTCTGGGGGGGCCTTCGGAGAGAGGCAATACCTTTCAACAGGGATGGAGCATGGGATGCACATGATCAGCCCCCCCTCCGGCAACCAACAGACAGCCAATGCCTGCGACAACAGACAGTACGGTGCTGTTCAGGGCTCCTCCTCACAGATGTCTGTGCACATGGTCTAACAAGCTGTGCCTCTCCATGGCATCGAAGGCAGTTGGACCTTCATTGCTTCCATGGGTATACCCACCCCAGTACCTTTTTGCCTTCAAACTTATAGAGGAACTAATGTAATGATAAATAAGAACACAACCATCTAGATATGCACCACCAAACCTTGTGGAAAGCTTCCACTGACAGCCATTGCAGTTTGTTGTAACCCAGGGCCAATGGAGCTGCCATGGAACATCTGCTCTTTCTGGACATTGCAGAGAGAAGGGCATGACTTCGTGAGAAGCTGGAGTGAAGCAGCCAAATATACAGTTTATGCATTAACTCTCAGCTAGTGTGAGCTCCTGGTGTGGAGGGAGCTGTGTCCTTGTGTTGCCTTCTCTGGGTGTTGAACAAAGGCAGTCTCCCAAGATTTTGTCCTCTCGAAGCAGCACTGCTCATGAGGGGCCAAAGCTTTAAAGGCCTTTCCCTTCCTGAACTGTCCCGCACTGCTGGAGCTGCTCAGCCTGTTTCTGAAGCCATCAGTAGCCCGTGACCCCTTCTCCTACTGTAGCACAGGATTGGCACTGCTGAACTGGAGCTTCTCCTCCCAAAAAGGTTTCTGTATTTTCGTGACAGCTCTGCTTGACAGCTGGTTTCTTTGTGAGGGTCAAGCCTACCAGCACTCAGCCTGCAGACAGAGATGGGAGAGAGAGGAGAGAGAAAAGTTGTAACTTCTAAGTGAACCTCAGACATAAGCAGAGTTGGAAGCTTCACACAAGCATCTTTGGAAAGATGCACAGGGGGAGAGAGAGCTCAGCTCTTGTTGACATTACCCAAAGGGATGCATCCAAACCAAAAGAATGACAGCCTCTGTTGGGAACATGTGTCCTCTAGCACTCAATTCAATGGGAGGAAATTCTCCAGACTGAGCTCACAGGGAAGAGCAATGAGAAACGAGAGCTCTGCTCTACAGCAGTACAGCTGGCCTCCCTTACCTTGCATGCAAGAGTTGCCATAGAAAACCATTAGCATTTCAGTAACAATGAGGTTGAGTATTCTCCAACCTCCTGCCTGCCATGTGACCTCTGTTTAAGCAAATAGAAAATAGATCATTACCTTTCAACAACTTTCTTTTCTGTTTTTTTCCTTTTTTTTTTTTCTTCTTCAAATCCTTTAAAAATAAGAAAACAATTGTAGCTTGGTGCAAGCTATGCATTTAAGTTGTGTGAAAATGCAAATACCAAGTAACAGAATACAGATATTATTGAGATTTGTTGTGAGGTGTTGTAGATAAATGTATTTATATGCCTAGTGGGGGAGTCAATATTATGAATATAAAAGAGGGCAATAAAAATGGTATGTAAAATATGTATGAAGAAAAAGGTGTATAAAGATTTGCCCTATGCACGGAACTCTGTTTCTAAGTGCCAAGCACAGAATGCGCTAAATAAATCTTTGCAATTATTCCCTTTGTGTTTTTTTTTCTTTTTTTTCTTTTTTCTTTTTTTCTTTTTTCTTTTTTCTTTTTTTTCTTTCCTATCTGTGAGGCTTCCTTGGTGGTCTTCTAAAGACAGACATTTTCGAAGTACTGCCATGCGTGTTTACATCATAGAGGAAATGGTACAAAATTATGAAGTCCAGGTACAACACTTAAAGGGAGCACAAGCATGTACATGGATGTGTGTTTGGAAAGTTGTAAGCCGACCACTTAGGAGGAGTGTGAGCAGTCAGAAATACTGCTCAGCAGCTACCAGCCCAGAAATCTGTTTACTGGGAAGATTTCACTAAAGCCATGATACTTTACACAACTGAAACCCCTGATACAGTTCACAATCAGACTTCTCTTAAAAACAACACTTTTCAGTGATCTGATCAGCTTCAGAAATGAGCAAACATTCCCTGGGAGCTCTATTACAGTAAAAATTCTGTCTTCTCAATTTTTTTTTTAAATCGAGTGCTTGGGATATGTAAGGTGCCTGCCTTCACAGGAGTGTGTCTTAAGGACAGCTCGAGTTGTTATCTTGATTGTTAAACTCTAATAAAAAGCTCTTCAGAGCCATTTTTCACAGTTAATATATAAAAATAATAGTTACAAATAATCATATAATTTTTATTTCATTTAAGATGTCATTTTGGGGTATTTGTCATCTTTTAATTTGCATTGCATTTCTAACATGAGATTGAGGCATTAATACTGAAAGTAGTAGGGAAGCTGAAGCCCCACGGACCTGGCTGTAAGAGTTATGACTGTAGAATTTATAGTTTTCCTTGTGTCAATAAACTTCCTTTCTGAATAAAAAGAAATAAAAATAATAATAATAATAAAAAACCCAACACCAGGAAGGTAGAAAGACCTTGAAAGATAAATTCTGCAACATTTCTTCATTTTTATTTTTACAGGGGAAAATAAATATACAAATACCATTCCCAGTCTGTCTGACTGCATTGTGGTTTTTACTTTGTCTGGTCTGGGAGGCTTCAGAAAAAAGCTGGAGGGACTACTTATGAGAGAGAATTCATCCCTGCCCTTGTCTTCTGTTTACTCCTGATAATTGACTCTGGATTTAAACTAGAAACAGGGTGTTTTAAAACTGTTTTAAAATCCTTTCAGAATCTTTCAGAAATACTCTTCATTCTGCACATTGAATTTTGATGTGATTTGGGGTTTGATTCCGTCCTGTGGCAACAATTTCTACAGTTTAACAGTAGTATGAACAAATATTTCCTTCTGCTGGCTACTTGCATTACATAAGAGAGTCGTGTATGAAGGCCATGATTGTGAAAGGTTTCATGACCATGAATCCTAAAGATAATGAATGAAACACACATGCAGATCAGGAAGTTCTCTGTTTCTTGTCTCACAACCTGGGCACCAAGACACACTCAGTTTTTCAAAATAGCTTTTCCTTGCCCCATGCAGTTTTTTCTTTGATTCCAGTGTCTGTTTGGAGATGTGGTACCATGAACACATATAATCTTGGCATGTGGCATGCAGGAGAGTTTTTCACTTATCACATGGCATGGTGTGGCACCTGCAACCCTCCTTTATTCACCCTCACTTCTTCGGGACTTTGGGGGGAGAGGGGGAGAACTGTTCACTGATTAACTGCTGCCTCACACTGGGGCTAGGTCATTAGTGAGGTATACCCTGCCACATTCAGACTCCCTCTGAACAGACAAAACTAAAGAAAATTTTAGATAGATTTATGAGACATTTGGTCTTCTTTCAGTATCCATTGTTTCATATTTATGTCATCATGGTCGTATTGCCTGTTCTCTTTGTTTGGCTCAGTCTTTCAGAGCTTTCTAACAAATTTTGCTAAAACTGACTTTTACAGCTTGGTTTCTCCTACAAGTGCAATCAGCTGATTGAGCTGTTTGCTCAATTCTTGTTCAAGTGGTAGAAGCATTTTTTAACTTTGAAGCTGTTTATTGAATGACCTGATCTCCAGTGTTAATGTTTTGCTGTGATCAAAATACGTAACAAGCAACACCAGCATGCTGCTGGCAGCTTATCGCTCAAGTGCCTTCCTTACCCCCATCTGATTCATTGCCTTTCAGCCTAGTAAGTTAGCTGAAAAACTTTCTCATACATCTGGATGGTGCAGCCTTTTGAGTGTCACGGAAAGAAATCATACTGTTCAAGACCAAAGTATTGATTTTTCTTATTTATTCCATTTAAGTCTTTATGAGTGAGCCTCATAAACCAAATTAAAGTAAAATTAAAATACTTCTCAATATCAAAATGTATGTTTCTAATCTTCATTTAAACAAAGAATGAATTCCATCAAAAATTGTCACTTAAAAAAGCAAAAGACAGATGTAGGGCACAGCCTTCAATATTAGCATGAAGAACTAGACTCCCAGTTTCCATGCATTTTAATAGGAACCCACTGGGAGAGCTTTGAAATTGTCACCTAGACTCTTCAACGATATGATCCTTCAAGGTATTGTGCAGGCTGTCCCTGATCCTACCAAGCTCTTCAGCATGCTGAGGTAATGTTACTCTGTCCAATTGCCCTCAGTACAAAAATTACTGACCTCAGGGTCAGTGTTTATTGACTGTATTTACAGCCTTTTTTTATTTAGATCTTATATAGCTATGTGACATATTAAAAATAAGACAGCTTAGTTATTTTTTCATCTTAGTATATGGAAGATATGTTTTGCTGATCCAGGACCAGAATATTCAGCATCAAGACTGAAACAGGATAGGAAAAAAAGCCGAGCAAGGGTTGTATGTTCTGTGATGTAGAGTTATAACACAAATATGACTGTGTGTGAAAGTTACACAGACTTTCTGTGAGGATTAAAAACAAGCTAACATTGAAATGGGGAAAAATGTAATAAACTCTTTCCTTGGTTGTCACTGAGCAAAGCAAAAGCAGAGCAGTGTTCGGAGTGCAGCATCAAAAATAACAGGCTAAAACACATTAAAATAGATTACCTAGTGTTATGCACAGGTGCACAGGTGAAATCCTCTCAGCATAACACTCTCCTGAATAGACAACCTGCTTAAGTCCTCATCAACCCCCAAAAAACTTGCATGCACCCCCAAGAATTTTCATTTAGCACATGCATGCTGTTAGACACCAGAGGATCTACCAAGAGGCCAAGTACTGCAGAAACCAGAGGTCTTTATTCCACTGTTCCGGGTCCCACCTGTTTGTTCTTAGCCCATGCAGGCTTCTGGCTTCCAGCGCAGAAGGGAAGTGTCTGCATCTCCCAGTTAGATGCTGCAGATTTAAACGGCAAAACATCATGTGTATATTGGAAGAAGAGCCCTTTTCTAAAAGTCCAATCCAAATGCCAAGAAACATAGTGGAAATATCCATGATAGGAGATTCTTCGTTCTACAGCACAGGTTGTTTCAAATGCAAACCTTGCAAATTGTTACAAAAATGAAGAGGATAGATGCAAAAATAATCGAAGCGGGTTTGTAAGCAAGCCTTGAACACTTATTTAGCTCCATTCCTTAACACACTGACAGGCTCAGGACAGAAATATTACTGTGAGCACAGTCAGTGCAGCTGTGAACATTGCACTCCAGTGCAACATAGTGTTCTTGGAGGAAATGTGGGTGCTGTGTACTCAAGCAAGATACTCAGGGCACAAACATTAAAATAAATTAAGGTACACAGTCTGTGACAATAAATTAAATATACTATGGCAAAAATTACAGCAGATTATCTGCTAGTGCAGTTGATTTATTGCATACCAATCGAAGCTTTACTGATGTAGGTGAGGGATGACAGACAGTCATTTGCAATAATAATAATAATAATAATAATAATAATAATAATAACATATTCAGCTTTTTTTTTTTTTTTTGATTTTGTTTATGTTTTTCAACACAGTTAGAAACATTCACCTAGAACATGTTAGACCCTATCCTGCACTAGGAGATGAATTTTTTTGGACATTGCTTGTTGGACATCATTCTAAACAAAACAACAAGAACATGAAAGTGCACCCAAGGACTAGGCAGAGGAATTCCTGAGCATGCCAATTATATGCTACAGGAATACCAGGAGTGCAGCTATAAGAGCAGTGGCAGAACTTTGTGAGGAGTGTGCTGGTGTGGTTAAGGGATTATTTACTATAAATAAGCCAGTTCCACCCAAGGAACAGCTGACTCCTTCAGCATTTTTTCTTCTTTAGAGAGTCAGCCTCCAGGCCCAGGCATTTTGGCCAGGTCTTTAACCCAGCATTTTGAGTCCATTGACAGGACCATTTCTAACACAATCACAAATACATGTATTTCTCTGCTGGGGAGGGATTTGTGTAGCCTGCTGTTGGCCCACAAAACTTTTGCTGGGGTTGTGGCTCACTCAGTTTTCTGACTGCTCCTTCTAGTTTTTCTGTAATTGTTATCTAGGAACCTGTACAGAATACAGTCAGGATCCCTGAAACTCTCACACAGATGGTGTGAGCAATATGCTACGTACACCTCTTTAAATATTAACTCCTGTCCTCAATAAAAATCCCCAATAATTCTGATATGCCTGAATGGGGGACTAGACTGGAAAACAGCAGCTCATATTGCTGCATGCAATTGCCATTGTTTTGTGACAGCTCAGTGATGAGCATTGCTCCTGTGCTGGTTAGTGGTCAGCATCAGCTGATTCAGGGAGGAGCAATAAACCTGCACATCAGGGCTAATTGTGCAATAGCCTATCTCTGGAACACTGAGCTAGTCTTTTTCTGTCTCAATATGGAACTCATTGCATGCTGTGGGGGAGAAGGATTAGGAGCCTGTGTAATTTTACACTGGTTGAAGTTCCTACAGATGCTGTTCTTATCCCAGTAATGTTCTAAATTTGCAGAGCATTTTGAAAGCTCTGCCATTCAGCTGGATAATACCCTTCTCTGCTGATATTGAGTGACTTCTGTGGGCTCCTCTTGGACACTTTCACAAACAGGGCTCTTGTTAGTTCATGTATCCCCTTGAGCATACTTCAGGGCATTATTTCCAGCTGACTGCACTCAGCAATACTGCAGAGACCCAGAGCTGGCCTATCTGGGGCTGTGAGAAGAAAGCATTAGCCCTCATTTTAGGATGATGAGGAAGGTGGTGCTGGTTCAGGCGAGGCTGCCTGTACAAGTTCTTAGTGTAGGTCCCTTCACTAAAGGATGGGTTTTCCCCTCCAGATCACACCAATGACAGTCCTCGGGACATACGGCAGCACTCACTGCCTTCCCAGTATTTCCTTTGTAAGAATCAGGATGTCAGGAGGGGTGACATGGTCTCTAGTTTCTCTCCTATCTGAACTGTTTTATAACATTTCCCTTAATGTGCATTCAGGTAATTGCACGTTAATACCATTGCATTTTAAGATGGTGTTACTGGCTCAGAAACGAACATACAGAAAAACTGCAGCCAATTTGATATATTAAATAAATAATACTGTCTAGTGATTGGAGGCTTGATGTAATTACCTGCATCTGCCTCTCCCAGTAAAGCTGGAACAAGCTGTTGTGCAATTAACTCAGCATAAATTTAAGTACAGCCTGCCAACACCATCCAAAGCAGGGCCAGCACTGTACTCCACAGTTTATATTAGGTTGCTATGCAAAGATCTGTATATGGAAATATTAAGATTAGTTAAAAGGAAGTATGAATGCAGATGCATGTATAAAAAAGAACCAGAGAAGTACACGAGCACAGATTCAGATAATGACCTATACTGATTGCCAGGGACATGATCAACAACAGTGAAACTGGTAAACACTGACGAGTGTGTTGTCTTCACCAGCAGCACAGCACCAATGATTTACCAGCAGAAAACCTGCAATCCAGCCATGGAAGAATGGCAACAAGACTACTGCACACTGCGTGTGACTTTTATCTTCCTGTAAACCAACAAGAAGACAAGCTTTAATAGCAAGCTACCCAAAATGAGGAAGGAGAAGACAAAGTGTGGCAATGCCATCTAAGATTTATGATGGGCATGGCTTCTGAAAGGTGTAAAAGACCTGTCCAGAAGAAAGCCAGAAGATGAAGGGAAGGTTCAATGGTAATCATCCCTTGTATGCAGGTGATTCTGCCCATAATACTTGGAGGTACACATTTTGGAGCTCATGAATCTGCTGTGTGAGTTGGCAGTGTTACCTCCTTTAGAAAACTAAATAAAAATCACTTCCGCTTCCATACACTTTTGTAATCAGTTTTGTAACATGTTTATACATGTAGTATCATCCATAAAATACTCTTAACTTCTTACTTTTTGAATATTATGAAGATGGGAGTAGTCTCAAACTTTACAGAAGACCAGACAATATCAACACAAAATTTAGTGAACTGAGGGGGGAGGGGTGGGGGAATAAAAGATTATACAAAAGGATGTTGTTAGCCTGAAGAAATTTACACAGAAAAGAAAACATAAAGTGCACTTATCAAAAAAAGATAAAGAACTAGTCATGCACACATAGGAAAAGTAACAACATAGAATCTGGAAAGATGATCTGTTAGTAGCTCAGATATCTATGGATAGCATATAATAAACTGCTCTTCCTCTTGAATGGAAGATGTGAACTAGTCCAAAGGAAATGGTGATTCTTCAGCTTCTGACTGCAAAAATAAAAATCATATCAGCAAAAAAAATCAGCCTTTGAAAGCAAACATTATCTCTGTAATCAAATAATACGGTTTATTAGATTTGTTGTATTAATACTCTAAACATTCAAAAAATATGAAAGAAAGAAAAATAGATAAAGAACGGGAGAAAGAAAGAGAGAAAGAAAGAAAGGGAGAATATCAAGTAAAGTAGCTTGACAAGCTGAATTTAGCTGTGGAATTGTCACAGCTCTAAAGCTCAGGAAAGTACTGCAGGAGTGGTCCTGGGTGGTCTGTGAGATAGATGCCCAATGCTAATGCTGTTTTCCACTTCTTAGTCCAAGAGTTCTACAACAGAAGGAGCAACATATAGCATCTATGACTTGCTCCTAAGAGGAAAAGTGAGGAATTCACAATTTCTCAGAGCAGCTGAGATGCAATTGAGCTTGAATCCAAACCTAAAAAATTCTCTAGGTTCATTCATCCATAATATCTATGTTTTTTCTCCCTTCAGCTGTTGCCACAGTTGTGCCGCTGGGGGGTTCTTTAATTCAGTTCTCCACTGCTTTTATCCATGTTTCCCAGAACACTAGCAGCTGCAATATAATGAGATTATTTATGATTTCTAAATATCATCTTATAATGTATCTCCCAGGCCAGTAAAGCAGCAGCCCAGCAAAGCACACTGAACCAGAGCTGCCTGTAGCAATCCCACAGTGTTCAGCCATTCATTTCCATTTCCTGGCTTTTCAGATTTCCTTCTGGATTTTTTTTTTCACAGCAATAACAGAAAGAAAAATGTTATTGGCTGCTGGTGTTCAGTCCCTGAAGAGGTATAGCAGCAGGAACCTCCTTTCTAGGACTCTTTTGGTGGCACTAAGCAGAAAGAAGTTCTGTCCTTGATGCAATCCCCACACGTGGAAAGTGCTGTAAACTATGGTGTTTCCTGACCCAGTTACCATTGAATGACAGTCTGCAGTGACAAGGATGGATGTGATCACACAACCTTCTGACCTGGTCTCAACAGCTGGCACTTCTTCCGTCATTTGTGCACTTATCTTATCCACTCTAGGCCTTGTTCTGACTTCCATGACAGCCGTTTTAGATAAGTACTTACTTGAGGGTGAACACATTTCTAACGCTGCAAGTGCAGATTGCTTCTCCTTCAGTGCAAAAATGTGTTGACTGCTTTTCAGCAAACTTGTTCAACATTCATTTCTTAATAAAGGTTTTCATATAGCAAGAAAACATAATTTCAGATTTTCCATTAAATTCTATTTTATGGTGAGTAACTTCGAAGAGGATTTTTGCTGCTTTATATAGACAGAAAACTACCTACATCCTCCTGTTTGCAATAGCACTTGAAAATTTATCTTCTGCTTTCCACAGTCATAGCACTTAGAGGTTTTAAATAAACAATCTCTGCATCTCCCTTGCTTGTCAAGGCAGTATAGCCCATTTTACAGACCATAGGGACAGAACAAAAGATTTGCCTAAGGCCATGTATACCATGTGCCAGTCTCTACTCCATTTCTTGCAAAACTGTAATCACTGGTAGAAGTGACGACAAAGGCTCCACCTCTGCCAGTTTGGTACCGCATTAAAAGTAACGTTGCTCCATTTGTAGTTTCAACATTTAAGTCAGGTGGGAGGAAGAGCCTGTCACGTGCTGCTTGACACCACCAAGCACCGGTAGTCCAGGCAGTAATTCTCATACTGCTCTTGCAACAACACCCAGATATGCAGGTTTAGTGGGACCAAGCCTAGTTTTTTATCACTGACCCATGGCAAGGCAATGGTGAAAGAGTTTCCAGATAACCCTGCAAAGGCTGTGGGTTGCACACGCAGGAAAGCTTTATCAGTGTGTGCTGATCCAGAGCAGTGCTGCTGCTGGCCAGCGGAAATATCTGGGGCTCAACACCAGTCTCCTGAGTGGCACTCAGAGCTGAAAGTGCACCTCTGGAAACACAGTACTTGTGCCCATGGTGTTCTTCAGTTTGATTTTACTCTCTCTCTCTGTGAAGATAAACACAGTCCTGTGCCAGCAGCATTGTGTAGGTGCACAGAGGAAAAGACAGTTGTCCAAACAATATGGTATGGAGACCTGGGGAAAAGGCACGTTTGAAATGTAAAGGGCACTTACATTAAAGTAAGGTGTGAGAGCTATAGGAAAAGGCAAATTAAAATCAATTAATAAATAAATAAAAATCCTTTAAGTAGCCAAATTAAATAAGACACAAATCCAATTTTGCCTCCCAGGCATTTCATAAGCCCACGCCCCAGAGTCCAGGAGGTGCTGAAGGGAGAACCATGTGTCCCTCCAGGTCTTATTTCACTTGGCCACATGTAAAGAACTTTAACTCTTTTGTGACCTGCCTGTTTCTACAGCACTCACATCTTCTCAGTTTTTTGCTTTATTTCTAAGTCATTTTTGTCCTTTTTCTATTTTTTTTTTGGGGGGGTGGGGGTGGGGGTGGGGTGTTGAGTTTTGAATGCTTTTGAAGACAAATAACTTCTTTCTATTTAGAAAAATAATCAGTAGATGCAAAACATAAAGTCATTTCAGTCATAGTATTTCGGAGGAAAATAGATACAGTATTTTGGAAAGAATTTGAAATGAAAACACAAAGCCTGATGGGATTTAAATGTAGAAAACCAAAAATTCAGTCTCGCCCCCTCTTTTCCCTCCCCTTATTCATGAGGTCACCATTTCTCATCTCACTAACTATGGCATCTTGCCGGGATCCAAAGGCAGCCACCAGAAAAAGTGTTCTTGCTGCTCTGAGCACACTGGAGGCAGGCTCAAACTGGCCAGGAGAAAATAACCAGAGTGGTTTCTTGAAGCTATGGAGAGAAACTGTGCAGAACCAGAAAGAAACAGATGTCCAGAAAATGCAGACCGCCTTTCTTGTCCCCTCAAAAATTTGATGCGTAAGCATTTGAGAAAAGGGAGACCAGATGAAAATGTGTGAAATAGTGAATTTGCACTGACATTCAGCATTGTTGCTTGCAAAAAGCTTACTTGTATGTGTGTACAAAGAATGAGAAGGAGGAGAAAGTCCCTGCACGCTTGGCCTGAGCCAGGCCTCCATTCAATAAGCTGAACTTTAATCCAAAGTGCTTGCAAATACTTTGTTGCAGCAGTTTGGGTCTCTGAGGAGGGAAGGCTGACACCGCTGACATCTCAGCTCTATTCCTACTTCTCCAGAAAACTATTTCTCTTATAGCATGATTCATACTGCCACTGCACTCCCCTGCCCCTCAGGAGGTGGACCATTGTTCAGCCCTGGCCCTGTGTGAGCAGCACCTGAGCTTTGCATCTGATGTAATTCTCAGCCCACCTGCAGAGGAAGTGGCCACTCTGTCTCTAACACTGCGTTGACCTTGTTTAGCTACAGATAATTCCCTTTTTTAAAAACAAGTTGTGATCCAGTTGGGGAAACCAAGAGTGTGAGAGGAGTAGGGTTTGTGAATATTTTCCTACCACTGCAGATTTCTCTCTAGAAAGCTGGATCAAACTCAGGACCTCCTGACCATATCAACGGCTCCTACTTGCTCTGTCACATCTTCTTGGACAACAGTGGCAAAGTGAATGCTCTAATTCGTACCAAAGTCAGGCTACAGCACAATTACTTTCAGTGTACATTTCCACGTTATTTTGCTGCCACATAAATCCAGTGCAAACCTAAGTTGAAGATCCAGTTAGAAAGGCATCCTCATGAAAATTTCCCCAATACAAGAAAGAAGGAGAACTTACTACAAAGAGAAATTTATGCCTGTTAGAAGGAATAACTTGTTTGTCGAATTTTGGCTTTAGAAGTAAGTTGCCTCCAGGGAAAACTGATGACATTAAGGCTTCGGAGTCAGCTTGGCTAGATAGGATAGTCTGAAATAGCAGAAAGGCTTTAATGTGTGTTCAGCATCAAGCTCATTTCTAATTTCTGTCCATATTAATAGGGATGTCCATATGCCAAAGCCCACAGCCAGACAACTTCTTCAGCTGACTAAAAGCACATCTAGTGTCCCTGGGTATTTTGCCTCATCTCATGCAGCACCTTCACAGAATCACAGAATCACAGAGTGGTTGAGCTTGATAGGGACCTCTGGAGATCATCTGGTCCAACCCCTCTGCTCAAGCAGAGTCATCTAGAGCACATTGCGCAGGACCATGTCCAGGCACCTTTTGGATCTCCAGGGAGGGAGACTCCACAACCTCTCTGGGCAACCTTAGCTTGAAGCTGTCCCATATACCTTCTGGAACACACAGTGAGTTTTTTATCTTGGTCTGCAGCAGTCCCCAGCATCTATGAAAGACAAATCCTTTGGTCTTTGTTCTTTTCTCATTGTCTGATGCTACTTTTGCCTGGAATCATATGGAGGTATTCAGGCCTACAGTGACAGTATTTTCCTTACAGCAGTTGTGGGGATGTGGGGATGAGCAGAGAGCGTCTGGCTCTGACACTGACAGATCTCACACTGCTCCCAGGGAGATGCCCAAATGTTACAAAGATGAACCATATGGGCAGCCCCAGCACTTGAGACCATTAATAGGAATTTTTAAGCAACTGTGATTGATGGGGTAGCTCTTACAAGTCTAAGATCAATGAAAACGCAACTTGATCTTTTGAACTCAACTCCTTAATTTTTTTGTTCCTTTTTCTGCAGAGAATCCCATAAAACCATTTCTATGCAGACAAAAGCTGTCTGGGACACTTCATGTGGATTTGTCATGCATTTTCCTTTTGCTCCCCCCCCCACCTCCATCCTGTTTGCAGTTTCACATGCAGTTTGCTTTTGAGTCTTTCTCCATGATTTTTACAGGTATTTCAAGATCAGATTTTTCTGTACTTGTGATTGGATATTGTCTTGATTCATTTGAGACTTATTATTTTTTCTTTCTTGTCGATTTAGTTAATTTACCCCTCATTATAACCTAAACACCAGGGAGGAAAAAATAGTAGGGAAAAAAAAAAAAAAAGAAAAGCAGAAGTCATCAGGTACAGAGAAAAGGATGAACAACTTTCAGGAGAAAATGGGGAACCCAAGAAAGGAACAAGAAAGAGGACACACCCGCTAAACATATCTAACGAGTCTTGAATTACCTGATATTGATATTATCCCCTCAGGATTTGCTGACACAAATCCACATTATCCAGAACGGCTTCGTCTTTCAGCATTTTCTATCAGGCACTCAACTAACAGAGCAGTCATTCCCAGTAACTTTGTATTGAACTGGTCCTCAGCAAAGATGGCAATAGTCTTCCAACAGCCAGATGCTCCCAGAAATGAAAGCCCCCAAGAGTTTGGCAGGCTGCTTATAGATACAGGAGAATGAGCCTGGAAAGGTAGAGGGAAGGGGCAGGTTCTTGGAAAGCCAGGCAGGGAATTAGGGAGGGGAGTGAGAGTGGCATGGAGAGCTGTTGTTAGCTATAGTCACAGCTGGGGATTAACAAGAGAGCCCGGGGTGTATGAGGGAAGAGTACAACAGTAAGGAAATTTGTGGAATAGGCTAAGGAGGAACTTTGAAGGGGTACGGAGGGATGCAGTATGAGCGGGGGAAAAGCATGGAGACAAAGCAGCAACTCCTCTCTCTCCAGGGAAGAAAAGAACAGGAAATGGAGCCCTTGTTTTATGTGGGATTGACAGATGTATTTTGATCTTGAAACAACCACATGCAAGTCAGAAGCTGGGAAATTGTCCCTTTGGGCAAGAAAATGAAGAAATAGGGGAAAGCAATGAAAGCTGTGTGTTAGTTACATGACGCTTAAACCAATGTCAGTGCAAAGGGGATTTGGAGAAGGATTTGTAGGGCTGGTACAGACTCCTGGAGTAGTAGTGCCTGAGGTGGGACATTTCTTCCCCTCCCCTGACTAGCTGTGGGCCCACACAGCTTAGTGCATGGCTCAGAGTAGGCAAGTTCTAGCACAGTTTTGGGACAGGGCAGGAAGAGTGATTATCTGTCTCCAGAAGTTCCTGTTTGAATGCATTTTCAGGAGCGCACCAACCCTTAGCTGAGTAACACTTTACTAATAGTAAAATGGGGAGGACTTTTTTGCTTGACTGCTTGGCAGTGGAAGAGACAGGCCCAGCACGCTCCTCGAGCTCCTACAGACTTCTGGGAGAGGGGTAAGCAGCTGCTAAGCAATGGAAAGTATGTGTGCACTCTCCAGACCTCAAGCACCCCAAAGTGTTCAAGCACTTTGTTACCTTCTGGTAGTAGGCACACATCCAGTTGCTGTTGTGTGTAGCCTGGATACTTTTGTCTTTAGAGGAGGTCTTCAGTGGTGTCACACAGATCATTGGGTGAGTGACTGCCAGAGTTATCCTTTTTTAGCTTCTGGAGAACCCAAACCTCTATTTTGCAGTTCATACGTGACAATGTGGTATTCACAGAGATGCACTCACACTAGACAGGTTCTTCCATTAAAAGCCTTAATGTTTGCAAAATGCAACACTCCCTCACTAAAAATATTACATTCGTTTAGCTGATGGTAATGACTCAGACATGCCTTAGGCTCTGCAGTGTGCCAGTAACAATGCTACTAACCTGAGTGGTTTGGACTGTAGAGTCTTTTCTTTGTAAATAATACATGTGATTAACACTTTCCTTAAAAATGGTCAGCGGAGCAGTGAGACATTCCATGCTGGCAGTGTTAAAAATTGGAGTTGTGTCTCCAAGGAGCAGAGGCAAGCTAACCAAAGGCAGGGCCAGCTTCTCACATCCACACAGGGCTCTGGCCACACAGCTTGGCCTCACACCCAACCTGGAGTGACAACTTCTAGAAGTGAATGTCGAGCTCAGTCTCCACGACTTTCTCAGATGCTGGCTGCAATTACTGAGGCTGCCAAAAGCCACAAGAAGTCAGCCAGATAGTATCACCACATGCTGGCTAAGCTTGTCTCTTACAAGCATCTACCAACTGGAACTCCTTTCATTGCCACCCTGCTGCTTTTCCAGGCCAACTACTGTGCAGGGCTGAGCTTTAACAAGAGACCCAAAAAAAGTAGTCATTGGCCCAGCTCACCTCCCTTTTCAGTTTGCCTCAGCTGGGCACTCCTTTCCCCAGGTGAATATTTGTGTTATTGAAACAGCAGCCTGGTCTTGCAGAACCTTTGTCACTGGTCACATATAGGTCTTCCTCACCGTGAGCATTAGGGAAAGACTAAATGATTGCAGGGAAGTTCCTTTCAGCCTTGGTCTCTATCAGCTTCTGCTTTTTTCTTTCTTTCCTATCATCTGTTCTGATTCTAAAACTCCCTTGAAAATGACACTGACTCTTCCAGTTATAGTTGCTGCTCTGGAGCTCAGTCAGCCTTGTTGATCCCTGCTGCAAGTGACAACACTTCTCACTGCCTTTTATATATCAGCTTAACAGCCTGATAACAACTGGGCAGGAATGGATATTCCTGGCACTCCGAGAGAGTATACTGTGCAAGGCTTGAAGTAGGGCACTAGCTGTATTTTTCTGTCTCTTGATCTTGAGCTGTTACCTTCTGATTGCTTCAAAATTACTCATGAGGTCCATATGTTCCGAATTAAGTCTACAGCTGAACGCTCATGGTGCTATAGATTACTTAAAGGATTTTAGGCAGAATCTTAACTTTTTTTTCCGTGTGTCTGCACTCTTCTGAGACATTTTAGCAGGAAGTGAAATGCACATTTGGTGAATTGCTGTCAACTAGCTAAATATGGGTCCTGGTGTGCAAACAGCTACTGCACGTCTAGAATAAACAGCACTTTCTCAAGGCAGCAGCAGCTCCATCTGACAAGAATGTAGGTGACACTCAAAAAGCAAAAAGTACAAGTCTTGGTTTCTCTGTTCCCACTGCCCTAAAAACCTGACCTACCTACTGGTTTTAGGAGCTGCACTGTTGGTCTGAAAGTCACTCTTGCACCTCAGAATTTTCTGTGCAAAAAAAACCTTCTACCCTTCCCTAGGTCTTCAATTTCTTATGTTTGATGCCCCAGTATTCCCAATGGGTGTTCAAAATGCCTCTAGCCCTTGCACTCTCCATTTTACATTTTGGCAAAGGCTGGAGGGTTTGCCAGTGGTTTTGCTTTCCCAGCATGAGCCAAACATGCCTGCCAGATTTCTCAAGAGGGGATGTAAGATTTTCCGATTTCTAAATAGACCAATGAAGCATAAAAAAATCAAAACAAAAAATGAACGTGTTTTATGAAAGGATTCTCTGTTGTCAAGGAAGGAGGGCTGGCAAACACCTGAAGGCACCGAGAACTTTTCTCCTCTGTGACCTGAGGCTCTCGGGAAGTGACCTTTACCAGCCAGGAGACAGAGGAATGCAGTGGTGCCAAACTTCCCCTCCTCGTGTTGTGGACAGCTTAATGGAAAAAACTGTAAATATTGCAGAATGTTGGGAATTGTTACTACAGATAGAGACATGTACTGTGCATTTATTCTCCATAACTCTTTTTTTTTTCATAACAGTTAACTACTGTACAACAAGGAAAGAAAAGCCAGAGGTGTCGTGGTTACAGGAAGTATGTCGTGTCAGTGGATTTGCATAGTATTTAAAAGAGTTAGAGTTACACTGCAGTGACGCAGTTCTACAGCACTTGCTAATTCCCTCTTCTTCCCAAATACTTCCTTCTGGCTCCCACTCTTGTTTGTTTGAACATGGTGATCTCCAAGTCAGAGGCAGGCTTTATATTTGCTGGATTTCTATCCAGAGTTCAGGTTTCACATAGATATCACCCCACGTCCTTACACGTGGCAGCTTGTTACTCTGCAAAGTGCATGATCAGAAGAAGCAGAGCCATTGTATCATTGTCTGCTCTGATTCTGGTACAAGGGCAAGCCTTCCATGAACCGTCCAGCAGCATTGCAGGGATGACCCTGGAAAATTCCCTGGAAATGCCCTTTCCTCTCTCCACCTTGAGAGATGGTTTCAATTGCCCCCCTTTCGTGGCAAATGGGAGTAGAGGTGGTGACATCAGGCCCTTCTTGGCAGCTCCCTTTTCACAAGGAAACATGCATTCAATTAGAGGATTTTAATTAAAATACTTTTCTGTAGCATCCTGTTTCCAGGCCCTGCTGTAAATTTAACTTGACGTTCTCTCATTTAACAGGTGGGTGAGATTATTCTGAGAGCTGCCAGATGGAAGAAAGCAGAAACAGGGCTGGCTGTTGAGATAGAATAATGATGAGAGGAAGAGAGAGAGCAAAAGCAAGGAGTGGGATACATATCTGCTGCATATCTGTCAATATTTACTGTGTAACATGCTATCCCTTTCTGTGATGGTTCTTCACTGCCATATGCGCGTGACTTCTTAAATTTCTTTTGAAGGATAAAGGTTGCAAATCCGGGATCAGCACAGTTGCATTTGGTTTCCTTTCCTGTTGAGTTGGAGCAGTTCAGGAGTAACCACTGAATTACAATTGATGCAAAATTCAAAGTACACCCATCCTACCCCACAAAAAGAAAGAAAACACGCCTCAGCCTTGGAGTTGGGAAGCAGTGTAGCAGCTGTGAGGCTGCAGCAGTAGCCGTAAGAGTGGGCAGCTTGCTAGAGGTCTCTGCTGTGGCTGCAGCTGTGTCAGCATCAGCCTCCAGATGCAGTGGGTTACAGGATATGGGAGAGAAGAGATTTTTTTCCAGGAGGTTAATACCCAGCAGCTATCAGAAGCAAAGATGAGGAATGTGGAAAGCTGCTGGCTGGGAGTCTGTGAGGTAAAAAGTCTGGTGACAAGCGGTGTCTAGGAAAGAAAATGAAAGGGATCAAAAGAAAAGAGAAAAAGGAGAAGGACATTCCAAGGAGGAGAAACCTCAGAGAACAGGGAAGGAAGAGCTACTGGGGGTAATGGGGCATAGGCAGAAGGCTGAGAAAATCATGAAGGGCACAAGGAGAGGAGTAGGGATGAAGGGGAATGAAGACCATTACATTCTCTTTTTACCCTTGAACGCAACAAAACATAAAGGAATTCAAAACCAGACTGCAAATTAATGCAGGATGGTGCCTGCACTGATCTCCTTCCACTGTGCTGTGGAGGACTGTAGCAGCCTGACCTATCCACTGCCTGGTGTGTACCTCCAGAGCACAACACAGCAGATATTATCTGAGCCAGTACAGAGATATGGTGCAAGCAAAGAGGGTATTTTAAATCCACAGAGGCACTGGGCACTGCTGTCCTAACTTACAGCAGTAGCGCATCTAGTCTCACTCTTGCATTGGTGGCCTGGACAAACTGCTTTCAAAGTTGACTTTTGCAGAAGAAGGCTTAGCAGTTAAGGTGCTTCTGGGCAAAATAATAATAATAACAATAATAATAATAATAATAAAAAATCCTGGCAATCTCCGCTTTTCTTTTTTTTTCATTTGGTAAAGGCTGGTATAGGCTCCAACTTCAGAGGTCTGTAGCATTCAAAACTATTGATTATCTGCTTAGATTTGCTGTTCTAACTCTAAAGGCTCACTGAGTGAATCCACAGTCTGTGTAAGTTGGTTGTTAAATTGATAAACTTGAAATTGCCCAGGTAAGCACTACAAGTCCTTATGGTTTCCCCACAAGTAATAGGATTTCAGCCAGAGATATGGTAAGTCCAGCAAGGACACAAGAATATTTTGCAGAGATGCAATCCCATAAAGACCTTTCCCTAGCATGGAATAGAAAAATACATGAGCATATTACACCTACATTTCTGATTAGATTTTGCAGTATCATTGGCAAGTACAGCTTTGCTTTAGTTTAGCAAACTGAAATATTTTGATAAAGACCAAAACCAAAACAGATGTTTTAAATTCTCCAAACAGGAAAAAATCTTGTATAAAATAAAATCCTATTAAAAAAAAAAAAAAGATAATTGTTTTTCATTGAAAATTGGTTCAGTGGAAGGTTTTCCACCAACAGCCACAGCGTAGACATTGGTACAAACTGAAGCTTACATCAGAAAGTTCCCACACAAAATCAAGTGCTTTGGCCAGCAAACATTTTTATCAGTCATGATGTAATCACTGTCTAAAAAGAGATGTTAATTTTTTCCAACAGGATCTGCTCTCCATTTTATTGCACCAATGGTCTTTAATTGCATCACTATCCTTTAATTCTTTACCAGTCATGTCTCATACAAGTCTTTCCATATTTTCCCTGGGACTGATTCCAGGCTAATGTGCCTGTGTTTGCTTGAGCAATCCTATTTATCCTCTTGAACACAGGAACAACAACTAGCTTTTTTTATAGTCATCTGGAGCTGTCTCAGTGTTCCAGGACATGTGAAATATTAACAGGAATTGCTCAGAGTGCTTTTCAGCAAATTGCCTCTAAGCTTCCTGGTAAAACGTACCTGGTCTGTGGACCTTAAAATATTTAATTTTAGTAATTGTTTAAAGCCTTCTGAAGTTACTCTGGAAAGTATTTTTGGAGATTCACAAGGAAGAATGGCCCACCTGGCTGGCTGCTGAGACCTCCTCTTTATCACTGATTTGCTACATGTTGCCCAGATACTTTTGCATGAAGTCCCACAATTTAAGCCTGAACAAAGCTAAGGACAAGCCTCAGACAACACCTGTGCCAGTATTTCTGTGGTAGCCAGGAACTGATCTACACACACAGGTGACAGCCCTGCAAAGGGCACTCTGTACTGCAGAAGAAGTTGAGACCCTCTCCAAATCTATGCCAGTGTGATCTTAACAAAGTCCTGTTTGCACCTCAAGTCAGAGCTGTGATCTTGAGCAAAGTGGCACAAGATATACCTAGGCATCTAAAGCAGAAGTGCTTTGGAGGAGAGATCACTTCTCACTCAAAGAGTAGTATTTGACTCTAGGTTGTTTCTCAAGCTTTATGAAAAAGCAAAGCAGGAAAATGTTACTTCTTC
Organism: Cygnus atratus; assembly: GCF_013377495.2. Classification (NCBI taxonomy): domain Eukaryota; kingdom Metazoa; phylum Chordata; class Aves; order Anseriformes; family Anatidae; genus Cygnus; species Cygnus atratus. The sequence continues at coordinate 99,437,519 of NC_066362.1, read as the reverse complement.
CCCAAAAGCCAGAAATTACACCAGTCACACCAGAACATGTCTGGTCAGCTAAACACTGAGGAAAGCTTTGTTAAACCCTGGAGTGAAAGTAAGAATTTTCCAACACTTCTAAGTTTCCCCAGAATACCAAGATTTGTGAAAAGAGTATGATTCAGGAAGCTCCTAAACTACTTCAAGAATCTTCATTGTCTAATTTAAGTAGTTTCTGTCTTGCACCCTCTTTTGCTACAGATGGCAAACTTTTTACTCCATATGTATATCATATTTAATAAAACCCGTTCCCTGCTTTTTCTCTGTGGAACTGAAATACAAAGGGAACTGAACACATTTGACTTTCCAGTTTTGCTGTTAAAACTACCCAAATGAGACTAAGGGTTTCTTTTCCTTCCTTCCTTTATTTATTTTTTCCTAATATATTTTTAAATATTCTCTTTAAGGCCACTGGTCATTGACTTATCTTTCACATATTTTTAATGTATAAATTATCTTAATCACCAGCTACTTCCTACACTTTCTTCATGTGACAGCTTGTTGTTCCATCACTACTTTCAGACAGCCTTTTAAGCAGCCTGACTTCCATTCAGCTATATTTCCATCCATATCCAACAAAGTAGCATTTTATGGATGCACACAAAGATGTGAACATTTATCTAGTAAGAGATCCACAAAAGACTCCAAAGCTTAGCTAGGCTTTTCCGTGTTTTCTAATCAGGAATACTTACAAGCATTGGAAAATGGCCCTTTGAGTTTTAAATAAAAGTTTAATTACTGTTTCATGTGATTCTGTTCACACATAACAAATACACTTTTACAGTCATTGGTGTTCAGGCAACCAGTAACCCTTAGGTTAGTTATTAACTCATGGTCCAGCACAAAAGTTGGTACTGAGTTACCTCATTCCAGATGCAGGTTAGTGTGTGTAAAGAAATTACCACTTATTATTTTTAGAAGCTCTCAGAAGCTTTGTCAGTAGTAACATGAGTAGCCCAGCAAACGTTCCCTAGGTTCTTCTCAGCCAGATGTCTGTCATTCTCTGTCCTTAGTGAACCTAGTTAGACATTTAGCCTACATACATTCAAATTTTGTGATTCTGAATCAACAGTGACTCTGGAGGACATACAGATTCTCTGGTGTCTGGAAACACAGTCTCTTGTCTGCTATCCCTGCTGTACAAGTTATAACTATGTCCACATGGTAAGACAGTCATCCTGGTTGTAAGGTCTGCTAGTTTTTTTGGCTCTAGAATTTATGTAGCCCAGTTTGGTTATTATCTCATAAACAGGTGGACCACATAAATATTCCTTTCATTCATGCACATGGTGGTATATTAGAACTTGGACCCCATCAACTGGTTAAAGAAAAGTGCCTCAAGGTCTTTACAAGTTCATGCTACTACTGAGTGCACAGTCATCTCAGGACAACCATAACCATCATGGTCCAACTTCACACCTTCACACTCATCCCTCTCCTTTGGAAACAGATCTCTCCCTGTCACCAAAGCTCAAGTGGACATGACTAGGAAGATTTTCTATCATTTTTAATGTATGAATGTGAGTTAAATTATTATTATTATTTTTTAATTATGTGAACACAGGTAACTGTAGCAACATGGCCTATAGGATTAGTTACCCACAGGGCTGCCCACCAGGCTGCCCACAGCCTGTTCTTCAGGGTATGGACTCTTTTTCCTGCTGCAGATCCCTGCAGACCTCTACAACTCCCATAGCCTTGTTTTTTCTAAGAAAAAAAAGGGGGGGGGGGATGGGATAAAGTGATTTAAGAAGAGTTAATGCCCCTGAACAGATGCACCAGTAAGAGATGTGACAAAATGTCAAGTGGAATGTGCCTGAGGGCTTGGAATTTGGCCGTGGATGTAGCAGATGAGTCCCCAGGATGGCATGTCCCCCAGAGGCCCAGCATGCTTTGGTGACAGCTGTGATTTTTATGGCCTGGCTTCGATGACAGTTTGGGAGGGGGCAGCTCTGCTCTGTTCTGACAGGAATTTGGTTTGTCATCAGATTCTAAAATCCCTCTGATTTACGGCATCAACCACTGCTGACATTTTACTCAGATGCATGTCCTCTCCCCATTCCCTGTGAAAAAGAGACTGGCAGAGGTTAAGGTGCAAACACTAATGTTCAAGTTAAACTAATTGGGAGGAAAAAGTAAGTGGTAGGTCATGAGGTGATAGGAAGCACTGAGAAAGCGAAAGCTCCAGAAATGGCTCATTAAGAGCACTGAAAATGGACAGCTCTTCCACAGCCATCCGGACACCAACTTTTCTGCTAACCTCTGTGGTCCATAATCTGACAGACTTATGCCTGATGCAGGGAATTAAAAGATAACAAAGATCTATCCATTGATATCATGTCCCCTTACATTTGCCAGTAACAAAGTTACCTCCCAGAAAGGTGATCTGTGAATGTACTTGGAACAAGAACTTTAGGAAAAGGTGTCGAATGCCTCGAGCCACATAGGGTAAGGGCCATGTCAGCACAGCAGTCCTTAGCTCCTCAACTCCCATTTGGTTTGACCTTGGTGTGCATTTCTGTGGTCACTTAACACCCAACAGGGGACCAACATGGCACTTGCAGACAGTCATTTAGGGTGCAGGTTGCTTCTGTTTCCCTCCTGGATTTTCTGACCACTTACTTTTATTTATTTATTTTTTTTTTTTCAGGCATGGTAAGACACAGCACAAACGGTTCCCCGCTAGTCAAGAGCCCCACTCCCACCAGCATCAGCATTTAGTTCACATCTAAGAGAGAAGGTTACAAAATAAGGTAGGTCCATTCTGGTGGACCTCATCGGTAGTCTTCACGAGATCTGCTACAAATGTGGCTGCACAAACCTGGAGACTTCAGGGGTAGCTTTTCTTGGAGATGACAACAAAACATTTGAAATTACTGGGTAGCCAAGATGTGTGTACTCTGTGGGATCAAAAGGAGCTGAGAGGTGGGGATTCTTAGTATGGCACCTGGGACTTTTCCAGCAAAATACATGTATTTCCTGCTTGGAGCATGTGCGGATGCACCACCATTTTTACTGTTCATCCTCTTATCCTTGGGACTTAGGCATTTGCCTCTCTCTTTCCTCCTTATATTCTGCCGCATGGCATTTTTAGCAATCTGATAAAAAGTTCCTTCCATTCCCACTTACTCAAGTTCTTTGTATGTTTGTAAAGGTTCTTCAGTGGTCTATTTTTTTTTGGTTCTTCAGTGGTCTATTTTTTTCCAGGCAAAATGTGTAAATATACAATCTTCTACAGCAAATTTCTAAACTGGGTAAAAATTAAGAAAAAAAAAAAGAAAAATAATTCAACCCATTTTTATCAAGTGTGAATTGAATTAGTCCCATGCTTATACTCCTCATTGAAAGTTATCTAGCCACAGGGTTTTAAAGATAGATGCACTTATTTCCCCACAAATGGCTAAAGGGGTTTTACATTAACCTTCTCATAAAATTTGCTTGAGACATTTGGTGAGTTTTTCTTTGGACAGATGGGGGAGAAATGCAAATATTCCCCCAAATAAAAGAAGCAATTGGAATTAATCAAACATTTTTTTCACCAAAATGAAAAAGCCTGGGAGAATCATAGTGGAGCAACAGCAAGAGGAAGCTCAAATAAAGCCCTTTCCAGGGAGAATGCAGGTGGTCTGTCACAGCTCCTGGGGACATGGTGGGAAAAATTATTATTAATAATAATAAGAACAATAATAATAATGATAATAATAATAATGATAATAATAATAAGAATAAGAAGAAGAAGCAGCAGCAGCTGAACTAGCCCTGGAATCGAAACATTCCAGTTCAGTTTCATAAACCAGATACAGTTTAGGTCTGTTGAAAAACTTCATCTCAGTGAGAAATGTCAGACAGAGGTCAGTAAGGACATCTCAGTACTTCTGGTGTGGTGGAAAAGCTTAATAGTTTTGTTATATATCCATTAGGATGCAAAATATTTTTTTAATATCAGAATTCTCTGGTAAGTGGGTGCTACAGATTTCAGCAGCAATTATGTAGAATCATTTTCTTTTTCTCCATTTGCCATCACAGCACTCTAGTATAGCACTTCTCACAGGTTGCTCTGTATGAGAGAGGTACATGGATGGCAGTAGAAATTTAATCCCAAGGACTGTTCAGCTTCCTTTATGGCTATTTTAGTTTATATTCCAGTTGTCATCCTAATCTAAAAATGCATAATCGGATAGTAAGTACTCCCTAAAGACCTTGGGATCCTGCATGCAATCTGGGGACAGCACTGAAACAGGTAAGGTCAGTGCCACATGAAATAGACAAATACATTTCTTATTAACAGTATAAATATTTTTCCTCTGATTTCCAAGTGATGAGATAAGTAGGCACAAGCCATCTGTTTTCTTAGTTAGGGCAGTAGCAATGCTGAAGTGCAGACTTTGGGCAAGATGACTGGCCAATTAATTGCAGGGAAAATAAAGGACCAGCTCAGTACAACTGCTAACAAAATCAGAAGGCATGAATCACTGGTCTTAGAGCCCAAAAGACTCCTGAACTCCACATCCATTTGAATAAGCAATCAGAATTTCAGTACCATCTATCTGCCTCCAGACTCTGCAACACCACAGATTTTTTTATTTTTTTATCCCAGAGAAATGTTTTCCAGATTTCCTTTGCTTTTACTTCTTGCCAGTGACACAAATACCACAAGAACAGTCTATCTCAAAGTGTTCTGGCAAATAATTCAGGTGTTGGCTAGGACTCTAATGCATATTGGCTACATTAGGCTTTTATAATGCGTCAGCTAACCCCTGATAGCTACCATGTGGTGATAACGATTATTCAGTCCAAGCCCTAAATGAGATGGAGAAAGTGCATGTGTAAAGAGGGAATCCATCTCTGCAATGATGTTCTCATTCCTACACTTGCTGTAATTCCTGGAGAAAGAATGAATTCAGAGGCCTGGACTGTTAACACTGAAATAAGTCCCACACTTCCCAGCCTCATATTTATGGGTTCATCATCACTATTTTTCACCACTATGTCTTAATCTTTCTTTTTTTTTTTTTTTTCCCCAGCTTGTGGACTTTGAGGAGAGCCTAGCACAATTCACATATCTCTTTAAAGCAGGTAATGGTCACACAGTTCACTGGAGAAAATTGATTGTGTCACAGTGAATGAAGTGCTGCTGGGCTGATCAGCCTCACTGAAGTCAAGGTTTGCACTCAAGTGCCGCTAGTTTGGAGTTATGTGTCAGCTATAATTTAATATTGGGAACCTAGAAGTATCTGACCAGGCTTTGGAGAGAGCCTAACTACTCTGTTCTGCATGTCAAATTAACTACCCAGTAGTGAGCTCCCCCAGCTAAATGATCACCCGTTGGCCAGCTGCCACACCACAAAGCTCCCCATACAACCGTTTCAAAAATGGAAACTTGTTATTCTGGAGCTGCCCTGTGAATACCCGTTCTGTCAAGGCTGGAGGGAAATATTTGGGGCAGGCAGGCTGAGAAAACAGAGAGGTGTTGGGTGTCAGAATTGATTTAAATGGGCTGCAGCTTTGTACAGGAGCACTGGAGCTCAGCAGCCAGAGGATGGGAGGTAGCCAGGGCAGGGGGCTCAGGGACAGAAGAAAGTGCACTAGAGATAAGCCTTGGATGCCCAAGAGCTTCATTTGGCTGAAACACAGAGCACTGTCTGTTCCCACATGATATGTGAGGCCTTCCTAATTTTCACAAGCATTCACAGGTAGCAGTTGCATTTACTGAAAGAATTCCTGTGCACTGCTGCTGGTAAATCAATAGACATGGCTCCTTGGGGGCCCTTACAGTCTGAACTGCCAGGGGACCTGATAAGTATGAGAGTGACAGATTCAGCCTTTACTTGAGTCAGCTGTGGAATTAACAGTGCCCTGTGCTGCACAGGCAGTGACTGCTCATGAGGCCTCCCTGAAGATCTTCTGAGGGTGTTGCACTTCTGGGTGCTTCTCTGCCAAAGGGACCCCTGTGTCCCTAAAGCCTCTGTCTTATCCAAATGAGTATGTGTTGTGTAACCTCTTTTGGCAGTCTGTCCTACTGCTTTACTGCCCTCACTGACTGAGCTTCAACTGCCTGAGAGGTTTTCAATGCTTTTATGCCACCAGAAGGCAAAGAGGAAAGAGAACGTATATAGGAGAGATGACAGAAAGTGCACCACTATAAGTCAACTGTTCTATAACATTTTCATCGGCCACGGGCCACCCAAATCAGATCACATCAGATAACATAACACAACAACTTTACACAAGATGTTTTCAGACTACTGGCTGCTGTCACACAGATGCCATGAAGCAAACTCACTAACTTAAATATAAGGTGAAGTGTAGCTGCTTATGCACTGTTAAGCAAAGAAACTCTTCTTGCCATGTGCAATCTCAAATTCCAAGGGTCTGTCTAGGGCATGCCACCCTGTTCCATGCTTTCTTCCCTCAGGATGCTAGAAATAGACCATTCAACAAGTCATTCTGGAGAGAAATGTCTTTCCTGCTGTAGATCCCTCACCAAGAAACACCACTCTTCCTCTATCCTCTGAAAGCCACATGCTTCACTAACCCTACAGGTACAAGCACATGAACACTAGGAGTGACTCTGATGATGCCATACTGGAACAAACACAGTCACAGGAAAAGCTGACCAGGTCCACAAGAAACGTGGCGAGATTGGTGCGCACATGAAACCACACTGTGTCATGATGAGCTAAAGCCTATAGGGGTGAAACTGAACCTTTGTTCTTCTGCTCATGGTGTGCTATCCAACACACTGAACAGTCAGAGAGATATTCTTGGAAACAGGTACATACACCTGCCATTTTGTTCAGGTGGACTTGACCTATATGACTGTTTTCTTAGCCATAATATGATACTAATTCTTCGTGTTTTCAAATTGTTTTACTTCCCCAATTTCCAACATCCATTGAATGTCACCTCCAGTCTATGATATTTAATCTGAGCTGACAAGTAACAGGAACCCTAGATAAATATGTTAGTTATAAATTTAATTAATTTTTCTTCCAATTCTTTTCTGAAGCTGTTGCCAGGCTTGGCAAAGTTACCTACATTAAATTGTTTCTCCCCCACCTTGCATTGAGCCATTTCCTTCCTACTCGAACTAGTTTTCTCTTCCTATTCTACTGCCTGTTGTCTGAAGTGCTGAGGATTTTCAGGAGGCTTTCTGGCTTACTCCACCTCACAGAGAAAGATCCCTTGCTGCATTTTCTTTCTCCTTTTTATATCCAGTAACATTCCACACAAGAAATCCTTCTAAAATCTATTTTGTATCAAGACAGTGTAAATCTAGTTACGCATTGCGCTATACGTCACTGTTATGTGTGCATTGGCTTACAATAATAAAGATAAGTTTATCATAATTTATTTTACTCTGCAAATAACCAATATGCTCAGCTCTCTGTTAATAATTCTGCTGGGCACAACCTAGGATAGGACAGCCTGTCACACCATAAACAGTTGAGCTGATTTTTTTTTTTTTGTTACATAGCTCTTTTAGCATTTCTGATGACCTTGATTCAACCTTTTCAAACATGTCACTCTGCAGGGTCTGTGAGTCTACAATACGAGTGCCTAACTTGTCAGATTTTCAGCTTTAGAGATGCCTGTCATTCCAGGCTTGATGTGGCATCTCTGATAAATAGTTTGCTCAAAGATCTCTTCTGAACTTGGATATAATACACAGGTGTGTATCAGCATTAATAACTTCTTAATCTGGTCCAATTTTTATGCTTGGGCTGGCAGGGTACTCAGAAAAGATGCCCACATATATTTATCATCCAGGGCCTCCAGAGAATGTGGCTGGTCAACAGGCTTGGTAAGGCCACAGTATTAAGCAGACATTGCACTGGTATGTAGCATTCAATGGATTTAAATCACATCAGAGGTTTTAACGGTCTCTGACATCTAAGAGATCTAGACATCTTTACTCCTAATGAGAAATTTGTCTGTTGGCAGAGATGTTAACAGAAAGAGAAAAAAATCTGTAGCTGAAGGGTGTTTATCACCACTTCTTTCCAGTGAGAAGCGTTTTCATACTGATTATCTAAAAACAGTAGACTTTTGTAAACCTACTGAAGGTACGGACTTATCCCTAACATATCTTGAATTTCTTTGTGTTGCTCATTCTGCAACAGGAAGTCTAATACTACTTACATAGGCATTTCCAAAGTATTAGGGCATTTATGCGTGTTTTTAACTACTGTTTGTAAGGCATGTTTGCTTTTCAGAAAAAGCTTTGTTATTTGCTGTAGACTCAGAGGGATAGCTGACTATTTGATGAGATGTTGGATTCACTTGTGCATGTTTTGGAAAAACAAGTTCTCTAATCTCAGGGCAGGTCTGAAGAATTCAGTTAACACCTGAAGGTATGCCACAAAAAGGCTGATAAGAATTGCATGGTAAAGGCAAGAAGGTTGTAGGGCTTAGCACAGAACAGCAAACACATGTTATGTGAATGATGTTGAATTTTTGAAAGCTTTGTGTGGGACGTCAGTATGATGACACATTCATCAACAAGCTTAAAACAGAAGAAACAAGAATTTTGTTTGTTTGCAAAATGGGAATTTTGCATTGCATGTTAAAAATATTTTTCCTATAGTTACTTCTGTAAGAATATGACAATTGTCATACTTGACCAAATAGGAGTGAAATGTGTCCTCCGTAGCCATGTCTTCAGAAAAACCGTGCATGTTCATGGACATGGAACAATGGGAAAAGCTCCTTAATAGCTTATTCCAACAGAAGAAAACTGGTTCATACCATTCCTTTTAGAAAGATTATTTTCCACTGTAACATAATCATTCTCATTCACTATTTAAACATCCAGATACTTTAGAGTCTCATTTAACCATTGACACAGTCTTCAGTTTCAGAGTGACCACTACAGATTCATTATAAACCATGTAAAAAAAACACTCATTAGGTTTACTTTCTAATCTGATGCTAGAAAATTCTAAAATTGACAGATGCCCTTTGCTCTTATAAGCATTTCCCCTCTTCCAACTCTCCTTTCTACACTGAGCAGTTTTGGTCTTGTGATGCACATGGAAGTCTGTCATTCGTGCAAGCATTTTTGTCAGCTGACACAAGCCTTGTCCCAGAAGTTAGTTGGAGTTGTTCTTTACCTGACCAGTTCCATCTGTCTGGCCACAGCCCAGGTTAGCAGTACACAACTAAAGCAGTATCCTGTGATATCTGAATTTCCTGTTGTGCCAGCCATGCCATTACCAGCAAATTCTCACATTGTTCCTTTGACAGAATGAAATGCAAACATTGGAAGACTTTTCAAAAATTGCTTGTGAATTTTCTCTTGCAACTGTGGAGTATAGCCTATTTTGAAATCATAAGCCCAAATACTGTAGAATTCAATCACTGTCAAATTGGTGCAGACAAGCTCTATGGTGTGTATGTTTATGAACTTGTAACTGAGTTGCATTAAGGGACTGGCTGCATCTCTGCCTGCAAAATCAAATTATGGTATTGGAAAAAGTGTAATTCTCCACCATCCCCCCAGCTTGGAGAACAGCAGGTGTGAGTTCCACGGGTGGGTCAAGGTTACTGTCAAAGTGTGGCCTTTCATGGCACATTATTGGTCAAAGATCACCTCCTTTTCCCTACTAACAAAGCAGGCTCCCATCAGAAACCTGAAGTTTGTCAGCACTGTCTTTGGGTTCCAGTATATTCTTTATAAATAAAGATCCTGTGGGACATTAAACTCAGTCTCCTAGGAAAATTGGAACTGAATATTATCTGCATTACAGTTGCCTTTTATATAGTATGTAGTAGGGTGAAAAACTAGGTGTATTTCTGTCCTTTGTGAGGGTTTTGGTTCAGGTAGGTTGCATGTTGAAGAGCTAGGGAAACAATTCTTCCTTAACCATCTATTTAACTATTCTATCTTAACTATCTATTTGGGTTAGAGTCAGTGTATTTCATACACTCAGCATTGGTGCAGATTGCAAATCCAGTTGGAATAGTTGGTGAAGTAACCAGATTACCCTACACACCTGCTCCTGCCACACAACAGGTACAACAGCACCCCTTCCCTGAACCACCACCTGGAGGTGTCCTCAGACACAGATCCAGAGCATAGCTGGTCTTCACAAGGCAGAACCAAGGACCTTTACAGAAGTCCCTGTTCCTTTCCAAGCTGGCAGATTGCTTGTTCCAGCACAAATGCTGACCTAAAGTGTACCCATCTGAGCAACTGAGAGATGTCCATCAATTCTCAGTGCCACAAACTAGCAAGCTTTGATGACCCATGCCTTTATGTTCTGAGTGAAACAAGAACAGTGGCTACAACATAGTCTGCATCTTCCACACTGAAAAGTGCTTAATAAGAATATACTGTGAGTTGAAGTTTTCTGATGTCTCCCGGCATCAGGAGTGCATAGTCCAAACCCATGCAAGGGCAGAGAGAATCACAGACAGAATTAAAAGGAAGGCTTACATTCTTCCCACTTGGCTGCCAGCCCATCCAATGCTGCCTCTGATTCCCCTGTAAGCTGTTTAAGCTTGGTGAGGGGTACCAAACACCACACCTGTCTACAGAATGGCACATATACTCCTTCACCCAGTCTCCCTGAGTTAACTAGCTTTTCTTTTTGGTTGTTTCTTCCAGACTTCAACCTCTTACCTCATGGAAGGAGCTTAAGTACCCTACTGAGCCTGAGTAAAGTAAAGGTTTGTGGAGCTAACATTAAGGGACTACCAAGTTTCTCACTATTCAAAGCAATGGCCTTAGTGGTTGCCAAACTGCTAGGCACAGTGTAGAATGATTTCAGCTTAGAAAGGAAATGTTCTGTTCTGTAAATCTGATGCCTACTCTGCATCAGTAGTCTAACACAAATCTATCACCAGGTCTAAATGTCTTTAACAATTCTGTGATAGGTGAGGAGACAGAGATTCACACACAAGAAAAACATAGTTCCAAAGTCTCACACAAAATATTTTGCATGCCTGTTGCTTTTTGGCCTCTTAGTACCTATCACCACGATGAGTAAGGTGGCTAAAGGCTGACAGTTTTAATCGTCATATCCCTACTTTACAGATTTCTGGAGGCCATTGTATATCATATTGGTCTGAGAGTAACAGGAGATCCTTTCCATGGTGACATTTATTTGAGGCACAAGCAGAACCTTCATGGCCTTCCAGCCTAATCAATATCCTTAATGCATGCTGCCCTTTCCTTCCCCCAGAATTTCCAGGATCTGTCCCTAAGAACATGAGCTTCATCCAAAGGCCACTTTCCTCTTAAAGAAATAACAAGGATGAAATTGTCTGTTGCTGTGATCACTGAGAAGGCATTCTCATGGCTACCTTCCTGACTAACCTGGACAGAGAGCTCTTGTCAGTTTACCAGGAGAAAGCCAGCCAGTTCATGAGTTTCTTTCAGGGATATGATGTTTCTGTGTGACCTTGTACACCACAGAAACTTTCCCATCACAGCAGTTTCTCCAGAGGTCTAACTCTAAAATACCCCCTGAAACAGCCCCACTGCGGGTGCTTGGAGAGCACTTCACAGCCCCACCATGCATGTTCCTGTTGGGATTCACAGTGGCAGTGCCCCAGACTTTCTCATGAGGACCAAGGTACCCACTGTCTTAGTGGCCTCCCTGCAGGTCTTATCTGGTCACATTTCTCAGTCTCCTCACTCTGAATGTCCTTTCCATAGCACATTTTTTTCCCTTCTTTTCCTTCTTTTTCTTTTTTACTTTTTTTTTAAAATTTTTATTTTTCAGAGTGAGATCTCCTATCTTATAAACATCATCTGTACATTTTTGTTCTTATATGTGTTACTATGCTGCATATTTGGATGTATTCACATATATGTTTGACCCTTCAGCCTAACGAGCAACCCAGTTTTACCTATATCCATCAGATGTACCCATCCTTATTTACTATGTTATAAAGACTGTGTGATGAGATAACTTAATTAGAAATATTTGTTGTACTTGCTCTGAAATCATCAGCACAAACATTTAACAGTAAGGGTCTAAAATCAGACTTCTGTGGGACACAAACAGAAAAACACATCACTTCACTGAAGAGTCCCCATTAGCAAATACAATTTTCAGTCACTTTGCTGGCTTCTAGTTTGTTTATATGTGCAATAGTGTCTTGGCACAGCCCTAGTTTTTAATCAGAATGCAAAATATTTTTAAATCACATCTTGCAAAAGTTGAACTCTACATTAGCACAATTAGATTTGTCAGCCAGTAACACAGTCTTTCAAATGAACAATGTAATTGAATCCCTTTTCCATGAATTTCATTGATTAATATTCATTAAATTTCTGTACTTTTTTTTATTGATTGTGTACCACTGCTATTATTCCAGTACCGATATCACCCCAACTGACCTATAACTTCCCGTAATAGGACATTTATCTCTTTAAAATGTCAGCAGACTAGCTTCTTAATATTTTGCTGGAATTCTTCCAGTTCCTCAAAACTTGAGAAATTAAATCCAGTGCCTCAGAAAGCTTCCTGATCCACTTAAAAAAGTATTGACTGCAAGTTAGCAAGATCTTCTGACGTTAAGATATTTCAACTTTCATAGTGCTTTACTCAGCCATTGCCAGACTATGGCACATCTACCCATACGGTACCCTAATAGATCCTTTTTTGGGCTACTTTCCCAGAAAGCTACTTCTATGCTCCTAGTATTGCACAGGCTTTAGTCTCCTTTTCAGGGGAAGACAGTGTTTTCAGGTTTTGGAGGTCTCCACATTTTGGTACCTAGTAAAATGATCATGACCAGTTTGACAGAGATTCTTCTCATGATGGTCTTTTCTGTGCAAAATCACAGCTACAAGGTTAAACATTCTCTAATAAAATTCCACATTCTGAGGAGCACATGTTTAGCAACAAATCAAGAGTGAGCTATGTTTCATATTTTTTTAATCAAGGATAACATTTTTTTTCTGTGTTTTTATTTTTATTTAAGTTTTACTTATAATCAGCTGACAGAATGTAGGTATTTGGTATTAGCAACACAAATACTCAATAAGTTAATCTGCATAGGATTTCTTAGATTTGTTAAAACAATCCAACTGTCTGAAATGTTACTGTTTTTGTGTGTAGTACAATATATGTATCTTACATATGTGCTAATCAAGTTTTTGTGTGTGCATCTATTAAAACTACATCTGATATCAATATATTTTGCCTGCTTTATTAATACACTATCCTTCATTTTCTCATTGTCCTTTATCTTTTCTCTTCTTTTCTTCACTGCTAAGACACCACAAGATTGGGAGACTGATTCTATATGCCAGCCAAACAAAAATAAATAAATAATTTACTTTCTTTAATTTAAATAAACTTTTTTATTATTTATTTATTTATTTATTTATTTTTAAGGAAAAGCGGTTGCATGTAGATATATTGTTTTTCTTAAATCTCTTATACATGTTGCCAACTATGTATGCATCTATCCAGGTTGTCTTATCCATCCTCAGTAATCCTTAGTGGTCTACTTGATAATTGTGGTTAAGACCACTTTTCTGACTAAAAGATCAGAAAATGTAAGTCATTCCTGTTCCTGCTGCGCTATAGATAGTCCATGAGATATGGCCTCTTCCTTAAAACTAGATGAAGAGAAGACAGAACACTCCCTTTTGAAAAGTGTAGCAAACACCAACACTCAACTATTTCAATATAAAGGTCTGTATTTTTAATGCTCCCTTTTTCAAAGGCTGGTAATTGGGAGTTACTGAAAGTATTCTTTACAATTGCCTTTTTCATAATAAGCATGCAAAATTGCAGAGCAGATGGAGCATCCCAGGAATTCCTTGAGTGGGTCAAGCAGTAAGTGCAGTGCCTTTTTTAACCATGAAGGTGACGTTCAAGAACCACTACATTACCTTGTATGCTTCAGACTGTCTCATGCTCTCTCAGCTTCTTCCTCTCTTTTTGCAGTTGTCAGTTCTGTGCATGTAACAGGACTCCACTGAAGCCATGCAGCACTTTCCATTCTCCCCAGCAACATTATGCACATGCTCTACTGGCTCAGCTAATCCCTGTGTTTCTCGAGAATGGAGGTCACCTACTGAGATAGGAGTGAAGGGAGATTCCTACTCCTCTGTGGAGATGCCAAATACAGCAACACATGGAGCCAGTTGGTGCGAGTTCATGAACAAACTGTGACACATAAAAAAAGGATCTATGTAGAGGATGTTCTTTCCTGACATTTCCGAGTCTATTAAGTACAAAGTGACTATTAAAATGCAAAATCCAGACCTATGTAATTCTAAGGCTGCTACAGGGAGGTAACAAGATGAGAAAGAGAAGGGAGTTTTCTGTATAATCATTTCTGATTCTAGGACAGATCTTCTTTCCTGTTTGTTTTCACATGATGTAGTACAAAGGGGAAACGACTGGCCTCCCTTTAATCCGGGTATATGCAACTGACTTATTGGCTTCCTGTATTAGCAGCCTCCATGATCCCTTTCTGCTCTGACAGTGTTTTGGGAATATGTCCAGAGTGGCTTTCCAGCATTTTCCATTGATGTCCTCTGGGTATCAATGTCAATATTGAGACAGTCTTTTAAATAAACACAGATACAGACCATCCAAGGCTTTGACTTGAGAACAAAGGTTTGAATGAGGGGCTATCCGTGGTGTGCTCAGCTGGGGTGGTCTGGGTGCATCAACAGAGAAAGAGGGAATGGCATGAAATTGACTTCAACTTTCTTGGATCTGATGTTGACATGACCTTGAAGAGCATACGGTCAATATTCAGAGAAAAGGGGAAGCAGCTGGTCTTTTATGTCAAGGTCATGAGCAACGTGGATAGGTCTCTGTCTCTGGGCCAGCTGAGGGCAGCATCCAGAGTTCTCATTAATTTTGTTACTATAGACCTCACCACTTCTGCTGGTAAAATGAGTCTCCTGCAAGGTCTTCTAAACATAGGCCTGCAGCTTCACTGCAATCCGTATGGGTACTTAATGGGACAATTGATCTAACACAGTTCTTGGTTACACGTAGTTAACTTCACTGTAACTAGAATTGTTCCCTCAAGGACATTTGCTCTCAGAGAAGAGCAAAAACTGTGCTGAGGAATTCTCAGCCCGAGATGTATGCATTTTCTTCTGGAAGAGGCAGTCGGGTGTTGTGCATAACCTTATATCTGCTTTTGTCTGAAGTCTGGATCTCCATAGTTTTGTGACACAGTCCCCCTGTCCCTTGACAGCCTAATGAAAAAAAAATCACTTAACAGAAATGTCCCTTAAACCCAAGCAAAAACACTATTCTGCTCTTTCACTATTATTCAACACACTGCAAACAGTGTCTAAGCTTGTATTTTCTTAGTGGTACTGGCTGCTCTTGCCTGTTCTCTCTGGCTGCACTTGCTGGAGAGCTAAGCTTGGCAGAAACCATTGTGAAAATCTGATCTTAGACCTGCCATAGCACTTTCAATAAAAGAGAAGGTCTTAGCCATGGTGTCCTGGCTGAAGGCCAACCCAGGTAATAGCATGCTAGATTCTTGTAGTTCCATGCAATTTCAACTAGAGTCAAGATTCTTCAGTGCTGCTGCAAGGTTTTATGCCATGCACTCTGACACTCAGTTCATAACAAACTATATGCTCCATCATTGCCTGAGCACCCTCTCCATAACAGTCTCTGCCCTCTTTCAGCATCACCCCAAGATATGTCACTTTTCTATGCCCGAATAGATTTAATCCAGGACTGTAATGTAAATATTTTTCAAGCTTTATGTCCTGTGTTGTGTGCTGATGTAATTAAAGACCTTACCAGAATGCAGCTAGCAGGCATTGACTCGCTAAAACAATCATGGCTCTGAATTTCCTAATATTTTGAAATAAAAGTCTTAACTTTCATGTTATATCATTTATTTTGTTTTCCTTAGTGCCACAAACATATTTTACAAGCTATCTATTCCTGTACTTCAGTTCCTCTGATCTACCATTTCTCATGTCCTTGGTGAGACGGGGAGGTTTCAAGCTCTTAGTGAAATTCACCAGATTCCTGTCATGCTCCTGACCCAAGTCACAGCAAACAATTCTACCTAAATGGCAGGTCACTGGTGGTTGTACTACATCAGAAACTATAGACCATACTGTTGTATAACAGAGGGGGAAAAGCATTTAAAACCTTCTAGGTAGGACTTATTAGACAGTAAAATTGACACAGTTTAGATGTCTTGTTCTATAGAAAGTTCTGATATCAACATTTATTTTGGACCCACATCTGGACAAAATGTTGGAACAGTAATATTTTTACTGAAAGAAAACTTGTCCTTTCTCAGAAAAATTTAGCTTCAGCTTGGTTCAATATAACTGTGTGTCCCTTGGAACTACTGCAGTGCCTCATGAGGGTGATACATCACTTTTTCAGTTGACGAAGTTCCCAGCCAGCATCCTGTGATGTTTTGTGGCCATTTGACTCTCAGAGTACATTGCAAATGTTTAATGAGAGAGATGATTATGATGCATTATGGGAGTAAGATATCTATAAATTACAATGTCCACAAGGCAAATAGTAACTCTTGTGGACATAAATTAAAGCTGAGCTCCCCCATCATGAAATGTTTTAATTCAGTTTGACAAAGCAAAGTATTTCAATTTAGGCTGAGCTAATTCAAAACAAAGCATTTCATTTTTCCCAATGGGGAATAAATAGTTGAGCAAAATGCCATGGGGAAATTCAGAGTTCTTGAAGACTGCATTTCCATTCAGAAAAAAGATATTCATGGGAAATATCTGACCCCCTATAATACATACTCCATTTCCATATATTTATATAAACATATAGATATATATACTGTACCAAACACAGAAATATAAGCCAGGTCTGTTAAATATAGCTTAATGCGCTTAATATACACTTGGTGATATATAAATTACAGTTTGATGTATAATACCCAAGTAACAAGTCAGACAGAGGAAGTCATAGAGCATTTTTTTTCTAATCCCTATATGGTTGAATCAATATGCGGCAAGCTCAGCTCGCTGGAAGTTATTTTTCTTAGTTTCTCAGGAACAGAGAGTAAGAGAATGGAGAGGAAAAGATTGTGCATTTCACCCCAGCCTTGATGTGTTCACAGCACTGACAGGCCCACTGTTACTTCATTATTACCCTGTAATACTCCTAGCAATTGGGAAACATCTCATTAGTTTTGCATAGTTTTCTGGCTTCCCCTTTTACAAAAGGGATTTTTTCATTTTTATTTTTTTCCTGAGACAGAGCTCTGTTACTGCATTATGGCAGAAATCTAGTGTTTATGTATTGTTGGCAGAGGTTGGTGTACACCTTCTGTATTACCATTTATTAGGAAAGATTTCACTTAAAGGAAGCTGTAAGTTATTTCACTTTGGGTTCCTAGCAAAATTATTTTCTTTTTATTTTCCCTAAAAACTTGTCTCCTGGAGACAAAACTTCTGTTTATGCCCCAAAATAGAGTCCTGCTCCCAGAAACTGTGGCATCAGATGTGGAAAGGTGTGAACAGCATCAAATCCAAACATCTCACAGTTTTTAATGAGATATCACCATGGGAAAAGTATATTACCCACTTGTTCTTAATTCAGGAGCCATAGATCTTTGTAAACTAGTTTTGACACAAAATGTGGCAAAGCAGCTTTATAAATTAAGGGTAACCATTCTCACAGCAACACTGCTGGCATTTGGAGAATGCTTGTTTCTCACAGATTCACTGTGGTTTCTGTAAGAAATGCATTGCTGGTGGTAACCTGGCTTGTGATGCAAAAGTGCCCACGGCTGCATCATCAACAGGATCCTGCTTTGAGCAACAGTGAGGAGGGCTGTGGGAGGGGATATTTCTGATGCCATGGGGGTTGCAAGCAGCAAAGGTTTTAGAAGACTTTGTACATAAAGAGAGTTCATTGACAGGGGCACACAGGGAGAGTCATGTCCAACCTTCCCCCACTCCCAGGTTTCTGTCCACCAGCTATTTGCTTCATTCCCCTGCTCCACTACACAACCTTTTGTACCTGAAATTTTCTTTCTGTGAATGCCATAACCACTAGCAGCTCTGAGAGGTTTCTTGATAAGCAAACAAGGCTGCCCATTTTCCACTCCTCATTTTGCCCATTCAATTACAAGGTCTGACTTGCTGCTCTGCCTCAGCCATTTGCCTAGTTATTTACTCCTGTGACCTTCTCAGAGTCTCTGCTTTCCAGGGTGCGTGCCCAGCCTCCCCGGGCTGGAGGGAGCTGCTGTTCTGTGATGATAGATGCAAACCTTTGCATTTGGGTTAATTCAAGCTTACTTTTGCTTAAATGGTCTTGCTCTACTAGGTGATCTGGACTGCACTGATAGTCTGAATGAGTGCCAACTCTACCCATCCTCTGTAACACCACCAGCTTTGCCTTGTCTGCAGACTGTATTGCCTATGACTTTGTGCTTCTCACAGTGTCCTGAGGGGATACACTTGTCCCTGTTTGCCAAGACTGCACGTCTGGTGATTCCACTCAAAAGTATCACTGTAGAAAATATGCTGAAGATAAACAGGATAACAGCTGACAAAAGAAGCTGGAAAATACTGCCTCAGGAAGAGGAACAGCAAAATGCATTGGACGGTAAAACACAGGGCAGAAACACTCTAGGAAGTATGTGTTTAGCTTCAGTACTTAGTCGATGGTCCTTCCAGTTTTTACATATATAGTGGTAAAGAGACCCTGTGAACCTTCCAGGCAGATTTCAGCATCTGGGGAGGGACAAGCCTGTGCAGTTCAGGTTGCCTTTTCTCAGTGTCCTGAGCCCTTTCTACATGACAGCATCACCATCTGTAGCTGCAAATTTGAGCTACAAATAGCATGAAGCATTTTTTCCTTCCTCTGTGCCCGCTATGCCATTCATGACACCAATGCCCTGCTGCAGATCCATCCAGCCCTTATCCCACTTACCCTCCTCCTCCCCTATATTTGTGCCAGACTTATTTTGAGCCCATTTATATGAGCCATTAATCATAGCATGGTTAGTCATTCAAAAATAAAAAGAATTACTGGTCTGTGGACGTGACAAGTCATTTCCAGCTACTGAACAACTTGGCAAGGGATTTTTTTTTTTCTCTTTGGTTGAAAATACTCTAGAGACACTAGAGAGGTTTTTTATCTGTGTGTATAAAGAGAACATGCAAATGTGTCAGAGGGAGTGAGATGGGAAACAGCCAACTCTTGAGCAGTTGCTAAAAGATGACACTTTGTAAACTATGTTGATAACCCTCTGTGGGAGGAATAGCAAAAAACTTAATTAGTACTGAAATATACCAGGAAAAGTCTTATTTTTAGCATTCAGGAGGAAGCCTGCAGGGACTTCTTGCTCTTAACATTTTGTGCAGAATGACAGTGCCTTAACTCCTTGGGAAGGTGAGAAGCTTGACACCGAATAAGGTGACCTACAGTTTCCTGTGACTTAGCTCTATTCAGTCCATGCAAGTTTTTCTGACTTCTAGGAAAGGCAAAGATCAGACTTGTACTTTCTGGGATCTAAACTAAAAAGAAGAAGTATATAGCCTTGTCATCTGGAAAAGGACCTCACCTGTAAGGTGACCCAGCTCAATTTGCTCCTTGAGTAATCTTGGGAAAGTCATTGAACCTTTTTCTACTTCACTTTTCCACTGGCAAGTGTCAATAGCAGGAGACAAATTGCTTTTCCACATTATCAATATTTTTGGTTTTAAAAATATTTTGTGCTTTTTGCATTGAGACATTCCCAAAACTTTTAAAATTACCTACAGAAGGACAAAGATAGTAGATGGAATAGCTGGTAACATCATCCTTGGATCATTCACCCAGCATGTGAGAGGCTCAAGACCAAGTCAAAAGTCTGACTCAGACACCTGAGCCAGACTCTTCTTCTTTACACATTAATACCTTAGTTACCAGGCTGTTGGTTATTCTAGGTCAGGAAGGACTTGTTCTAGAGTGGAAGAGACTCTTTCAGATAAAGGTTTTTAATTAAAAATAGCTCTGCCCCTGGAAAAAAGGATGTAATTTCTTGATAAGAAGCTGTTCTACTCAAATATTCTTTCCCATTCTAAAGAACATTTTGCAGCTTTCACTTTGGTCTGGTCTCATCTGACAGATGGGTTTTTCAATGTTGCTTCAGTTGAAGTGAATAGAAAATATACTGTAAACTCTTCCTTGGCAGTGGCATTTAGATATTGTACTTACCTGAGCAGATCGTTCTAGGTAAGGACCTCCTTGAAGGAGAAAGGACCTCCTTGAAGGAGGTCCTTTGGTTTTACTGAAGAACACAAGATAAATAACAAATGAATAACAATAAAACTGTGTAGTGAAAGCCAGTTGCTGAGAGCTGTATGGGAGCATAGCTGTGGATGAATATAGCTTTTCACCTTCTTCCACAGCATAGCTGAACAAGAAAATATGGTGAGCAAATCATTGTATAACGTCATAGAAAGAAGCCTAAAGATAATCCAAATCTCCTTTCTCTGTTTATTTAGATAAATTATTGTTCCAATGAGAACTGACACTTTGCAACCTCACAGCCACATTTATAGGAGGTGGTAATAATTTGAAAAAATGGTGTAAGCCTGGGGTGGCAGGGTGGGGGAGGAGGTAATTGATCTGGATGGCCAAAACAGATTGGCAATAAATGATTTAAACTGCAACATGGTGAGCCAATATTAAATAACTGGGAACTTCATAAAAATGTCATCTGAGCAAGAGAAAAGGCTTTGATGAGGTGTGAAGGATTCAGAGAGTTTGCGCCACGTCAGGCCAAGGCTTTTGATCTCTCCCGACACAGGGCTTCTCCAGCAATACAAGGCATCAGCACAGGGGACGTTTGCAGCCCTAATGGATACTAAGGACATGTCCAGGCTACTCTCACTGATGATCTAGTTCTACCTCACTGCACAACAGAAAGAGGCATGGCAACACCATGAACAAAACAGACTGTGGCATTCGAAATGCTTATGGGTTAGCCAGTATAAGGCTCCTGAGCCACAGGTGTGAGTATGGTCTGGATGACTGTCAGCCATAAGAAGAGCTGAGGAAATGACTTGGATGTAGTCAGTGTCAGTGCTGTATGGACAAGACTAGTAACAGCTTTTCTGTTATCTTTGGGAGGATCCTTTCCATCTTCACCCTGTACTGAGCCACATGGATGGTTGTTCTGCATTGGGATTCCCAACTTTGCAGCAAAACCACTTCAGTAAGCAAGACAAAAGCATGACAACAGTCTGTGGGTGTCCTGTTCCCTGGAGCTTGGGTAGCTCCAAACCTTTCTCATCGTAACAAACAATTCCCTTCTTTCCATTGCAGCCTGGAAGATAAATGAAGGGAAAAGCAGCCATGCCCAGGGAAAGGGAGCCCACAAGAAGTTTTGAATATAACTGAAATATAAATGTCAGTGTACAGTACAAGAAACTGCTCTGAGCTACATACATCTGACTGCCTTTCCATTTTTTAAAGATCTCCCTTAAGCCAGCTCACAGCACTACACTTTAATAACAGCCACTTGTTGTCAGACAGTTACTGTTCAAGAAAGAGTGCTGAAGAACCCATCAACTCTAACAAGCAAGAAAGTCTTATGTGATGGGAATCATTTATTCAGACTATTCCTAAGATGGAGAGGAAGCTGAAAACAATTTTGGCTTTAGCTTCTAAAAACCTCCAGTTTTATAAGAAATTGTTGCCAGAGCAGAAGCAATATTTCAAAACCTGTAAAATTTTCTTCCCTATGTTTTCATGCTCTCCTGCTATACAGACTGGAGGGAGAAGGAAGTTATCAGGGATCAGAGCACATTAAAAAAGACTTAGGAAACCATCTATATATCTCCTGCTCTCTCTCCTTATACCAGTGATTGAATTCTGCCTCTTAGAGAATCTCAGCCTCTCCCAAGTTTCATGGCTATCTCTGTTAGAGAAATTAAATTGCCACTGTAGCTGCTAGCTCCTCCATCTTTGTTTTCACTCCCAGTCGCTGCTCAGGGGTGGGATGAACAGGGGTGAATGCATGCATTCATCCTCATAGCCATAAAGGCTATTTAAAAGAGATACAAGGGTGCCATACTTGAACCATACTGTTTCTCAAGCCATGAACAAGACTGCCAAACCAGATGGCCAGGTCATTCTGAGAAGCAGCTGCAGTTGGTGATTTGAGAGCAGTGTATAAGGTGCCATTTATGTTTGCTTAGCTGGTCCCTCAGAAGACAGCTGCTAGGAGCAAAACACTCTGGGATTTCCTGCTGGATAATGAAGGAAAGAAGGCAGACAAGAAGAAGCGTATTCATTGTTTTAATCGGAAAGTTCCCTGCACCCAAAAAAAGGACAGTATATAGATTCACTTATGGGAAGGGGTGCCTTCCAAGACCAGTAGGAGAAACAAACTGTTGTGGATTTCCTCTGTTATCAGTGAACTACTAATCATGTTTGGAGTGATATTCCCAGCCTGTCCATAGCAGATAGGGTGTCCAGTTGCCACTTGGACTTCTGAGAACCCACTCTGTTGTGGCAAGCACAGGCCATGATTAGTGCTAACCATACCGTGAAGTGGTTGCGAGTTGAATTAAAACATCTCATATGGATAGCCACTAATGTGATTGTTTTGGGTTTTGGGGAAGTGAGTGGAGAAAAGATCAAATACAGCACAAGGGAATCCCTGAGAGACAGAAAGACTCAACCATTTCTATCTCCCAGCTGGAAAGTTGAGTTGTTGAAAGGAGACTGTGGTTTTAAGGAAGCTCTCTGGATAAAATCTGACAGGGTGATAAAAATAGTTTGTATTTTTATTCCATCTCCAGCAGCACCCATGTTATTCCCAGCTTGGTCATGACTTAGGTCTCAGCCTCCGACTGCCTCCTTATGGGAGGTCATTTCTTTGTGTCAGCTGTCTCAGAGTCACAGATGTGGCTGCTAGCCTGCTGCAGAAATCTTTCATGGCAGCACTCAAATTCAGTGATATTTCTTTACCTTTATCTGAGTGATCCACTCCTACGTCTTTGTCTACTCTTTGCCCTACTTTCCACAGCAAATGTCTTTAAAGACCAATCCAGTACCCTATGGCATCACCCGGGGCTAACCTCAGAGGTAGTTGAATCAAACTGTTAGGGTAGGATTCACCATGTCTAATTTCAGACGTCTGCAAGGAAGCACTTTATGACTCAGTGGGTTGCCTAGGGTCCTTTTTACAGTCACAAAGAGAAATAAACACTTTTAGGACATGATCTGTTTCACTCATTTTAGATGGCTACATTACACTGAGGTAACTAGCACTCTGTAAAGGGAGGCTATGCACCCTGACATCTAAATCAGAGGAAGATGCCCACATCTGGTCAGCTGCATCCCACCCATTGTGACTAAAGGGAGAAAGTCTGTCATATGTGCTCACATTCAGAATTTACATTGTTCAAAGTGCTCCGCTGAAGCCATTAAGACTCTTCATATGATGAGGTTGTATTCAGTATTACATGGTTCTGAGTTAGATCCATGAAGAAATCAGAAACTGTAAGTGCAAGGAACTCTTTACAGCAACATTAATCTTATACAAGAGCATCTTCAGTACGTGAAAACCCAGCTTCCATTCATGGCTTCTGGCAGATGTCTCAAGGCCCTTGTGAAAAAATGATGCATACAACAAGGGAAAAGATAAGCAAACAAACTAACTAAGATTTGCTAGGAAATGTGGCTCTAATTGTTTTTACTAAAGCATGGACTTCAGTAAAGAGCTGAAGCAAGATAGTATAAGTCTACAATTAGTGTCTAAAAGACCCTAAGTGACTAAACAGTACCTCACTCAGCAAGATTGCAGCTTGAGGTTACCGGCAGCTGGTTGCTTAGAAATTGACTAGAAGCAAATATGAATATAGATAATTTATTTTCATTGCATGGAGCAAAAATGATTTTATGTGAATAAGTTGAGTTTCTTGAAATTCTTCCATTTCTTAGATTATGAAGTGATATTTCTAACAACAACAGTATTTGTAAAAGAGTAGGTAATTTTGCTGTGAATTTGCCTAGAAAGTTAACAGGAAAATATACCTACACAAAATTTGGCAGGGAGGAAATTTTCTATCTTACATGAATCCTATCATTTCGCTTGCATTTGATCAGAAAGAAAAAGCTACAGAAGACAGAATTTACTGAAAATTCACATCTTCCAATAGTTTTATGGATTTTTTCTAGATGCTTATAAATCTGAGTGTCACATCAATGTTTTAAAAGTGGGGATTTCGATGCTAGTATGTAATTGTTGGTTCATTCTGGCTTGTGGCACCAGATAGTTGTGGTCCACTCTGGTCTAAACAATGGTGCCTTCTCCCCATCCTGATTTTTTGCCGTTGTAATTTTTATACTACTGTTTACTAATTGTGTGGAATCATCAATATTTTAAGCCCTGAATAAACATGCCATTTATTTGTATAGTGGACCTGATTTTGTACTATTTCTCACCTGAATGTGATGCAGTCTCTTTGCAATGGAAGGAACCTGCAAATGACACAGTCACCCAGGGCAGCTCCCCAGGCAGGGCATGCTGTCCTCTCCCACCCACATGAATGTGCCTCGCAATGCAAAGGGGAAAGATGGGCAGTCCATACAAGCTGCACCCTAGCTGTTGATCAGATCATGGAAGGCAAGGCATTACAGATGACAGTAAAATAGAACTGAGTTTAAGCTTCCTGTGGAGTGACACTGCACAGGATAGAGCCTTGATAGCTGCAGCATGAGACTCTGCAGGACACCACGCTCTCAGTCTTTAGGGATACCTGTGCTCTGCTCTGACTCCCTGATGCAGCACTGGCAAGGATCATGCTGACTCTGTTGGATTTGCTGCAGTGGTGCCAAGCACAGAGTCCCAGAGCCACCACACCCTCCTTCAGCCCCAGACATGGGGAACCATGTGCACCGCTTAGTCAGCCACCAACTTTGGCCTTTAGCTTAAAGCCCACAAAATTAAAGGGCTCTCTGCTGTGTTGACAGCTGGATCCGTTTTGGTTATGACTGCCCTCCAGCATCACACTGCTTTTCTGAGTATTCTGACTAGATGACGCTAAACAAAACTCAGCTGAATTTTTCAGACAGCAAATAGCTTTTTGAAACAAGAGTGCCCCTGCCACACACCCCTGGGTAGCAACAATCATTCATTCTCAAAAGGCAGCTTCAAACAGAACACCATCTATGTTTGATACACCCTTTCCAAACATTAGGGCTTATTCTTGGATGAACACAATACCCTGGGGCTGTATTAAAGAACTCATTGTTAGAGCCTGCAGGCCTCAATAAATACGTCACAGTATTCAGCTTGCAATTTAAAAAGAAATAATGTTAGTCATATAGATAAAAGTAACAAAAAACTGCCTCACACTTCATCTGCCCATTATGAACACCCTGCAGTGAGACTGGAGAAAGGGCACCATCCAGCCTGGCTGTTTGGGAAGCTCTCTGTAAAGGACACCCATACAGAAATCACTGTGTAATGCTTGGTGTTGCACTCTACTGCTCCGAGTGCCCCAGTGTATGGGGAGGAGTGACACAGCTGCTCCTTCCCCACCAGCGCATCTCCCTGTGGAGATTCATGCTGAAGCGCTCTTTCCCCATTTTTGACGTATGCAGGAAGGCAGTGTGGGAGGTCTTGGTGTGCTGCAGAAGAACACGCCTGCTGTCTGCAGCAGGCTGTACCCAGCATTTATTTCTTGAACCACGTCTGGCTTTTGTTCAGCCAGTTCCCTGCCTGGTGGAGACAGGCATGGGGATGTGAGGGATAGGACTGAAAATCAATTGCAGTGAAGTTTGCTAGGGAGAGCACTGCCACAGGAAAAAGGGAAAACATACCAAAGATGTAGGGAGGTAGTAGAGCAGTGTGTTTTACTGAGACAAAACCACTGACATTCTCGGGTGGGCTAAAGGCCTTTCTAAATTGTTCACAGGCTCTAACTACCGGCACTAATAGCCAAAAGCCTATGGCAGTTATTATCAGACCATGACCCAGGAATGAGATCAAAGTCTTCAGACCCAACAGATAAAACTTCTTCTAGTCTGCAGTGATCTGAAAGAAAAGGACCAGCCAGTCTTGGAGAGAGCAGCTTGCCTGCTTATACACACCGGAGAACATCATATTAATGCTTCACTGACTTCTCTGCTCATCTTTGAACACTAAGCCTTTCAGGGTCTCATATCTCAGTTTTAATAGATTCTGTAATAACAAAGAAAAAGACATACTGTAAGAACCATTGTCATCTATCTCCTAGGTCAAGAGGGCAAAAGCAGCTTATGTTCTTGGCAGTAAGGCATGGATTTTGCAGGAGATGAGAATGGTCCCATATGGAGAGACCTTCAGAAAGAAATTCTTTTCTTTTGCCTGCCTTGATGAAGAAAGAGAAATAAAAGAAGAAACAGGAAGGAAGGAAGGAAGGAAGGAAGGAAGGAAGGAAAAAGAAAAAAAAGAAAAAGAAAAAGAAAAAGAAAAAGAAAAAGAAAAAGAAAAAGAAAAAGAAAAAGAAAGAAAAAGAAAAAGAAAAAAAAAGAAAAGGAAAAGGAAAAGGAAAAGGAAAAAGAAAAAGAAAAAGAAAAAGAAAAAGAAAAAGAAAAAGAAAAAGAAAAAGAAAAAGAAAAAGAAAAAGAAAGAAAAAGAAAAAGAAAAAAAAAGAAAAGGAAAAGGAAAAGGGAAAGGAAAAGGAAAAGGAAAAAGAAAAAGAAAAAGAAAAAGAAAGAAAAAGAAAAAGAAAAAGAAAAAGAAAAAGAAAAAGAAAAAGAAAAAGAAAAAGAAAAAGAAAAAGAAAAAGAAAAAGAAAAAGAAAAAAAAGAAAGAAAAAGAAAAAGAAAAAAAAAGAAAAAGAAAGGAGACTGGAGACTAATAATGTGAGAGAACTGGAGAGAAAAAGGTGAGAGGGAAGATGAATAAGTTATAATAAATATATAAGGAAAAAAGCCTGTAAACATGATTACTGAAACTACATACAAACTTAACAGCTTGTATATAGTTTTTAATAAATTGGTAAGTCCAATTAAAAACTAGACAAGTAACCCATTCCAGAATGAAGAAGAAATTGAAAGATAGTTTCTTCGCTCATGGATAGAATGCTATACCAATTCCTCTTTTCCTCAGCTATTCCAGAAACTTAAATTACAGTCAATTACTTGTACTCATTTGCACTCCTTTGCACTGTAAATCAGGAGAACGACTTCACCATATAGACAAGGGAAGAACTTTGGGCCACTGTGAAATTTTGCCATCTCTAGTGAAGAAAGGTTTAAATAGTGACAGAAGCTTTACAGCACAACACAGACAGAGAAACAAGACACTCCATCTTGGGGAGATGACACATACCAACTTTGAGGCTTGTTATTGATGTCCTAGCAGATACAACCACACCAGATTATCCTGGCAGGAATGGTAGCACGCAGCACAGAAGGTGCAAACAGTCATTTTAACTCACCACAGGAATACATGCACTTTCACAGAATGTGTTTTGAGGACGTGATTATGAGGAAGAACCACCTATCAGCAAAAGAGTGGTAAAAATTATTTGTCGCCATCTCATCAAAAAAAGGTACTTCTTTTGAAAATGGAAGTTCAGATTGGTATTTATTGGGCACACACCTATAAAAATAATGATTTGGCTGCCAAAGCACGAGACCCAGGAAAAGAGAAGGAATAAAGTCAAGAACTTTTAAACTAAAGTCCTTGAAAAGCAAGAACTCATGAAACCACAATGAATCTCAGTAAATGTCATCTGAATGTTAATTTTTGCCACTGAAAAAGCACAATAGCATCAAGGAAAAGCAAGAGTGCTTTAAACAGACAAAAAAAAACCCTCCAAAACACCCCAAACCCTAAGCAATCCTGGAATACAATTACTAAGAAACTTGTATAAGGAGCTGTATAAGGAGCTTGTATAAGGAGCTTGTATAAGGAGCTGTATTTATTAGTCACTGGCTGATTATATTTTCTCAAATAAATAAGTAGTATATGTCCGTAAAAACAAAATTACGTAAAAGCCAGTTATTTGCAGCATAACCTTTCTAAAGAAACCTCAGCTGATATCAGGTAATTATTTGTCACCCGAATCTAATACTTTCCGCCCTGTGCCAAGTAATTTTCATGGGATCTGCATGGTGTGATGTGGATCAGAAATACCTTCACCATCCGTCACTGCTCAAAAACACTGGGGCTGGATGCATCTGCCTGTGTTTACCCAGCAACCAAAGTCGCGTTGCTAATGTGAAGGTCACCCCATGTGAACCCATCAATCAGCGAGCTGGCGTTTTCAGCCCCATACGGACATCAGAAGTAGGTTCAAGGGAACAGCTTAACCCTTCCCTGTTTTAAATGGCTGCACACATCTATCTTTCATAAGAGTGATTTTCAAAGTTAAATCCAAAGCGACTTTCAGCATATGGCTTAAGACCCGTACCTGCAAGATGCACCTGTGACCTGCACATCCAAAACTGTAATTTTTGTAGTGACCCCACCACAATATAGATAGTGATATTATAGCTAATTGAACTGAAACTGCTGCATTTAAATTTTTAGAAAATTCCTTCTACTGTACAGTCAGCTCTACACTGACTACCTGCTATACCAAAAATACAATTGAATTATTTCAAGTCAAAACACATTACATTTAATGACAAATAGCTTTGATTTTCTGTAAGGTTAAAGTGGTTCCTGTATTTTTATATCCTTAATTTGATTTTTTGTAGGTCTATATCAAGATTATAAATGTAGTCAACTGCTCAGTCATAGTTTAGGCTAATGTGCTATTTGCTTTGTATAGACCTGTATTTCTGTGATTAAAGCTAGCCACACTAATTAAATTAAAAAAAAAACAAAAACTATTTCTAAATTTTCTTCAGACAGACTTCGATTTCCATTAATTTCTTTCTTGTCTGAAATTATTAAATGGATGCTTTGTCCAAGCTTTCCTCAGACTGTAAACTATTCACAACTAACCTGCAATGTCTGATCCAGCCATCCCATATTCCCAGTACTGGGCCTGGGAGAGCCATGTGTGTGTTGGAGCCCTGAACAAAGAAGCAAAGATTTTGAAAAAGGTACATGGTACAAAGATTCACAATTGCAAGACCTGAAATAGTTTATCTTGGAGCTTGTGGTAAATAAACATATCTAAAAGAGATAAGATCTTTGTGTACAACTGAAGTGAATCCATCTCTGGGCAATAGTTCATAGCATTTTAATTTTCCCAGATAGATGAGGCCAGAGAGTGAAAAATATCAACCGAAACTGAGGGAGTTAATCTTGATTGGGGTCAATCTACCTGCTTTAATTGGAACCTGGCCTGCATGTGGACTTTACCAAATTTTATCCCCATGAAAAAAATACTCTGAACCATTCAGCTCAACAGTTGAGATAATGCAGAATATAGCTGGAGCTAATAAAAGCTGGTCTTTTAAATAGTTCAACTCAATTGTGTTGTTCAACTCTCTCTGTGGGAAGACAGTTACCTATGAAATAATACATAGCGTATCTATATATGTCCTAGATTATTTCACTGCTTATTTATTTATTTGGCTACTTTCATTTTTTAATAAAACTGTTTTAAAACATGTGATCTTAACCAATATTTAAATGCAAAATGTAGTGATCAATAAAAAGTCACCTTGTTTTGAAAAAATAGTGGTATTTTTACATGATGTAATTTTGCGAAAACTTCCTAGAAATGTGTTTTATGACATGTTTTTGCAGTGAGTGCCCTACTGAATTTTCCACTTGTATTTGAGACCATTAGTTTACATGGATTCTTGTCTGTATCATTCCTCTAACGCCAATAGTGTTAGAGGGGAATGGTTTTGGCTTCTTAGGTGTTTTGCTGCTTACACAAAATCCAGTGACAAGTCATCAGAATGCTTGTGATGAGACAGTGGTCTCAGAAGCTTTCTGCAGTGACAGGGATGACATTGTGAGGTGCTAATACAAGTCAGTGATTAATGAGATACAAGAACTGAGATAGATTATGTTGGATTAGGCACACAGAGGCTTCATTTAAATTAAAACAGTCACACAGACAAAAAAATGTTATGTTTTGTTGCCTTGCCAGAGAGACCAAGCTATTCGAAGTCACTGTCTGGCTTTTCAGTGGCAGTGAGCTTTCATGTGAAAGGATTCAGATCCAAAGACTCACTCAGAGAAGTCCTATGTAGCCTGGCAAATCACTGTCTCTAGATTTGAACTCTTTCTGTCTACTGCCTGTATGATATCTGAAGCTGCAGCAGCACAAACAGATAAAGGAACCAGCAGCACAAATTGTCCTGCAATGCTGCTTTTTGCATACAGCTCCAACAGACTCAAATGCTATTTGTGGGTAAACATTCACTGATGTGGCATTCCCAGTGTCAATCAGAAAACCCTGATGTGGTTTTCAGGTCCCCATGTGTTCATATCTATGGGCTAGTAGCACAACAGTTTTTGTGCTTAATGCGGAGGATCACTAAGATATTAAACCAGATTATGTCAGAAATCAAAAAATCTGAATTCTTCTCCCAGCTCCCTTTCATCTCATTCTGTGATGGCCAGTATACCACTTATCGTCTGTGACCTTGGCCAAATTGCATGTTACACTGATGTTGGGATTTAAGAAGAAAAGAACTGTTACTTTTTTTTAAAAAAATGAATAAAATTAATCAGTTGAGAATAATCCATGCCATGGAAGCACCAGCAGCTCAGCATAGTACTAGTAAAACCAACTGAAATTCAAGCAGTGTTACAGATGTACTTGCTGTGCTTCATTTTTCCATGGATGAAAAAGGCCTACAATGCTCAGCAGATTTTGCAGTTTGTAGGAACCTGTGGAAAGGATTGTAGGAATCTATGGCTATATGTTACCATGCATTGGGACATCAAGTAATCTCCTCCTTGTAGACCTCTCCAAAGTCTTTCCTTCCCACTACCACATCTCTCTTACAAGACAGACTCTCCTATTAGCACATACATCTACTTCCACAATGACAGTTCCATGAAAGCATGGTTTAAGCCACCAAAAAAAATGCAACAAAATGCAGTAGTAGTTGGGAATTCCTATGATTACTGTGACACCTTAATTTGAAATACTATGAGATTTTATTTAAAAAAAAAAAGTTATGTGTTTTCTTTTTTGTGCTAAATCATACTCTCCCCTTTCCTCTCAGTGCTTAAATACCAAGTGACTTCAATGGAATTGATAAGGACTATGGAAGATTAGTGTATTGCCTCAGATATAGTTCCTCACATGAGCAAAAGCAGTGTGCTTTGAGCAAAAGCAGTGTGCTTTGGCCTTTAGATACATTTTTCTTTGCCTAGCTCAAGGTTTTGGCAAATCATTGCAAAGACAGACCCTTCATATCCAACAAGCTGTAATACAATGTAGTTTGATACCTCACAAAATACTGAAAGGCTTGTTCACATAAACCTGGCTCTGCTAGAGGAAGCAGCACATGAGTAAGCACCTTTTATCTGTACCATGGTTAATACAAAGGAGTTCTTGAATGTGGACCAGATCACACCTGCTCTTTCAGTGCAAAGACCCCACTGACAAGGCTATGTGTGAAAGTTGGCAACAAACCAGCAGTCAGTGCCATGCATCTGGACCAAAGCACTGATATGCTGCTAACTCTTCAGCAAAGGCCTCCAAAGTATTTTACCACAACTAGAAGGAGAAACAAAAGTATTTGCAAACGCATAACTGCTGAGCTCCATCTCACTGGTGGTGTGGTCAGAAGATACATAGAGCTGTCCAAAGTGCATCTTGGACAGATGCACATGACCGGAGTGCTTCAAAGAAAGAATGAAAAATGAACTCCACCTTCTTCTGCTCCAGCATCTGAATTTTAACCTGGAGCTCTTCACTGCCCTTGATTACCTCTTTCCTGGACAGCTGTGACGGTCACTGTGGGAGCAGCGAGAGATGCCTAGGATGGGGATTGCACTGTGGTTCATCAGATCAGTATGGAGGAACCTCAGCAAAGATGCAGGACAGCAGTGGAGTAAGGTGCTGCCATCTCCCTGGTCTGACTATGCCCTTTGCAGTCTGGAGGGAAGAGGGCAGCAAAGGGAAGAGAGAGAGAGAGCAAAAGGAGAATTTAGGAATGAATTAGTTAAAAAGTTACTCTCCATGTGAACCTGTCAATCTTCCATAGAGGATTAGGCCTACTACAGCGAGGGAGCCCAGGCACAAACACACACACTCACACTAACACACACACATTCACATGGTATCACTAAGGCCTTGCAGTTAATTATAGCTCTGAAATCTGACAGAGAAAAATTAGAGGGGAGGAGGACAGCTGCAGGATCCTGGGGTGTAGGGTCTGATTTCCAAGTAATCTGTGGCCCACCAAAGATCTTCTCTTTGGAAAAACAAAGTTCAGCCATTTCCAGTTCCTGCCTGCTGCTTTTCCATTGCCTCATGTGTGTTGTGAGCTGCTGAGTTCCTAGCAGGGTACTGTAGCAGCAACCTAGCCCATACTAAGCAAGGGTGGCTTGTGCCAATGAAAAAATAAACAGGAATGGGGACTGCTCAGATCTCCTTCTTTTCATTCTAACTAGGTTTTCTTTCTATCTTGTTGCAGGAGAGGAGTCAGGAAGACTAGTTTCTTTTTTTCCTAGCTCTGCCTGAAAATCTCTCCTGAACATGGAATTAAAATGAGGTTGGCAAGATCTTTTTCAGATCACGTGTCATTTGGCTTTTCTGGCCTCCACAGCCAGAGCCTTCAGAAAAAATCCTGTTGATCCTTTGTTTGGAAAATAAGGAGAGTACAAGGTCCGTGTATTGCATCTGCCTCCCTTTGCAGCATGGGAGACTTCAGTAGGCCTTCCTGCCCATCCTGACCTTGCTTACCTGTTTACACGTAATGATCCCATACTAAAATAACAGAAACCTCATACGGCAGTTGCAACATGAGCTGGAAGGCTGAGTGCAAAGATTACACAAAGCTAGGGTCACATTGTTTAAGGCTCGTATCTATGGTCTGGGTCACAGTGGTTTGAGAGTTATTGCAATGTACACAGGCAAATAATAACACCTCAGAGGTCTAAAGTACAGTCAGGAGTCAGGACAGGGTCCCCACAGCATGGTCAACACCATTGTTGGATACAATGGTAACTTTTAATGTATCTTGGAAGAAATAAGTTCCAGTGAACTGTAAAATGTTAGAGATGTGCCAATGCTTGAAGAGTAAGTGTGGTGTCTTGGGGAATTGTAGGTCATTTAGTTTGACAACCACCCCAGGCAAAAATCATGGACTGACTGATTAGAAGATGGAAAATCCTATGTAATTTTAAAAATTTTTTAAAGTTAGGAATTTCTCATAGCAGTTCCTTGTTTAGTATTACCATTGTTTACCCCTATTTTGCAAAGAAGACTAATTTAAAACATCCATAGCAGCTTAATGCCTTGCTGTACTACCAGACACGTACTAAATGCAATTCATCTTCAACATAAGAATAAAGTGCAAACGTCACACAAATCCAGACCCAAGACTCTGTCAGAGCTCATTAGAAGTTAAACACAATGCAAAATATCATGTTCCTTTTGAAATCTATTACAAACTATTTTTAAATAGTCTAATGGTGGTTAACCAAACTCTCATTTCCCCATTCGTAGACACTCATCCAGGATATACTATAACCTCTCAGAATTCTTTTGAGTAACAGATACATTCAGTCATCATTGGCCAAGCAGAGAGACATCTTCAAGACACTGGTGAAAGCTGAACACATTATCATATCCAGTTCCTTCAACCAAACTTTCAATGAAGCTCAGCTGGCATAGCGTGAGCCAGAGCTAATCTGCTGTAATGTAGGTTAGGCAGGTTAGTAAAAATTACCTTTATCAGTGACTTGAGCTATAACAGTCTGACTTTGCCCTAACACAAAGGTCATTCACACAGTCTGGTTTGCCAGCTCTCTGGAGTAAGCAGCATCTTGTAGGCAAACCTCAATCAGATTGATCGCTCAGGGCCTTGTACAGCTGTGTTTTGAAAACGTTCAACGGATGCAATCTTAGAAAGTCTAAGGTGACATTTCTTCCCCGAAGGCTAGGCCCATTACAAACTGCCTGTTCCACTTTGGAGAGAACATTTCTCTTGGCCAGCTTCCTAAGAATAAAATCCTCTGCACCTCTGGGTTGATTCACAACCTCTGTGAATTTAATGTTTGTCTTGCATAATGATTCCATTCCAGTTAGATGTGTGTGCAGGGCATTCCCCAGGAAATACAGATATGGAAACCTAACATCACCACCCACACGGACTTTGCAGATCCAACTGGATGCACACATTGACTCTGGGTCAAAAGATTCTCTTGCAGCTGATAACTGCAAAGCAAGAAGTCTTATAACTGTTCCAATTCTGATTGCATAGCTAGGTGATGGTGGATGATACATGTCACCTATCCGTACAGTTCCAACTTTAACGCAGTCATGATGATAGCTAGCCAGCTAGGTAGTTTCACCTCTCAAGAATGCCTTGGGTTTGCCAGACGGAGGCTCTAGTGAAAGGCAAAGCACCATAACTGATTCTCCAGTAACTTAATCCTTCATATAATTCAAGAGAAAAGCTGATGAAAGTATACAGACAGCCTAAGCAAAGCAGGGAAACTGGTGCTGTAGGGTTGCTATCAGGACCACTGAGCCACCAACAGGGAGCCGGCCTTCCCAGAAAGCCAAGTCTACGATGTGTCCCTGGGCACTGCAGCCACAGCACTTGTGTCAGGGCTCTGCATGGCTTTGCTGCTGCATTGCATTGAAACGTTTCTTTGGAGGCCTAAGTTAGCAGGCCATGCTGAAACAAGGTCCAGGGTGCTGACAGACCCTGTAGCCACAAAGCTGCTTAAGCACTTGCTGTTTTCTCCATCAGGGCAGAAATTACTCCCTCTTTAACTGTTTACACCACAGCCTAGAGAGAACATAGTCTAAGAAATTACTGGGTACTGTAACACCTTAGTTATCCCACAGTTCAGCTGTTCTCAATTCTGAATCTGTTTCCTTCCCTGCCCTTCAACCCCTTCATTCTCCTGGTTTATCCACCATTCATTCATTTTCTCTTCTTGGTATTTTTTCCCCATGCCTCCTTTTCACTATCTTCCCCCAAACCAATTTTCCTCCCCTCCCCCTGCCCTGCATTTTCTGGCAGAGTTTTGGACTCTGAGTTCAGTTTTATTCTTCCCTGGAGAAATGACTTAATGCTTTGGCTCTAATGAGCAGTTTGCTAACTGTGAGCCCTTGCCGCTTAGTCTGCGTGGAGATGTGTGTGCCAGTAATTGGGAGCCCCATTTTTCTTCTGCTTTACTTTTCTTCTCCTCCCCACCCCCGTTTCTTTCCCCTAGTCTCATTTAGCCATATGATGTTTGAAGAGAGCAAAGACTCAGACAACTTGGTAAGACCTTTTGTATTAGATCACTGCTGTTCAGGCACTCAAGAGAACAAGCTCAACAGCTCAGGGAGCACGGATTGCAACTGGAATGAGCCTCTTGAGTGTATATAAGGTTTCCCCTGTGGGGATATTTTCCCATTTATTCTGCAAGCAGATTAAGCTGCCTGTGGGTTGCATATGCTCTGCAGTGTGGACACTGCTCTGGGCTACCATCTGCAAATGAATGTGTCAGCTGAGCCCTGCTTTCCCAGAGCTTTGGTTGGCTGAAGCCAGTCCGTCTACCAACAACTTTCCAATGTTCCCAGCTTTGACCAATTCCCGTTTACCTCATAAACACAGGATTTCTCTGAGTTTTAAAGGCCCTCGGGTACCCTAACTTGATCTGTTCCGTTCAACCATTTCCTGTAAACAGACATTTATGGTAATTTTAGAGGCCACCAGGGCCCCTTCTCTGTTCGAAGTGAATCTTTGCTCCCAAATGTCTAGACTTTGACCTTCTCTCTACTCAGCTTTCATGCTCAAACTCGGCCATGCTTCCCACTCCGGCATTTGCCTCTGAAGTGCCTCATCCAGCCCAATGGTTCATTTTGCTGATGACTTTCTTGCAGCCTTCTCTCATGCTGAATATATTACTTGTGAGATGGGAGAAGACACCAGCAGAGTGGTAGTTGACAGGAGTCCTTGTGCAAAGCAGTCACAAGGCAAATCCCAGCAAGAGGCAAAGCTCCAGTGCACTGTAGCTCCCCATAAAACATGGCCTGAGAATACAGAAGTGATCTTGGCTGCAGATGGCAGAAGGTGACAGAGTTCTGAAAAGATAATTTAGTGCTTGCAAGAACACTAAGTCTCATGATGAAAGAGTCATATATGTTTCTAAAACTGCAGCACACGTCACTGAACCATGGAATTAGCCACATTCCAGAGGTATCTGCATTTCTCTGGGATGCCCTTTTCAAAGTCACCTAGTGACTGCTGTCCTGTAATGAAGGGCATGCTCCTGACTACTTTCTTGGGATCCACCAGGACCTACTGCCTGGTGAAACAGTGCGTGCACCACCGAAATGGTTGGCCACTGCTGTTATGTCAGCAGCGATCTGCAAAATCTAGCTTTCATTCGGTCATTTCTGCTTGCCACATCATGGTTCCCATCCAAGTCCCTGATTCATGGTCTAGTCTGGGAGCCACAAGCAAGATGTTTTTTCTCATTCCCCACAGCTGTACATGACAGTAACCATTATTTTTTTAGTGCACAGCCAAGACTGTCTGTGTTGAGAGCACAGTTTTTCCCTGTGTCATTCAATACCACAACCTCCATTCCAAGCCACAAGTTAATCAGAAGACCTAAACCCCGTAATTAATAGAATGCATAGTTATAAACATTATAATCAACCTGTTAGCTTCGTTGATTAAGAGTGGTCAGTTAGGTCTACAAGGTGCTAAGGTACAAGGCTCTGCAAGTGTAACCAGGTTGTCAGTGACATTGATCTCAGGAGACAATTCTTGCTCTACTGATGTCACATCTTAGGGCTACTGCACTTCAGTCTGCTGTTGCCCACCCGAGCTTCTCTCAGGCTCAGTGCTCTACATCTGGCTCTCTTTTGGAACTGAATAAGGTGAATACTGTCCTCCCACAGACTCAGTCCATCACAGATGATGATCTCAAATCATCATGGATTAACACATGATTTTCAAGAAGTGAAGGCAGTTTCCAACATCATTAATCCAATCTTTTTTTTTTCTTCTTTTTGCTGTATCAGATTTTCTTTTTCACTTTGAAAAGTCTCTAGTATCTCTGACATCAGCTTCTAACAGTTTGGGCTACTCCTGGTTTTAGTTTTCTTCTCAGCAAAACATCAGAGAGTGACAAGCCATGCTGACAATCTGCAATTTAACAGAGTTAAATATGGATCAGAGTCTGACTAAGCATTCTTCTTTCATTATTTTTACACCATTTCCCACCCATCCGTTGTACTGGGAATAATAGTGATTAGTAGTTCATGTCCAAACCCCAAATTCGCTTAAAACTGTTGAACCCATGGCCACAAATTGACATTAATTTATCAAACCTCACTGCATCAGGAAAGCCATGTAAAAGAAAATTGGATTTGACAACTGCTTAAATTGTAATAGCATACACTAAGCATATCTTATGTTAGTTAGAATAGTAATGCAGGATAACTTTTTGCAGATAACACAAACAAACACATGCTTACTTTTCCCTGTGGAGCAATTATTCTTTTACTAGGGTAAATATCTCCTACTCTTTGATACTTTTAATGACATGGTTTGTTTATTTTTCTCTGCAATACATCAGGACTCAACAACACACAAACAAAATTCCACCTTGTAATGAGATCTTACCCTCAAACTGAGGGGGGGGGGGGGGGGGGAGGGGGCGTCCTTGCATTATCAACTATAGTAGTTTGAAGAGTATCCGCAGCTGTAGCTCTAGCACTCAGAGTCCATGTCTCATTTGAGAGTTCCAAAGTTTTTGTTTTCACTTTGTTTTATTTTAAACCAGATATTGTATATGTTATCTAGTTCTGAACTTTGTTCCACTGCCCTTCTCTTTAATGTTCTAAAACATCTCTGAAACCACTGAATCTTTCCCAGATTTGTCTTTAATCTTAAAATCGTAATCTTGTACCTAAAAAAGAAATGTGTACTGTACAACATGAGAGGTTACCGGGTCCCTTTTGGCAATGCTTGTAGGCTTTTATGGTCAATTCAGCTAACACTGTCCTCCCATAAATAAAGATGTGAAATTTTACACTTGTGGACCAGGGCCAAAGCCGCCTTCTCTATTTGAACATGCTGACACTCTGTTTTTGTTGGTGTGTGTGACATATAAGCCTCTGGTCTCCAACTTTGACCACACTGGTATAAGAAAGCCATACTGATACCCTACTTGGAGGAATCTGTGGACAACTTGCTTTTGCATTTACTGTTATAGTCTCCTGAGACTCCATTCTCTTTCATTAACTCCTTCAGCTTTGCCAGCTGTTGAAAGTTTGCACTCTGTGCCTTCTGGACATCTCATGGTGGCCACTTCCTGCATTCCTTTCTGAGCTTCATCAATGCATCACCATTGCCTGTTTTCTCTGGGCCCTTTTCCATTGCAGGGGTTTGTTGATCGGTCACACTTTGTGCACCTGTGATCTACAGTTGCTATTTCAAGCAAATGAGCTAGTTGCAAACTTTTGTATGTGCTATACTGGTCCAAGGAATCTCCCTGTGTCTTGCTAGTCTGTTGGGACAGGTTTATTGTTTGCTTTTCTTCTGATCACTCTGAGATATGCATTCATGTCTTGCTGCCTTAACATCTCTTCCCACTCCTTTTTACACTGCAAATAATTTATACTTGTGATTTTGTTGTTGTTGTTGTTTTATTCCAGCAATATTGACTCTTTCTAAAGACGCCTGAGGACCCTGGTCATGTCTCTTATGTTTATCCCCAGAACCTGGAATAAAACTCCTGGAATACTAAATAGCCCAAATCACAGCCTGCAGAAACCGTGTCTCCCAAAGTGTGTGTTGAACATGTACAAACATATGCTTTGTATTTTGAGGGGCTCCTGCCAGAATCCTGCTGGGGCATCTAGCACAGAAACTATTTGGCTTCAGAAACAGGCCCCAATATTCTTCTCCTTTCAGGTAATGGAAATCTTGCCTTTTTACATTTTCAGTTCTTTCAAGGATCAAAAGTTCATCAAATGTACTAGCAATCTCACTTCTGTCACTTCCAATATGATTCTCAGCATGGCTTCCCTATCCAATGTCTTCTCTAAGCCTCCATTTAAAGGCAAAAGTATTTTTCACGTTGCAGAGAATCGTATAAAAGTTGGACACTATCATCCTTATTCTTTACTGTGCTGAGTGGCTTCCCTATTGTCTTGAAGATGAAGATGATAGACGTTCTCAAACTCTTCCTTAGTGTCTTGCTCTCTCCCTCCTACAATAAAGGTAATTTTCTGCAAAGACTGAAGGATCAGTCCATATTTAATCCAATAAGGGCTGTTCTTCTTTGCACTTGTATTTATTCAAGACTTCCAATTTGTTACATACATAAAAATCTACATCCTATC
This sequence comes from Cygnus atratus, assembly GCF_013377495.2. NCBI lineage: Eukaryota > Metazoa > Chordata > Aves > Anseriformes > Anatidae > Cygnus > Cygnus atratus. Next base: position 99,398,101 of record NC_066362.1, on the reverse strand, counting down.
TACACTTTTCAGTGTAAATAAAATCACTACATTTTTACCCTCTCTTATGTGTAATCTTTTAAGTTAGTGTTCAGTATAAAAATATATGTCTCATTGGATATGGTTTGAAGAGTCTTATCTTCTTGAGTTACAGCAAGAACAGCATTTGATCTTATGAAAGCCATCTGTGTACCCTTAGTGTTGTCTTCTCACCACACTGTAGATACTTTGTTGGAAAGTACAACGTTTAGCAGAGTGCTAGGAGCTGTTGCATTTGCTTTGTTTTCTCTTCTACCAAATAAACACTATCACAGTGTGCAGCTTGTTATGTTGTTTGGTTTGACTTCATCTGAACTCCGCACGTTTCTACTGCTCCTCATCTTTTTCTCAGTGTAGGTGAAATCTCTGTCGTGTTGCATATCCAAGCACTGTCTACTCATCATAGTGTCTATTCTTTGTGGGGAGTGGAAGAGAGAGATTTCCACTGTGTGGTAATTCTTAAATTATTTGACAAAGGTAATTAAGCAGCTTCCTGTAACTGCTATCTAAGATTTCTCCAAAAGATTTTTACCTTGACCTGGCCTCTTTTCAGTTATTCAGGGCTTTATGTGCCCAAAAGAGGGAAGTTATAAACTCTTTTAAAATTTCTTCTGCACTATCTGAACTCTTTTAGAATTTCTTCTGTAGTATCTGTTTATTGAATACTTTTTTTTTTAATTAACATTTCAAAATCTGTAATTCTATGATTTCAGAGTTATTTTCGTAAATTTAGCAAAAACTGTGAAATTCATTAAGTGTTGTTGAAGAAGCCAAAAGTAAAAGTAAGGTTACTTTACTACTGTTTTCTACTTAACTAGCGTTTGTAGCTCAAAATGCTGTTTGTACTTTTTACACAGGATTCTGAAATAACCAAGAGTTTCAGAATCAGTGGCATGTTTACATATTCCATCCTTACACTCAGTGCTCGCCTGCTCTTTCCTCCCTTCCTTCTGTTCTTTTGGTATCACACTGCTCTCCTGTATCATCTTCTGCACATGCCCGTACAACCTGAACAACCTGCCTGGACACATTGTACAGTCTTCTGTGAAGGCTTGATGGTCTGAATTCTACCTTCCTGTTTTCTATATCCAGCTAATTATGTTACAGGAAATATATGGATAAAAAATCTCAACAAAAATAGTAAAGATAGCATTCTTTTATCCACAAACATTTTTGTTTTGTATTAAATTGCTTGTTAGATACTTCTGTCACTATTTTTCATCCTGAAAATCATTTTGTTTGCCATCTCACTTTCAGTAGTCTATACTTGCTCACTTAACAAGGATATTTCCAATCTCTGAATGATTGACTGAGGTTTTATAACTAGGAGGGGTAGCAAAGCAATTTCAAGGCAGAGGAACAAATGCTTCTAGAAAACATTTTGGAACTAATTTCATGATATGTCAATCTTTCCTGGACTTGGTAACTTATCTCTGGGGAGCTCCAGACTGATCTATGCAGAATCCTTTGTCCAGCGTTCGTTGTACTTCCTTATTTCCTGTCATTTTTTTTTTTGTAATGGAATACATTACAATATTAATTATATTAGCCACTGTTAAGCATATTTAACTGTGCATTTTTTTTTCTTAATAATTTGGAAAATTTAATTTAGCTTTTAATATGACAAAATCAGCTGCAGGATTACTAACTGTGAATCAACATTTTAGATACAAGCAGTTACATAGCTACTGATCACTTAGTATAGTCTTGAAGAATAATGAGAAACTTATTTCTTCCATATAGTAGGAAATTTGTAATCTCCTTGAACTTTATAGTGTATAATTGCTGACCTCAACCATATCATGATGGATCTGTTTCATGTCTACATTGAGACTTAAAACTTTTAAAGATGGTATAAAAGCAAGAAAAATAAAAAGAACCGAAATCCAGGCACAATAGTTTTTTAAACTAAATATCATTATTTTTAACACAGTATTTATTGAATGTCTAGACTTTATGCTTACATACAAATATATGTGCATTAGCAAAGAGTCTAATGAGAACTTAAACTGAATGGAGCTCTTGTCATATGATTTTCTAATAGGATGTCACTGCTCTGCTGTTTTCTAATTGATTTTCAATCATTAGTTAAAAAAGGAATGGTTAAAGTCTCCTGGTCTCATTTGTTCTCAGCCATTGTTCATATTGCAATGTCACAGACTTTCATGCACTTCAGTTGGGAAATTCTCATGTCTGAGCAAATCTAAGTAAAACTTTGTGGTGCCTGAAACAGCTCAAAGCAATGCTCGTGTCAAACAGAAACCCTGAATCCTGTCTAATTCCTTTAAACTCAGGCATTAAATTCCAACTTCTGAGCAGCAGGGAAGATGGCAGAATTACATCTGAAGGTCCCTCCCAGACAGTCCAGCTTACTGTGGGACAACTGGAGCATTCCTTCCTCATGTCCTGATGATTCAGAGCATTCTCCATTGGGCTGTGTGCAATATCTATTGTCCGGTCACAGCTTCCTTTCCAATCTACTGTCATATTTGATTGTCAGCCAAATTTTACTTACTTACTTACTTAATTTTACTTACTTACTCAGTAAGATTCATACCGAATGCTTTGTATTCTTCTATGTTTTTGGATAAAAGGGAGGAAGAAGGAGAAGCACAGGTCCATCTCTGTTCTTTCTGCACATCAAGAATTGAGCCTATGGGTACACTAAGGGCTACCTCTAGACTAACTGATATGCTGAACAATTGTCTGGTCCAACCCATGTCATTTAAGGCACAAACAAGGAAGCTGGCAGAAGGGAAGAGGGGAGAAAGTGGGGGAGAGGGGAAGCAAAAGGGGAAGCCTCTGTACCAGTGAATCTGCAACTCAACAGTGCACACTGTTCACTAGCACACTGGAGCTATGGGGCCAGAAGCATGCCCAGAAAATATTGTATCTTCAGGAGACAAAGCTGCCAGTGTCCAAAAAACTCCTGTTCAGGAAGCACAGACGTACTAATTTAGAGGCTAGTATGTAGGTCAAACTTGGAAGAATTTTCATGGCTATGGGGAAAAACACATCTCATATATTAAGGCTCCAACCTTATGCCAAATCTTAAGCCAATGCTTAAAAGCTCAGGGTTTCTTAATGAAATATCTCTCCCTCTCAGTTTTTGGAAACTGTTGTTTCAGTTTAACTGAAACAGTTGATAACATCCTCCTAAAATTATCATTAGGTGGACTTTTGGTATGGAAATCTTCCATTTGTACTGTTTGTATTTGGTAGAGCATTTCATGGAGAAGTGCCTTAAAAGAAGACAGTTTAGGAAAGTGTAGAACATTGCTAATGGTGAGTTGTGTCCAGCCATGGGACATGAAAATTATGCAAGGAGCTTCATGAGCCTTCATGGAATAATTTGCAAAGCAAGGGGGAATGATCCTGAAAGCATAAACTTACTTGTTCAGGATTATAAAGAGAATGAACAGAAGAGTTTTGAATAGAACTGCTGGGGATGGTTTCCCAACCTTCTTTCTCAATGTACACCAACTTTTATGACTAATATCTTCTCATCTGGCCTCATTTCTTAGTCTCTAAGACACATTTAGATGGACAGCTGTACATCTTATTGTGGCTGCAACTGTTATTTCTGCATCTTGTATTCGCAAGTCTAGAAGGAAGTGATTTCTGCCCAAGGTAGAAATGATGAAGGAATTTGACACTGTGATGGGGCTTGCCTCAACCCCACTTACATCCATCAAATCTCCAGTTGTCTGTTTGGGACCCCATACTAACCCTACTGCTACCTAAGGCAAGCTCTGGAACTGTGGCACAGATGAGTCGACAGTGAAGTGGCCTGAGAACAGGGTGGATGGTGGAGCTCAGAAGGTTGTGCTCAGAACAGTCTAATTGGAGGCGTGTAGCTAGCAGTGTCCCCCAGGGGTCAGTACTGTGTCCAGTCTTGTTCAATTTACTCATCAATGACGTGAATGATGCAACAGAGCCCACCTTCAGCAACTTTGCTGATGACACAAAGGTGGGAGGAGTGGCTGACACACCAGAGGGCTGTGCTGCCATTCAGAGGGACCTGGACAGGCTGGAGAGCTGGGCAGTGAGGAACCTCATGAAGTTCAACAAAGGCAAAAAAAGTTTCTCTCATCACCACAAGTCTGGCTCTGGCAGGAGCTAGTTTTCAGAGTTTGCTAATGCTGCCCTGACAAGCAGAGGAGGCGTACCACAAGGGACAAAGTAGCACATGTAGATAAGCCAGTATAGTTGCTGTTGCTTTCTCACAGTCTGGAAAGGAGAGACAGAAGAGGAGCAAAGCTTTCAAAGTACGTTCAGGAAGCTGAATTCACACATGACATAAAGTGAGTGGTTGTGATGGTGAAGAAGAAAGGAAAAGCAAGCAGAAATATAGACTTAAAGAAAGGCTGAGCAGGAAAACTGTGGAGGTGGAGATGGTGATGAGAAAAGTTTTGAAAACATTGGATTCACACAGGTCATAAGTGTTTCTATTTTAAGAAATCAAAGAACTTAAGACATGCTGAAACCTTAAATATAAATATGCTTTCTGACATAGGCATGCCTTGCCTTGCTTTCAATCTCCTCTTTGTGTGGATTCACAGGGCTAACATGACAGTACACTGGTGCAGACGTACAGCTGGGTGCAGGCATTGTGGCCTCTGCCAGTATCTGCAGGAGTCTGCCTAGGTATTGTTCCAGAGAGTCCTGTCATTAAAAGCAGTCGTATGGATCTGAGACCTTTTCTTATGCTACTTTACCTCAGTCTTTAATAGAAAAGATAGCTCACCAAAAAAAAAAAAAAAAAAAAAAAGCCCAAAATTACAGAATCTGCAACTTCTGCCATGCAAGGTGAAAGTGTCTGAGGAGGTTAACTCATGCAGCTGGCTACCATGGTACCTGGAGCTGAAGACTAGGACAGGCAAGGGTCGCCTCATGGAGTAACGTTGGAAAAAGCACACATTACTTATTTCTTTTCTTCCGCTATTTTTGGCTCTTCCTAAGCTATAAAATCACATCACTTAAAGAAAGAAAAATCATGGAGCACCAAAAAATGGATCCAAACTGACTTTCCAGTCACAAACAGCTCAACAGAAGCCAACTGGCATGGCCACTGTACAGTTCCCCATAGCTGTAAGTAGCTACTTTTTTTTTTTTTTCCAATTTGCTCAAGTGATCCAATGGCACTTCTGCAAAAGGCAATTCAGGGAATGTCTTTCCCTGTGTAGCTATTTATAAAATGTCACCTCAAGCCTGATTGCAAATGAACCTCAGTCTGCACTGAGCACATCAAGGGTGATTTCATCTTGCCTTAACCTTCTCTCCCCATCCGTGCCTGTTGGTTGTCAGGAGTTTGTTTATACTACTTGTGCCTTTTCTCTCTGAAGCTGAAACTCTTCTAAATGTGTTAGGAGTATGGGAAAACACAAAAGGAATTTCTCTGGCCTGCAAAAAGTGCTAAGCTTAACACAATGGTATCTAATAACAGCAATGCCAGTGTGACTGGCAGCTGGCCAGGGTCCATACTGACTTCAGCACTAAACACAGCAACACATGCTGAGGCCTCTTTCTTTGGCTAGGTCTGAAGACTTTTGCCTCTCACCTAGCACACATTGCACTTGGCATGAATGAGTGGGGAGACACTGTGAGGTCTGGACATAATGGGAACTCCGTCTGCAAGTCTCTTTCTGCACAATGACACCCCTCTCCCTCCATCATTCTTCTTTTCTGCAGATTTAATTTTCTGTAAAATTCACACTTTCCATCTTGACAGCCAGGATACACAAACGTGAGCTCAGCTTCCACCCTTAACCAAAAGAGAAAAGAGGTCTTCTGTTATTTTTGTTGTTGCCAAGAAAAACTTCTCAGATCGGGAGGAGTCAGACCAGGGGGGACACAGGAATGATCACCTGTGCACCACTACCTCTGACCCCCCTCTTCTGGGCAGACTCCCTGAGCATGGTGAACAGGAGCAAGTGAGGGAAGCAGTCAGAAGGGGACAGTGATCTGGTCTGGTTTCAGAAAAACAAGTACTTTCTTTTCAGCAGATCCTTACCTTCAGGTAGACCAACACCCCCTGCTCTGTCTCAAGGTCAGAGCCCACCACCGTACAATGCCCTTAACATTCTCACAGTTAAAGCATTTCCTGCTCCTGGAGGAAAGGAGGAACAGTCTTCTTCTCCCATCCTCTGAATGCTTTCCAGTCAATGAAAAACTGCACGCTACATGCAGTATAGTAATGGTGGAAAAATATCGCAAGTGCTTGGAAAGGAGCTAAATGCTCCTTCACTTCTGCCAGGACCAACAGAGGAAAGATGGGCTGGAACTGCAAAATTTGTGACCCAGTCCTTCCAGATACACCAGTGAACAGGAGGTGCCCCTCCACACAAATAGACATTTCTGTTGTTTGTCTGGCCAAGTCTCTTCCATAAGTAGACAAGACAGTGTTCTCCCCAAGGCTAGTACGGGTCATGCATTGGGGATAGCTAGATACCTAAGTAACTGGTTTGAGGCAGATAGACTTCAAGAAACCACAGTTTCAAATCCCAGCAGAACCTATTAAGCAGTTTATCCTTGGACAGATAAAATGCATATCATGTAGTTGCTGTGCTCAGATCTTTTAGATGAGGCCTCAGAGACTGAGCTCATTGCTGGGCTTTGTGGAAAGTAAAGACCTCATGATGCTAGTGGTAAGAGCAGAAGTTTCCCTCAGTGGCTCTGGTTAAGTTTTTTTCCAGACTCCCTTCTGTGCAGTTGTGTGCTATCCTGCACAGAGGTTTTTTATGGCAGTCCAGCCTACGGAGTAGTTACGTGTATATGCTGTACTCTCCACAGCGGTCCTCTGAGATGAATCCACTCCAGAAACATACCGTGTATTTGTAATCAGATAAAACAGAGAAGGTGTTGTTTTAAGATTCAGAAAGCTTAACAGAGGAAAGGTTTCCCAGAAAAAAATAATCTTTCACTGCAGATCAAAGGAGTAGAGCTGGAGGAAGTTTTCTTGATGAAAAATATACTTTTTTTTTTTTTTTGTCAGAAAAGTCTCTGCCTAGAAACAATCTAAGTTTGCAGATGTATTTTTAATGTGCAACTTTCCAGATGAAGTCAGTGTGGCCTTTTTATTTATTTATTTTTGTCTTTTAGTTTGTTTGTTTTCTGTGAACTTCTCTTTTTATGGAATTTCCAGGTATTAAATAGTTAGATTGTCACTTCCACCTTCCTTCCTCTTTCTTCTTTTCCTCTCTTCTCTCACCATTATGTCTTCACCAGAAAGAATTTTTAATAATTCAAAAGCCTGAGAAAGTAGAGGACAAGCATTTTGACATATTTATTTTATTCTCTTGGAAGATAATATTATTAATAACAACAATAATAATAATAACGTTAATAATAGTAATAATACTTTGATACTTTCATTTAGCTTTTGCCTTTGACAAAAATAAAATCATACGAAAGATTTCTCCTGTGCTTTCCTGCATTTTTCATGTACATATATTTCTCATTTTCCTATTTTTTTCTCTTCTTGCCTTTTTGCAGAAGGGGAAGAGAAAAGAAGCAAGGAACAAAAACTAAAATAAAATGTGTTTCTCTTTAGGAATCAAAGTTAAATGAAAACTTCACCATGACATGAAAGAAAACAACCTATTTTATTTTGATTAAATTTTTCTCCAGAAGATGTTGTACGAGAACTTTGAATAATTTTTTTAAAGCTTTTCACTATATAAAGTGGCCTTTTGAGCTAATGTTTCAAAGCACTACAGCTGGCAACAGGCAGTCTCCAGGACACATTTCACTTCTACATCTACAGTAGGAACATATTTTATCAGAGCAATTACTAGACATATAAATCTAACATGGGAGTTACTATAAGTCTCAGCATAGACATTAATTTATGCCAATCAATAATAAGTAACTGTTTAAAACACAAGAGGAATTTACCTTAAATAAAAGAGACAGTGTGAGAAATGAATGATTTTATTTGAGGAGAGATGACAGATTTACCATCATCAAATTTTCTGAGTGCAAACAAGATGGAAAGATTGCAGCTCCTTGCATTTGAGAGTCTGTAATAAAGGCTGAGACATTCTCTATAGGAAGGAGATGAAATATTATCAGTGGCTCTTATTAAGAGAACAGATGGTTTAGCACAACTGGACTCACAGCAAACCTCAGCAAAAGCTGAAAAAAATAATTTTGGCTAGAATTTGTGTAACTTTCCAAATTAATTCACTGTGGCCATGCTTATACTGCTTCTTCATTCGTTTCCCATGAACATCAGAGTGATCAAATTTTACCCACACAAATTCCTGCAGAAGGCACATTTTCAGTTTGCTTCCTCACATACTCAGCAATGATGTATTTTAACATTGCCCTTAGAGTTTACAGTCTGATATGAAACTGGTCTTGGCTTAAGAAAAGCAGGAAAGTGCTTCCAAAGCCCTCTATCAGAGCCATGGTGTTGCAGCTTTTGAGCTTATAAGTTCTTACGTTACCTCTTGAAACAAGGATCCACAATAATTATAACACTGTGTGACTGCGATCACAGAAAAGAAAAAGAAACCTTGCACTTGTATCCTAAACTTCATGGGCAGCAGTGTTTGCTAGAGGATGACGGTTTAGTCTGGCTCACCCAGGAGGGAATTTTATTTTATTTTTTAAAATACTGTACACCAAGCTAGTCTGAATTATCTGCTGTCTTTTGCCAAGATGTAGCAGCTTCTTCTAGCCCTCCTTAGTGACAGGGGGAAATGTTAATCTGAGCACCACACAGACCATTATATTATAAATTTTGAAACTGAACATAGCTAATAAACAATATTTCAGTTGGGATTTAGTTGATAGGAATGCAATTTCTTAGAGAGAGACAAAGAAAAAAAAAAAGAATAATTTTGAATGAGGTGTGCTTTGCAAGGAGACTGCAATCTGTGAATAAATAACGAAGAGATGGAGCAAGAAGGAGAAATAAATCACTAAGTAAGCTCTCATTTGTAATTATATGAACAGTGTCTCACTGGCATATTTTCATGACTTAACCTGGGCAGTCCTCAGGATCAATAACCTTTCTATGCAACCTCTTTATACAGCAGGGGCTAGGAGTTTTTCCTGACATTCAAATAAAAAACAGCAGCCTCATTTTTTCATTGCAGTAAAACTTTGGAACGACTTAGAGTTGTTACTTACAGTACTTATTGTGGTTTAGCTGAGGGAGGGCAAATAGTGGATGGGGAACACTTTCCCCGTGAGACTTTCGCCTGTATCATGAGCCAAGTATTAAAAATGATGCACAAGTAAGTGACAGGGGAGACATATTGCAAATGCTCCTAGACCCCGAGGGAAAAGACTGACCAAGTGCCTGCTGGTATTTCCTCATGCTATGTGGAGCAAAAAATGAAGAACAAAACCTTCAGCTCTCTGAGAAGATACTCCCATATCCTCCCAGGACAAGATCTCTGCAAGATCCTAATGTGCCAAAGCCATGTCACATGTCATCTTTGAGCACAGTGCCATCTCACCTTCCGTGGCTGAGCCTGGGCTGGCCAAATGTCACGCTGGTTTGGCAGCAGACTAGGTTCACAGCCCTGCAGTAGCTGCAGAGGGTGGCTGCAGCACTGACCTCCTGCAGTCCCCATCTCAGGTCCCTCAGGCACCACCACTCACCCTGACACATTCAGTCCCCAGCTAAGCTCGCCTAAACTTAGGCTGCAGCTGGAGCTACTGAAAGACTGGTCCTCCTCAGACCACCCAGATCCAGTGGTGCCCATCCTCATGAGGTGTAGTGGGGGCTTTGAAGCATATCAGTGCTGTAACCACAGCTGAACAACCCTTCAACCCCATCCCATCATAGGGCAGAAACCATTTGCCTCTATCATTTCCCATATTTTTTCTCATCCATAATCAAGAGTGTCCTATAAGGGTTAAAACCAGTATGATCAGTGTGTGCTTTCACTTCAGCCAGCCTACTACGTGGTTCTCCATCTCAATTTCTGTTGCAACCAAAGATGCTAAACACTTCATTAGTAAGGAAGTTACTCAGTTATGTACCTTGGGTCTCAAAAGAAAACCCCACATTTAGACATCCTTTCTAAACAGAAGAGAGACCAGTTCTGCCAAATTCTTAATTTTCCTACAGTATGCCTACATTTTAATTTCTGGTGAAGGGTGCCAGAAAGTGGAGAAGTATGAAAATCAAAGCACTAGTTACACCTAGTACAGCAACAGTAAAATCCCCGACACCACCTGTGCCTGAGTACTTCATCACTTGCCTGGTGTCTCTGCAAGTTACCAAAGGATATTTTAGCTCCCACCAGCCCCTGGATTGGCAACGGGGAGTGACAGCAGCTTTGTGCACTGCTTGTGCTGTGTGAATGTGAGCACCTTCAGAAGGGGACTGCACACCTCAACCTATAGCATACAGACCTGTGAGAGCATGTGCTCAACTGCAGCCTCTAGCCAGTATGAGCTTAAGGTGGATTTTAAACCATAATCTCAGGGTGAAAATACATACATTCCAGTAAACATTCCAGGTCTCAAAGAGCTGAGTTCACTGGGAAAAAATCCTGGATCAAGCCAGCATTAAAGGGATCACTTTAAAAAAGAAGGGAAATACAGGCTTAGCATCAGGAAATATTTGCTAGCAGGGAGCTTTGTTCAAATGTGCAACTTTCTCCCAGAGGAAGAGATGGGGCTTCCATCACTGTGGTCAGTTAAAACTAGATCTGACAAAGCCCTGAAGAATAATTCACTTGTAGTGGCCAGAGGGATGTTTTAGATGGGATAAGAAATCTTTTTTTCCACTTCTAAATTTCAGTTATTGCTGTGTGACCTTCTTTTCCTGTAGGCTCACTCCACTCAGCTGGGTACATGCATGAATGGATTTCCTCTAAATGCACACAGAGGAGTGGAAGAGGCACAGAGCTTGCTCTGAACCTCTGGGCATGTCCAAATCCAGGAAGAAAGTGGCTTCCCAAGGCTGGATAATTATTTTCTAATTTAATTATCAACTTAAACACTTAAATGCAACAGCTATCTGCGTATACTGCAGTGGTCTATTTTCAGGCACTGTCTGCTTTAAAATTGCAACTGTAATGCTGTTAGCAGATGAATGTGTGTTATTGCAGGATAGGGAACTGGAAATTCTCCATATACCAAGCTATAAATATTTCTTTGACATTTATTATCCTCACTTGAGTTCAGGTGCTAAAATACTTGGACTGAAGTCATGTTCATAGCAGAAAAAGTCAATCTTGGATCCTACCTTGTTGCTGGCTAAATTATTAAGAACAGACAAAGACAGCAGGGAAAGGGAGTCCCTTACTTAACAGAGGTCATGCAACCTTTGAATCAAATTAACTGGAGTTTCAACTCATTTAATGATACCAGTTCTCAAACACTCCTGCTCAGACAATATGATAGATCACTTCACCAGGGTTTTCCTTATTCTCTGTCTCTTTTTTTTTTCTTGTCCTTAGTATGTGTGCAGTAGGATTACATTTGTGGTCATGAATCAGAATCCTGGTTTTGCCAGCTGCATTGGATTGTAAACTCCAAGTCATATGAATCTCAATTTTGATTGCCCTAAGGGAAGTGTTGGATTATGTACACCAGAAGATAATAGCCCTTATAAAATCCCTCCAATAAAATAAAATCAAGGTGTATGTGTCATAGTGGATTAACAGGCTTGCCTTTCCTTTTATTTATTTATTTTTTTCTTTTCAGGCTCCTGCTTGTGGTTGGCTAGAAATTGGTACCACAGGGGGAAAGGGAGAATACTACTATCATTTGTGAATCAAACAGAAATGTGTGATAATCTATAAAATGGTAAGCCAGTTTCCTGTGGTAAAGATTAAATTGAAGAGTAATGGACATTTGCCTCTGCTGATGTTTAAATTCTTGTCAGTAAAGAGGTCGAGAGCTCAGAATTTATTCTGATTTGAGAAGACACTTTAGAAAGAGTAAAAAAATTGCCAAGAACAGAAAGGACAGTACTCAGCAGCTGCTTATGTAGAAAAGAGCAGGTATTTGAAACAGCATGGGAACGTAGGGTAGCCAATTGAGTTGCTTGACTTGGCATTTGTCAGGACAAAATAATGATGATCTCTGCCCTTAAGAAACTATGGAGGAACTTCTAATAGCTAAACCCCAAATTTACTTCTAGCAGCCAAGAGTCTCACCCAACAGAACATCTTGTATAATACAAATGCCCTCAGCTATTTACTGTGTCAGAAGCATCTTGCTAGCTTAGGCTCACTGTCATCTTCCATGGTACCCTACTATCATGAAGCCATGCACAAAGGAGGACTATGGTTTATTACAGAATAAGGTCAGACATGGATGGGCTTTTCAGCTCTGTTTTTACACAGACTGAGCATGTTGAGCATTAGCAAAAATGAAATTATACTAAGCAGCCTGAGGAGCTGCGATTGTGGTCTCCAAAACTTTGTGTCTGATCTACAGGAGTCCCTGCACCTTCAGGTTTATGCTGTGGCTCTGGCACCCTGGTCTGAGGACACGGTGCAGTTGCAAGTCTTCCATTTCTGGGTGACAGGCTGCCAAGACCAGCAGTAAGCAGGTGTGGCACCACAGGAACCCACAAATGCAGATCAATGTTGATCCAAATGTATCAAAACATATTGATTCATTCAAAAGGAAACATATTCAGAACTTTTTTTTTATCCCACACAAAATTTCAACATCCCAACTTTTTTTTTTTTTTTACTTTTTTTTTTTCCCTCTCCCTTTTGGCACTGAAAAACAGGTCTTTCTTTTTTTTTCTTTTTCTTTCTTTCTTTCTTTCTTTCTTTCTTTCTTTCTTTCTTTCTTTCTTTTTCTTCCTTCCTTCCTTCCTTCCTTCCTTCCTTCCTTCCTTCCTTCCTTCCTTTCTTTCTCTCTCTCTCTCTCTCTCTCTCTCTCTTTCTCTCTTAAGAAATGTTCAGCTGCAAGTTGTTGGAGTTAAGGCAGGATTTACTTGGTGACATTATTTAACATGTGCTATGTGGGAGGCCAGACCAGATGATCATTAAAGTACTTTCTGGCTTTACAGTCTATGAAATTACTAACATGAGAACTGAGCCCTTGAGCTTGATCACATTGCTAGTGGGTGAAATAACTCCTTAAGATGTGGACAGACCCCCTACAATCAGTAGAAGTCCTGCTGTATGGGATTCAGACTAAGTGAGGACATCTACCATTAAGGAATGCAGGTTGCACTTGCTGCTCCCTAGCTGCACACAGCATCTTTACTGGTATTGAGGGGGTCAGGCACTTCTATGGGATAAAACAGCATCTTCACACACTCACAGGTTATTTATGGCTGCTGACATACAGGCATTAGCACTGAGCTGTGTTTTCACACCTCCAGGACTAGTTACATAACTTCAACTGCCAGATTCCTGTTGGCCATCTCAGCTTAAAAAATAAAGGCTAAAGTCTGTTCTGTGGGACAGAGTGCTTCACCCTTGGAAAGAGGTGGAAAGAATCTTAACCTTTGGATCATTGGACAAGGTAGACCCTTCCTCCTACATCTGCATCATGAACCTTAAGAGAAGTAGCCATTGTCAACTGCTCATTCTTCTCTTGCCTTTGGAGTCCCCAGTCTGAATTTATGTCAGTCTTCTTGGGAGACTTCTCTACCTATAAGAATCTTTTATTCTCCCAACCTTGTTTTGAGTCATTCTGGTATGAGCTTCCGTCTACCTCAGTCCTGACTAGTCATCTCCAAACTTGCCAAGCAGTGCACAGTGGGCAGCAGGGAGAGCACCTCTTCTAGAGGGGCATCAGGAAAACAGAAGAACTCGTTCTGAACAGGGGTCCCAAATTTCCTCTATGGCTGGGAAGTTGCCTTGACTTTAGAAATAGCTGTAGCTCATTTCTGAATACAGACGATATTTGAAGGGACATTGATTTTTTCATATCTGTCTTGGGACTTCAGAAGTGTCTGCTACCATCCTAAGCAGTAAAGTGTTTTTTTTTTTTTTTTTTGTCTGTTGGCATTCACACAGATTTTAGAAATAGTAAAAGGTTAAATAATTGTAAAGCAGAAGAAGGAGTTTGGGTCTGGAGTTAAATGAATAGTTGAAGACTGATACAAAATTTTACTAATTCAACATTTATTTTGAACTCTTTCAATGTTTTCATTATTCCCACAGTTGTCTCCAGGACTGTGTGGTCAACTTCTAACTGCATCTACTGTCTCAGCAGGAACTCCTTGCAGTTCACAGAAGGGTCAGCTGAAGGGAGGAAGTGGGCAGTGATTTGGGCAACAAAGGCCCCAGTTTATTAACTGCTACAGGTGGCCAAAAGTATATAGCACACAGTGAAGCAGAGTCCTTCATCATGCAAGTAACAAAGATATTATCTTTTGATTTACATAAAGATTGCACTGTCAATAAAGAAGCACAACCTGAAGTTTACTGTGATTATACATCATGTACATGGACTGATATGAAGCCACAAGCAAAAAGTTACTGAGAAATAAAATGAAGTAGTCAAAGATTTGTACGTTCTCCTATTTCTGACCTCTGTACACAAGACCTATTTTTTGCTTTGAGACAACCATATCAAAGACATGGGAATTCTCATTGTGAGCATCCTTTGGAAACTGTGAAGTCTGTTTTCTGGCAATAATGCTGTCCAACTGTACTGGGGCTGTTTCTTTCTGAACATATTGAGCTGACTCAGTAAAGTGCAGGGCTTTAAAAATCCCTCCTACAGGGAGATCTGCAGCCATGCAGCTTATCTACAGCTACAGGGAAATACTGGGGGAAAGTATCTGAGAACCATGTGCACAATCCAAACGATTCAGCACTGACCTTCTAGTGTAGTGTTTATTAGCTCTTAACTATTAGCATTTGCTCAGTGTGCTTCATTGGGTGAGACTGACATAATCCAACAGTATGGTGTGGCATCTGGATGATGTTATCACACATACTCTTGCATGCACAATCACATTCATGTGCATATGCATGTGCACACACACGTGCATATGCATAGAGATATATGAGCACAGCACAAAATGGGCAACTAGAGACTTTTCTTTTCCTACCAGTATGGGTAACAAACTAGACAGGATGAACAGAATCAAAGCTTTTCTTTCCTCTCTTGTTGGAAAGAGCAATTCGCTTCCAGAACTATTAACAGCTTTTGGAAATCCACTGAAAGATGCAGGAGTACATATGAGTATCAAGAAAAATGTTTTCATGGACCTGGAGGCTAACAACTGTACTGTCTGCTTTCTGAACAGGCTTTACAGGCAGCAACCTATTAACTTCCCAAACTGCTGTGGAAGAAGACCATATATGCTAGTATTTATTCCATAGCGAATAAGCTAGTGATTACTGGTGGGCATGACCATATATCTTTGCGTATGGCACTTTGTCTCTCAAGACAGAACAGCATTATAACCTGGCATAGAGATTACAATCTACTGTACTGTCTTGCTTTTCACTTCCCTCATCTCAGGAAATGAAGGCCACATGGGAATATTGCAACTGAAGCTCAAAAGGACACCTACACTAAATGTTGCTCTGCTCTTCCTATCATATGTTTCAACTCTCTGTTTTAATAAACTGTGCTGATCTTGAGCCACTGCTGGAAATGTTGAATGAGATGCTGGAGGGGCCGTTCGTAGTTTTGTTTTTTTTTTTTTTTTAACAAACAAAACAACAAAAAAGTTCATCTATTAGCCAGGAAAAAAATATGGCAGAAAAATTCGGTTTTATCCTTAGCATAACTTTATGGCAGGATTTTCATCAAGAAGCTGGTGCCAGGATCACCAGCAGCAATTGATGGAGAGGTAGAGACGTGTCGTGGCAGAACATCATGTGGAGAGGTTGAAAGAGAGGACTAGAAATAGAAAGGGAGGCTGGGACTGAAGGAAGCAGCTGGTGACTGTCTGGAAACTGAGATGAGGGAGAGACGAGGTGGAGATGAGGGAGCTGAAGTGTAGGGGGAAGTAGGAACAGGACAAGGTCAGGCTTGGAGGGTCATGGGTAAACTGGGAGGGGAGAAGAATATAAGTGCCTGAAATTGTTTGAGCCAATGCTTCCACGTCAGAAAAATGGTATTTGCTGCAGAGGCAGAAGTACAGCTGCACAGTGCTTGCTGCATGTTGGATGTAGAGTCCTGAGCCCTGACAGCCCCAGGTTGTTTTTGCACAGGGCTGGGCAGCTCTGCACCACCATTCTGGAAACGAACAACACAGCCCTGAAGTAGGAGGGGTGACGGTGGCACCTCAGGGCAGGGCAGGACAAGGCAGGGAGACTCTAACCACTCTGAGCAGGGGGACACTCCAACTGTCTCAGATGAGGTCCAGGCAAGATTTGTGGATCTTCTCCAGGACTCTGAAAATGTGGGCCTTGCTGAGGAGAAACCACCACCACAGACTTCAGTGTATGCTGACCAATCTAAAAATGACCAATCTAAATGTTTCACTCAAACACTCTGAAAAGCGGAAATTTTGATGTTTCCATATGGATTTACATTTTGTATAAAGATTCAATTATTTTTGAATCAAAATTATTAATATATTGCATGAACAACAAAAACAAACAAACAAAACAAAAAACAAACAACCCCAACTTTTTTGACCCATGTGATCCTTCTATATTTTCAGACCTGCCTTTGAAAGACAGAATCAGCCCTCCTGATGGTCCATGAAGAAGCTGTTACTGCTTCTTGCAAAGGAATTTCTGGGTTTTCAGTTTACTGTTTTAATAAACGAGGAAATTTATTTAAAAAGAATACATTAAAAGATCATTAACGTTGTAAAACCAAATATTAAAGACAGACACGGAACTTAATTTCAGTCTTCTTGTGCACGTACACAATTACGATTAATTATAAACAGGACCATACAACATTTTTGTCAAGGATCTCCATCTCATGCAATATGCAGACTGATGGTGTTTTGGTGATGAAAGGGGGTTGTGTGATGAAAAAGACTGTTGTCTATCAGACCTTGCACAACTGTTGAAGACAAAACCTGCAAAATAAATAGGAAACTGTGTTAAAAAGAGAGAGAGGATGAGAGAGGATCATGCTATTGCTCAAGTGACTGAAAGCCATCCTGAGAGAACTGGAGTCCAGCAAGACTTCTGCCACACTTCTCCATGCATCTCTGCCACCTCCTCTGGTCTGCAGAGTGGTGAGCTGAGCCAGCAGGAGCTGTGCTTTGCAGACGGGAGGTGCCGTAAAAGCAAGCAAGAACTTATTTATTCCACTTCCACTTATTTATTGCCACTTGGCACTTATGTTCACGGGGCATGTTCCACACAAAACCTACATGCAGACTCAGAGTTTTGCCTTTGTACGCAGGGCTGAGCAGCAATCAGTAATGCAGGGACCACACACTGAACAATGAGGACTAAACGCAAACACCAAAAACTTGTCAGTAACTGAACACCATGCTCTGAGTGGGGGGTATCTCTGGAGAGAATGTGATGTGATCTCATGACAAAGGACTGCAACATGTGCATATTATGCTGGTCACCTTAATTGGGGTATTTCCTAACTTTTGGTGCTGGTGTCCACAACATTTTAACATTTTCTATAATCAATTTAGCTTACAGTGGTAAATCAATGTAACTCATTTCTAAAGCATGTTAAGAATGTCCACATGTTCAGCTGAATCAGTGACAAATCATATGCCTTCATGTAGGGAGAGACCTGTGGATTAAATTCCGTATGGCCATGCACTTCGGTGAACAGTGAAATAGTCACACAAGAGTTTATAATAGTTTAAATTCATTATTGTTTTAAACCAGTTTACTCTAAGCTGATGCAAATTTCTCGCAAACATGCCTCCTGGGAGGCTTTGTGGGAGATTTCCAAAGGCAGAAATAGAAGCTCAAGCACTTAACTCTGTGCGAACCAGCAACACACAAGTTTCATAAATAGGCTGACCTTTTCTTGCTTCCTCTGCTCACAGCAGACCCAGCTGTAATTGCTCAGCTGTTCCCAGACTACTTCAGATCTACTCATTTCATCACATTATCTTCAGGATGAAAGAATGTGGGGGGGCATTTATTAATACAAAATTGGCTTTACAGTAGAAAAGCCTCACCTTACACACATTTCTCAAACATGAAGGAATCTCTGCCATCATGAACCTATTTTAGCTGTCTCTTTTCTAATTGCTGCTCTGTATATCTTACTTTTCCTCTCTTTCATTTCCCTAACGTTCTCTTTATTTTTAATTGGCAATCCCAGCCCGGCCATCTGGAAAGAGAGACAGAGGGAGAGTTTATAGAGAAACAAACTTCAGCACTTCTCCCTGCAGTGTTCAGAAGTCCCTAAAAAAGTGCACTGCCACTATCCCTCATCATCCACTAATATTGTTCATCCTAGGCTCTGAAAGCACTTCAGTAGATACCCTCAGTTTGCAGATGGGAATCCAAGGAAGAGAAAGTCAGTGCAGGCTGTATAGTGGACTAGTGGTGAGACACAAACAAAACTCAGGTACCTTAATGGCAGAATGGTTTGCAAACACAGGGCAATGGAAATATTTTCAGACTGTCCTCCCCAAGGAGTTTTTAAAAACAGAATTTGAAATTGCTAAATTATTGTGCTCTTCGAAGGCAACAACATTCTCTGAAGCTAGCAAAAAAGATTCAGTCGTGCTGTGGACAGTGTACTGGGTATCCAGACACAAGGATGAAATTTGCTAATGACAGGGAAATGGTTCTCCTGAGTCCATAGTCCCCCTTTCCTATTACACCGCAGGGGATGATTTAGTTTCAATGTATGACAGGTCCCACAAAGGGAATTATGCTATTAGCTTCTGAACCAAAATTAACACACTCATATAAATAAAATGCACTGTTTCCTGTCTGCGCTGTGTATAAAGCTGGAAATTAAAAGTCTCACTCATCTTCTCTTTTACATTGAACAGACTCAGCAGTCTAGCTGTTTTTGTCTTTTCTCTTTTTATAGCTATCTCTGCACACAGAGGTCATACAGATTCAGCAGATCAGCTTAGAAACTTCTATATCTAAATGTGTGGAGCCCTTGAATAGTGTTAGTGTAATCAGTGAAGAATCAAGGCAAATCAAACACAAAAAAAGTTACTTTTCAGCCTTTTTCAGTTGTTCTCTAACTTAGATTAACTGATGAAACTTCTGAGTGTAGAGGTGGTCCATGCACCAGCATTTCATTTGTCCTTCTGTGCCAGAACAGAGAAGTCTTTTTCAGTCTCCCAAGTAGATAAGCCTGCACATATACTGAAAGAGATCTTCCAGAGTCCTTATTCCTATTACAGATGAATTTAAAAAAATCAAGGTCAATAGCTCAAAAAAAGTTGCTTCACACTGAACTGGCCTCTTGAAAAAGTTGTTTACTCAGAACTTGTACTCCTTACATTGAATTAAAACAACCCAAACTTATTTTTCTTCTTCATTGAATCTATTTTTTTTAGAAAAGCATATGCTAATTGCATGCCTCCCTGCTGCACAATATATTTGAAATATTTTAACTTTCTGTTTAAAACTTTTCTGACATATCCTGGAACAAAATGTGGGCTCATGTAAGGGTGACATTCTTCAAGATGTGTTATCTACACAAATGTGCACCTTCTGGCTGAACATATGTATCTGTTACATGAGGATGAAGAACTTCTTATTCTTCAAGTATCATTAAAGGACACCATTACCTTGCCCTTCCTCATGTTCTGCAAAGTAACACACAAAGGAACTAATTCCCACTTATCTTTCATAGTGACCAGTGAAGTTATAGACAGAGCTCCTAATGGTAGCTGTTAATCAGTAAGTATTGTACTCAATGAGTGTGCAGATGCAGCTTGAGTCATGGCTGGGATTGCTCTGATGACCTGAAGGCCTCCACTTTGAAAGTCTCAAAGCAGCAATATAGCAAGTATAGCTTTCCAGGTTTTGATGAATTTTTGATGAAGGCAACCCTTCCTTCGGACAGGGTTATGACTGACAGTTTGGGGAGTCATTCACAGGCTCCAGTGCTGTTAACAGAGAGAGCTATCTAGGTGTCCAAGGCAGGAAGCAGTTTGACCCTATGGGAAGGAAATTCAGGGTAAAAGAGAGAAAGGTCATTTTCTTAAATAAGGTGAAAACCAGGATTTGGACTGTCAGAACTTCATCAGCCTTAACTCCTTCAGTAACTATGAAATTATCACTGCTTGACAGAGCCACTACCTTCAGTTCTAGTCCTAGAGAATGAATCTCAACAGCCTCCTAAGCCTCAGCCCCAGGGCCCTGAAGGTCCCAGTATGCCTCAGCTGGAGAGAAGCACAATGGCATGATCTTGGATCAAGAACATACTCATCCACCTCCTGTGCCCCATGCAACACAATGACTTTGTGCTGGTGCAGAAGGAGTGGTGCACTCTAGGAAGGACCACATGCCATGTACAGAGATCCAATGCTGAGTTAATATCCTTCTCAACAAGATGCTTCAAAACACATCTTTGGTGTGTGTCTGTCAAGAAGACAGTAGAGGCAACTGACTTATGGACAGCTAGGGAAAACATGGTCATTGCAAAGTGGGCAATGCCAGAATTAACAACAAGAGTCTGTCACCATGGGAGTAGATGTGGTACAAAAGAGATCTCATTCAAGGTAAGCATGGTACATTTCTTGCATCTCTGTCCTACACTCACAGCCTCTATGGAAAACCTCTGCAGTGGGTTATGTGCCATCAACATCTAGGAGCTGCCAGATCTGATAGTGGCAAGACTACTGCACCTCCATAGCCCCAGGTCCTGCCACTACTGAGGCTGAGCATATATGTCCACCAGGCATGCATGCATATTATACGTATAAACCTATGTATGGATTAACACAGGCATAAAGCACAACACCCACACAAATGAAAAATGGCACTAAAAGCTTCATCTTGTTCCCCTTTAGGAGTGGTCAGGATAAAAGCCAGTTAGTGAAAAATATATAACATATATATAATATGGATCCCACCAGCAGCTGGTCTTAGATATTCTTAGCCACAATCCGATTGCTGAACTCTGCATCCCAGATTTTCCAGTTGGCATCCACACAGATGAACACACAAGTCCTGTATTGCCTCTGCAGATACTGGTACTTAGACCCCTTCTCTTTCTCTCTCTCTCACACACCCCCACACCCTCCAGTAAGTGAAGCCGTTCAGTAACTGGCATTAGATGTTCATTCTACCCAGTAGCTGGCTCTGGACCCCCTGGTGTCCCAGTTGCCTTATGTAGAGACACAAACATGTGAACAAGTGTCTCTGGTAGCTGGTCCATACCATGCCCGTATAGGCCATGACCCCTTCAGTCTAAAAGGTGCCCCAGACAGCTTTTCATAATGACTCATCTGGAAGTGTTCAAGGCCAAGCTGGGGCTTTGGGCAACCTGATCTAGTGGAAGATGTTCCAGCCAATGGCAGGGGGATTGGAACTAGATGCACTTAAAGGTCCTTTCCAACTCTAATCATTCTATGATTCTATGAATCTATAATCTTGATGGATTTCAGCACCAGGTAATAGGGCTGATCCTTCTCCTGTGACAGCCATGTCAGGAACCAGGCCAGGGTACTCCTTTCCCTGATCAGGCTGTTGGGGTTCTCCTGCTGTATGCCTCTGTGTTTTTGAATATAAGCCTTTAACCATGTAACCTACAGTCACCATCTCCTGAAGCTACACATTGAACATGCTCAGGAAAGCTGAAGTTCCAACAAGAGAAGAAAAATGATTAAGATGGGTTTCAAAGGTTCTTCTTTGTTCAGTTTTGTTAGAATGGAAGAGGCTGAGCTGGAGATGAGGCCTGAAGAGGCTAGAACTTCCCTTCCCCCGCCCATTTGCAACATCTGCTGCTTCACATACTTGCACATCAAGTGGCAAGGTCTAGCACAACATAGTACATACTTTCCATTGTGGCAGAGACAGCCCATGCTACAAGTCATAATATACTTTTGGAGAGAGGAGAAACAAAAGACCTCATAAAAGATTGAATAGCTTTCCCTCTTTAGCCCAGATAGTGTCAATGTAATGAATACGTACTCATATTTTTCTTTACGGCTTAAAAATCTTAGACTGAACTGTGAGCCTTGAGTGTCATTTTTCTGGAAAATGTGCATGTGGAGGCGTGCATATGGCTGACTGTGGGTGAGTTTGTTTTTGAACTTTGGAACATATGGTTCATTCAATGTGAGTTGCGTGTCTGCAATCTGTGCAGCTCTTCTGCCTGGCTATGCAGCCTCATGTAAAACATACTGTTATGTCTGCTACGTTGTTGCAGCCGCTACCTCTTTTCCATTTATGACTCCCCTCCTCTCTCTACATTCTGTTTTTTATTGTTTCTTTTACTGAGCCTTGTTTACATCACTTTCTGTGTCTTTCCCACCTTCTTCACATTTCTCCTTTTATTCATTTTCTTATTTCTTGACTAATATCCCTTGAATGACTTTCTAAAATGCTTCTGTTTTTCCTTTTCTGACTCCTTTCCTTATCTTTGCACTCCCTTCTTCCTTTTTTCTCAAACTGCCATCTAGTTTCGCTCCTTGCCTTTCTGAATTCTGATGTTTACTCTAAGGCAACTGATCTATTCTCTTCTTTTGAGCAAAAAAGGACCATAGATCTATGTGTTAGATCTAAGCTGCATGGTGTTCTGTCTTAAACTACTATAAAAACTGGAATGGCAGCAGCTTGCAAGGGCAGAATATTTGCCACAAGGTGACCAGAAATAAGCCTTGCTCTCATTTTAGGAAATGCATTCTCATAATTAAACGTTTTGAGATGTTAGACTTCAAGATTATAATTTGTAGTACATAAGGCAACAGTGTCTTCTCTGCACCAAAACTCAAAACAATTTCAGAATATATACAAAACAAACAAGCAAGCAAAAAACAAAACACAAAGAAAACAACAAAACAAACAAACAAAAAAATACCTATTGCAAACAATCATTACATTACGATGGGCAAGTCAGGGGCATGCAGAACAATACAGCCAGGAAGATTCTGCCAAGGGGGAGGAGGCGATGGAGGAGTAGAAGGAGAAGGCGGAGGAGGTGGTGGAGCTGGAAGAGGAAGAGGTGCTGGAGAAAGAGGAGGCAATGGAAAAAAAACAAGTTATTGCAATCTCCCTCTCTTTTTATTTTTTCTCTTTTTTTTTTTTGGGGGGGGGGGACAAGGAGGACTTTTGAGGGCAATGTTATGCCGTTAGGTCTTTATAATCCTCCCTGTACGCACTGAAACGAGTGAGGGTATCTGCTCTTCAAGTGCAGAGGGGAGAACACCACCTCCTCCTCCTCATCCACAACGTCCTCCACCACTGCCTAATCTTACTTGTACACGGGCTCTTCCTCCTCGTCCACCGCCTCCTTCTCCTTTTCCACCGCCTCCTCCACCTCCTCCACCGCCTCCTCCTCCTTGTCCACCACCTCCTCCACGGCCACCGCCTCCTCCACCGCCACCTACGCCAATGCCTCCTCCACCTCCTCCTCCTCCAACGCCTCCTCCTCCTCCACCTCCACCAATGCCTCCTCCACCTCCGATTCCTCCACGGCCTCCTCCTCCTCCACCGCCTCCTCCTCCTCCTCGTCCACCGCCTCCTCCTCCACCAGAGACTCCTTGACCGCCTCTGCCTCCTCCACCTCCACCTCCGCCAATGCCTCCTCCAACTACTCCTCCTCCACCTCCGCCAATGCCTCCTCCACCTCCGATCCCTCCACGGCCTCCTCCTCCTCCACCGCCTCCTCCTCCGCCAGAGCCTCCTCCACCGCCACTACCTCCTCCACCTCCACCTCCGCCAATGCCTCCTCCACCGCCTCATACTCCACAGCCTCCTCCTCCACCACGCCCTAATGCTCCTCCACCGCCTCCTCCTCCTCCTATTCTGACACTGCCACTTGCAGTTACCATCTGCCGTCTCCAACACTCTGCCTCCCACTGACACCCTTTGGCCCTTATATAGGGAGGAGAAGACACACCCACTAGTTGATGACAAGCCACTTGCAAAACAGCTAACAATCGCTTGCCAGACAAGCAGGGGACAGGCAACGCATCACACAGGGTCACGAAAGATGCTGGGATTCCGCCAGCTGCTGCCTTACAGGGCCATGGAGACATGGTCCTGCTGGGTGTCCAATGGAAATACAACTATGAGCGGTGAGCAGCGCTCACCACCAGATCACCCAGGAGAAGCCACCTTTGCACACCTGGTCCCTGGCAACTGCTCCTGACATCGCTGGGCTCACCAGCATTGCTACCACCATGCCCTAGCCAGGGGCAAGCAGAGCCATTTGGCCAGCAAGTTTCTGCCAAGGAGGACGAGGAGGCGGTAGAGGAGGAGGAGGAGGCGGTAGAGGAGGAGGAGGAGGCGGTGGTGGTAGAGGTGGAAAAAAACAGGTCCTTGCAATCTCCCTCACTCTTTGGTTTTCTTTGTAACGAGGGGGACTTCTGCGGGCAATGTTATGCCGTTAGGTCTTTATAATCCTCCCTGTACGCACTGAAACGAGTGAGGGTATCTGCTCTTCAAGTGCAGAGGGGAGAACACAGCAGACACCGGTGTGCAATGCTGGTGACACAAGGAGAATTCTGGCTGTAGACTTGAGTGTGGAAATTCCTCAACTTCCCATGTTTGTCACCATTCTTTCTAAAACACCACTTTTCCATGCTCAGCTTCAGTGAAAAAGAATTGGCAATTGATGCCCCAACAGCCTTGCTGGGGTCTTGGGTCCCTCACACAGGATGATCCTGCCAACCCCTGCCTCAATTACAAATGCTGTCCCCAACACTGAAGCTGCACTCAGGCAATGCCCTGAGGGGCAGCGGAAGGATTTGAGGATTTCTGTGCCTTCACTTGTGGCACAAACTTGAAGGTCTCCTCCAACACTAATGACCCTATCATTCCTCCACCACCTAGTCCTCCACCACCTCCTCCTCCTCCTCCACCTCCACCGCCTCCTCCTCCTCGTCCACAACGTCCTCCACCACCGACTAATCTTACTTGTACACCGCCTCTTCCTCCTCGCCCACCAGCTCTTCCTCCTCGCCCACCGCCTCCTCCACCTCCTCCACCGCCTCCTCCACCTCCTTGTCCATCACCTCCTCCTCCGCCAGAGCCTCCTCCACCGCCTCCTCCTCCTCCACATCCACCGCCGCGAATGCCTCCTCCACCGCCTCCTCCTCCACCGCCTCCTCCTCCTCCACCGCCTCCTCCACCGCCACCTCCGCCAATGCCTCCTCCACCTCCTCCTCCACCGCCTCCTCCTCCTCCACCGCCGCCGCCAACTTCTCCTATTCTGACACTGCCACTTGCAGTACCATCTGCCGTCTCCCGTCTCCAACACTCTGCCTACCACTGACACCCTTTGGACCTTATATAGGGAGGAGAAGACACACCCACTATTGATGACAAGCCTCTTGCAAAACAGCTAACAATCGCTAGAAAGCCAAGCAGGGGACAGGCAACGCATCACACAGGGTCACAAAGATGTTGGGACCCACCAGCTGCTGCCTTACAGGGCCATGGAGACATGGTCCTGCTGGGTGTCCAATGGAAATACAACTATGAGCGGTGAGCAGCGCTCACCACCAGATCACCCAGGAGAAGCCACCTTTGCACACCTGGTCCCTGGCAACTGCTCCTGACATCGCTGGGCTCACCAGCATTGCTACCACCATGCCCTAGCCAGGGGCAAGCAGAGCCATTTGGCCAGCAAGTTTCTGCCAAGGAGGACGAGGAGGCGGTAGAGGAGGAGGAGGAGGCGGTAGAGGAGGAGGAGGAGGCGGTGGTGGTAGAGGTGGAAAAAAACAGGTCCTTGCAATCTCCCTCACTCTTTGGTTTTTTTTGTAACGAAGGGGGACTTCTGCGGGCAATGTTATGCCGTTAGGTCTTTATAATCCTCCCTGTACGCACTGAAACGGAGTGAGGGTATCTGCTCTTCAAGTGCAGAGGGGAGAACACAGCAGACACCGGTGTGCAATGCTGGTGACACAAGGAGAATTCTGGCTGTAGACTTGAGTGTGGAAATTCCTCAGCTTCCCATGTTTGTCACCATTCTTTCTAAAACACCACTTTTCCATGCTCAGCTTCAGTGAAAAAGAATTGGCAATTGATGCCCCAAAAGCCTTGCTGGGGTCTTGGGTCCCTCACACAGGATGATCCTGCCAACCCCTGCCTCAATTACAAATGCTGTCCCCAACACTGAAGCTGCACTCAGGCAATGCCCTGAGGGGCAGCGGAGGGATTTGAGGATTTCTGTGCCTTCACTTGTGGCACAAACTTGAAGGTCTCCTCCAACACTAATGATCCCTATCATTCCTCCAACACCTAGTCCTCCACAGCCTCCTCTTCCTCCTCCACATCCACCGCCTATTCCTCCTCCACCGCCTCCTCCTCCTCCACCGCCTCCTCCTCCTCCTATTCTGACACTGCCACTTGCAGTTCCATCTGCCGTCTCCCGTCTCCAACACTCTGCCTCCCACTGACACCCTTTGGCCCTTATATAGGGAGGAGAAGACACACCCACTGTTGATGACAAGCCTCTTGCAAAACAGCTAACAATCGCTTGCCAGACACGCAGGGGACAGGCAACAGCATCACACAGGGTCACAAAGATGCTGGGATCCGCCAGCTGCTGCCTTACAGGGCCATGGAGACATGGTCCTGCTGGGTGTCCAATGGAAATACAACTATGAGCGGTGAGCAGCGCTCACCACCAGATCACCCAGGAGAAGCCACCTTTGCACACCTGGTCCCTGGCAACTGCTCCTGACATCGCTGGGCTCACCAGCATTGCTACCACCATGCCCTAGCCAGGGGCAAGCAGAGCCATTTGGCCAGCAAGTTTCTGCCAAGGAGGACGAGGAGGCGGTAGAGGAGGAGGAGGAGGCGGTAGAGGAGGAGGAGGAGGCGGTGGTGGTAGAGGTGGAAAAAAACAGGTCCTTGCAATCTCCCTCACTCTTTGGTTTCTTTTGTAACGAGGGGGACTTCTGCGGGCAATGTTATGCCGTTAGGTCTTTATAATCCTCCCTGTATGCACTGAAAGGAGTGAGGGAATCTGCTCTTCAAGTGCAGAGGGGAGAACACAGCAGACACCGGTGTGCAATGCTGGTGACACAAGGAGAATTCTGGCTGTAGACTTGAGTGTGGAAATTCCTCAGCTTCCCATGTTTGTCACCATTCTTTCTAAAACACCACTTTTCCATGCTCATCTTCAGTGAAAAAGAATTAGCAATTGATGCCCCAACAGCCTTGCTGGGGTCTTGGGTCCCTCACACAGGATGATCCTGCCAACCCCTGCCTCAATTACAAATGCTGTCCCCAACACTGAAGCTGCACTCAGGCAATGCCCTGAGGGGCAGCGGAGGGATTTGAGGATTTCTGTGCCTTCACTTGTGGCACAAACTTGAAGGTCTCCTCCAACACTAATGACCCTATCATTCCTCCACCACCTAGTCCTCCACCACCTCCTCCTCCTCCTCCACCTCCACCGCCTCCTCCTCCTCGTCCACAACGTCCTCCACCACCGACTAATCTTACTTGTACACCGCCTCTTCCTCCTCGCCCACCAGCTCTTCCTCCTCGCCCACCGCCTCCTCCACCTCCTCCACCGCCTCCTCCACCTCCTTGTCCATCACCTCCTCCTCCGCCAGAGCCTCCTCCACCGCCTCCTCCTCCTCCACATCCACCGCCGCGAATGCCTCCTCCACCGCCTCCTCCTCCTCCACCGCCTCCTCCTCCTCCACCGCCTCCTCCACCGCAACCTCCGCCAATGCCTCCTCCACCTCCTCCTCCACCGCCTCCTCCTCCTCCACCGCCGCCGCCAACTTCTCCTATTCTGACACTGCCACTTGCAGTACCATCTGCCGTCTCCCGTCTCCAACACTCTGCCTACCACTGACACCCTTTGGACCTTATATAGGGAGGAGAAGACACACCCACTATTGATGACAAGCCTCTTGCAAAACAGCTAACAATCGCTAGAAAGCCAAGCAGGGGACAGGCAACGCATCACACAGGGTCACAAAGATGCTTGGGACCCACCAGCTGCTGCCTTACAGGGCCATGGAGACATGGTCCTGCTGGGTGTCCAATGGAAATACAACTATGAGCGGTGAGCAGCGCTCACCACCAGATCACCCAGGAGAAGCCACCTTTGAACACCTGGTCCCTGGCAACTGCTCCTGACATCGCTAGGCTCACCAGCATTGCTACCACCATGCCCTAGCCAGGGGCAAGCAGAGCCATTTGGCCAGCAAGTTTCTGCCAAGGAGGACGAGGAGGCGGTAGAGGAGGAGGAGGAGGCGGTAGAGGAGGGAGGCATTGCTGGGCTCACCAGCATTGCTACCACCATGCCCTAGACAGGGGCACGCTGAGCCATTTGGCCAGCAAGTTTCTGCCAAGGAGGACGAGGAGGCGGTAGAGTAGGAGGAGGAGGCGATAGAGGAGGAGGAGGAGGCGGTGGTGGTAGAGGTGGAAAAAAACAGGTCCTTGCAATCTCCCTCACTCTTTGTTTTTTCTTGTAACAAGGGGGACTTCTGCGGGCAATGTTATGCCGTTAGGTCTTTATAATCCTCCCTGTACGCACTGAAACGAGTGAGGGTATCTGCTCTTCAAGTGCAGAGGGGAGAACACAGCAGACACCGGTGTGCAATGCTGGTGACAGAAGGAGAACTCTGGCTGTAGACTTGAGTGTGGAAATTCCTCAACTTCCCATGTTTGTCACCATTCTTTCTAAAACACCACTTTTCCATGCTCAGCTTCAGTGAAAAGGAATTGGCAATTGATGCCCCAACAGCCTTGCTGGGGTCTTGGGTCCCTCACACAGGATGATCCTGCCAACCCCTGCCTCAATTACAAATGCTGTCCCCAACACTGAAGCTGCACTCAGGCAATGCCCTGAGGGGCAGCGGAGGGATTTGAGGATTTCTGTGCCTTCACTTGTGGCACAAACTTGAAGGTCTCCTCCAACACTAATGACCCTATCATTCCTCCAACACCTAGTCCTCCACAGCCTCCTCTTCCTCCTCCACATCCACCGCCTATTCCTCCTCCACCGCCTCCTCCTCCTCCACCGCCTCCTCCTCCTCCTATTCTGACACTGCCACTTGCAGTTCCATCTGCCGTCTCCCGTCTCCAACACTCTGCCTCCCACTGACACCCTTTGGCCCTTATATAGGGAGGAGAAGACACACCCACTGTTGATGACAAGCCTCTTGCAAAACAGCTAACAATCGCTTGCCAGACACGCAGGGGACAGGCAACAGCATCACACAGGGTCACAAAGATGCTGGGATTCGCCAGCTGCTGCCTTACAGGGCCATGGAGACATGGTCCTGCTGGGTGTCCAATGGAAATACAACTATGAGCGGTGAGCAGCGCTCACCACCAGATCACCCAGGAGAAGCCACCTTTGCACACCTGGTCCCTGGCAACTGCTCCTGACATCGCTGGGCTCACCAGCATTGCTACCACCATGCCCTAGCCAGGGGCAAGCAGAGCCATTTGGCCAGCAAGTTTCTGCCAAGGAGGACGAGGAGGCGGTAGAGGAGGAGGAGGAGGCGGTAGAGGAGGAGGAGGAGGCGGTGGTGGTAGAGGTGGAAAAAAACAGGTCCTTGCAATCTCCCTCACTCTTTGGTTTCTTTTGTAACGAGGGGGACTTCTGCGGGCAATGTTATGCCGTTAGGTCTTTATAATCCTCCCTGTATGCACTGAAAGGAGTGAGGGAATCTGCTCTTCAAGTGCAGAGGGGAGAACACAGCAGACACCGGTGTGCAATGCTGGTGACAAGGAGAATTCTGGCTGTAGACTTGAGTGTGGAAATTCCTCAACTTCCCATGTTTGTCACCATTCTTTCTAAAACACCACTTTTCCATGCTCAGCTTCAGTGAAAAAGAATTGGCAATTGATGCCCCAACAGCCTTGCTGGGGTCTTGGGTCCCTCACACAGGATGATCCTGCCAACCCCTGCCTCAATTACAAATGCTGTCCCCAACACTGAAGCTGCACTCAGGCAATGCCCTGAGGGGCAGCGGAGGGATTTGAGGATTTCTGTGCCTTCACTTGTGGCACAAACTTGAAGGTCTCCTCCAACACTAATGACCCTATCATTCCTCCACCACCTAGTCCTCCACCACCTCCTCCTCCTCCTCCACCTCCACCGCCTCCTCCTCCTCGTCCACAACGTCCTCCACCACCGACTAATCTTACTTGTACACCGCCTCTTCCTCCTCGCCCACCAGCTCTTCCTCCTCGCCCACCGCCTCCTCCACCTCCTCCACCGCCTCCTCCACCTCCTTGTCCACACCTCCTCCTCCGCCAGAGCCTCCTCCACCGCCTCCTCCTCCTCCACATCCACCGCCGCGAATGCCTCCTCCACCGCCTCCTCCTCCTCCACCGCCTCCTCCTCCTCCACCGCCTCCTCCACCGCAACCTCGCCAATGCCTCCTCCACCTCCTCCTCCTCCACCGCCTCCTCCTCCTCCACCGCCGCCTGCCAACTTCTCCTATTCTGACACTGCCACTTGCAGTACCATCTGCCGTCTCCCGTCTCCAACACTCTGCCTACCACTGACACCCTTTGGACCTTATATAGGGAGGAGAAGACACACCCACTATTGATGACAAGCCTACTTGCAAAACAGCTAACAATCGCTAGAAAGCCAAGCAGGGGACAGGCAACGCATCACACAGGGTCACAAAGATGCTGGGACCCAGCCAGCTGCTGCCTTACAGGGCCATGGAGACATGGTCCTGCTGGGTGTCCAATGGAAATACAACTATGAGCGGTGAGCAGCGCTCACCACCAGATCACCCAGGAGAAGCCACCTTTGCACACCTGGTCCCTGGCAACTGCTCCTGACATCGCTGGGCTCACCAGCATTGCTACCACCATGCCCTAGACAGGGGCAAGCAGAGCCATTTGGCCAGCAAGTTTCTGCCAAGGAGGAGGAGGCGGTAGAGGAGGAGGAGGAGGCGGTAGAGGAGGAGGAGGAGGCGGTGGTGGTAGACGTGGAAGAAAACAGGTCCTTGCAATCTCCCTCACTCTTTGGTTTCTTTATAACGAGGGGGACTTCTGCGGGCAATATTATGCCGTTAGGTCTTTATAATCCTCCCTGTATGCACTGAAAGGAGTGAGGGAATCTGCTCTTCAAGTGCAGAGGGGAGAACACAGCAGACACCGGTGTGCAATGCTGGTGACAGAACGAGAATTATGGCTTTAGACTTGAGTGTGGAAATTCCTCAACTTCCCATGTTTCTCACCATTCTTTCTAAAACACCTGGTCCCTGGCAACTGCTCCTGACATTGCTGGGCTCACCAGCATTGCTACCACCATGCCCTCGCCAGGGGCACGCTGAGCCATTTGGCCAGCAAGTTTCTGCCAAGGAGGACGAGGAGGCGGTAGAGGAGGAGGAGGAGGCGGTAGAGGAGGAGGAGGAGGCGGTGGTGGTAGAGGTGGAAAAAAACAGGTCCTTGCAATCTCCCTCACTCTTTGTTTTTTCTTGTAACAAGGGGGACTTCTGCGGGCAATGTTATGCCGTTAGGTCTTTATAATCCTCCCTGTACGCACTGAAACGAGTGAGGGTATCTGCTCTTCAAGTGCAGAGGGGAGAACACAGCAGACACCGGTGTGCAATGCTGGTGACAGAAGGAGAATTCTGGCTGTAGACTTGAGTGTGGAAATTCCTCAACTTCCCATGTTTGTCACCATTCTTTCTAAAACACCACTTTTCCATGCTCAGCTTCAGTGAAAAAGGAATTGGCAATTGATGCCCCAACAGCCTTGCTGGGGTCTTGGGTCCCTCACACAGGATGATCCTGCCAACCCCTGCCTCAATTACAAATGCTGTCCCCAACACTGAAGCTGCACTCAGGCAATGCCCTGAGGGGCAGCGGAGGGATTTGAGGATTTCTGTGCCTTCACTTGTGGCACAAACTTGAAGGTCTCCTCCAACACTAATGACCCTATCATTCCTCCAACACCTAGTCCTCCACAGCCTCCTCTTCCTCCTCCACATCCACCGCCTATTCCTCCTCCACCGCCTCCTCCTCCTCCACCGCCTCCTCCTCCTCCTATTCTGACACTGCCACTTGCAGTTCCATCTGCCGTCTCCCGTCTCCAACACTCTGCCTCCCACTGACACCCTTTGGCCCTTATATAGGGAGGAGAAGACACACCCACTGTTGATGACAAGCCTCTTGCAAAACAGCTAACAATCGCTTGCCAGACACGCAGGGGACAGGCAACAGCATCACACAGGGTCACAAAGATGCTGGGATTCGCCAGCTGCTGCCTTACAGGGCCATGGAGACATGGTCCTGCTGGGTGTCCAATGGAAATACAACTATGAGCGGTGAGCAGCGCTCACCACCAGATCACCCAGGAGAAGCCACCTTTGCACACCTGGTCCCTGGCAACTGCTCCTGACATCGCTGGGCTCACCAGCATTGCTACCACCATGCCCTAGCCAGGGGCAAGCAGAGCCATTTGGCCAGCAAGTTTCTGCCAAGGAGGACGAGGAGGCGGTAGAGGAGGAGGAGGAGGCGGTAGAGGAGGAGGAGGAGGCGGTGGTGGTAGAGGTGGAAAAAAACAGGTCCTTGCAATCTCCCTCACTCTTTGGTTTCTTTTGTAACGAGGGGGACTTCTGCGGGCAATGTTATGCCGTTAGGTCTTTATAATCCTCCCTGTATGCACTGAAAGGAGTGAGGGAATCTGCTCTTCAAGTGCAGAGGGGAGAACACAGCAGACACCGGTGTGCAATGCTGGTGACAGAAGGAGAATTCTGGCTGTAGACTTGAGTGTGGAAATTCCTCAACTTCCCATGTTTGTCACCATTCTTTCTAAAACACCACTTTTCCATGCTCAGCTTCAGTGAAAAAGAATTGGCAATTGATGCCCCAACAGCCTTGCTGGGGTCTTGGGTCCCTCACACAGGATGATCCTGCCAACCCCTGCCTCAATTACAAATGCTGTCCCCAACACTGAAGCTGCACTCAGGCAATGCCCTGAGGGGCAGCGGAGGATTTGAGGATTTCTGTGCCTTCACTTGTGGCACAAACTTGAAGGTCTCCTCCAACACTAATGACCCTATCATTCCTCCACCACCTAGTCCTCCACCACCTCCTCCTCCTCCTCCACCTCCACCGCCTCCTCCTCCTCGTCCACAACGTCCTCCACCACCGACTAATCTTACTTGTACACCGCCTCTTCCTCCTCGCCCACCAGCTCTTCCTCCTCGCCCACCGCCTCCTCCACCTCCTCCACCGCCTCCTCCACCTCCTTGTCCACCACCTCCTCCTCCGCCAGAGCCTCCTCCACCGCCTCCTCCTCCTCCACATCCACCGCCGCAAATGCCTCCTCCACCGCCTCCTCCTCCTCAACCGCCTCCTCCACCGCCACCTCCGCCAATGCTTCCTCCACCTCCTCCTCCTCCACCGCCTCCTCCTCCTCCACCGCCGCCGCCACCTTCTCCTATTCTGACACTGCCACTTGCAGTACCATCTGCCATCTCGCGTCTCCAACACTCTGCCTCCCACTGACACCCTTTGGCCCTTATATAGGGAGGAGAAGACACACCCACTGTTGATGACAAGCCACTTGCAAAACAGCTAACAATCGCTTGCCAGACAAGCAGGGGACAGGCAACGCATCACACAGGGTCACGAAGATGCTGGGACCCGCCAGCTGCTGCCTTACAGGGCCATGGAGACATGGCCCTGCTGGGTGTCCAATGGAAATACAACTATGAGCGGTGAGCAGCGCTCCACCACCAGATCCCCCAGGAGAAGCCACCTTTGCACACCTGGTCCCTGGCAAAACTGCTCCTGACATCGCTGGGCTCACCAGCATTGCTACCACCATGCCCTAGCCAGGGGCAAGCAGAGCCATTTGGCCAGCAAGTTTCTGCCAAGGAGGACGAGGAGGCGGGAAAGGGGAAGGAGGAGGAGGAGGAAAGCGGTATAAGAGGAGGAGGAGGAGGCGGTGGTGGTAAGAGGTGGAAAAAAAAAGGTCCTTGCAATCTCCCTCACTCTTTGGTTTTTTTTTGGAACGAGGGGGGACTTCTGCGGGCAATGTTATGCCGTTAGGTCTTTATAAGGAAAGGTACGCACTGAAAGGAGTGGAGGGTATCTGCTCTTCAAGTGCAGAGGGGAGAACACAGCAGACACCGGTGTGCAATGCTGGTGACAGAAGGAGGAATTCTGGCTGTAGACTTGAGTGTGGAAATTCCTCAACTTCCCATGTTTGTCACACCATTCTTTCTAAAACACCACTTTCCATGCTCAGCTTCAGTGAAAAAGAATTGGCAATTGATGCCCCAACAGCCTTGCTGGGGTCTTGGGTCCCTCACACAGGATGATCCTGCCAACCCCTGCCTCAATTACAAATGCTGTCCCCAACACTGAAGCTGCACTCAGGCAATGCCCTGAGGGGCAGCGGAAGGATTTGAGGATTTCTGTGCCTTCACTTGTGGCACAAACTTGAAGGACTCCTCCACACTAATCCTCCACCCTATCATTCCTCCAACAACGTCCTCCAGTCCACCACAGCCTCCTCCTCGCCCTCCTCCACATCCACCGCCTCCTCCACCGCCTCCTCCTCCTCCACCGCCTCCTCCTCCTCCTCCACCGCCTCCTCCTCCTCCTATTCTGACACTGCCACTTCTCCTATTCTGCACTGCCACTTGCAGTACCATCTGCCGTCTCCCGTCTCCAACACTCTGCCTCCACTGACACCCTTTGGCCCTTATATAGGGAGGAGAAGACACACCCACTATTGATGACAAGCCACTTGCAAAACAGCTAACAATCGCTTGAAAGACAAGCAGGGGACAGGCAACGCATCACACAGGGTCACACAAAGATGCTGGGACGCCAGCTGCTGCCTTACAGGGCCATGGAGACATGGTCCTGCTGGGTGTCCAATGGAAATACAACTATGAGCGGTGAGCAGCGCTCACCACCAGATCACCCAGGAGAAGCCACCTTTGCACACCTGGTCCCTGGCAACTGCTCCTGACATCGCTGGGCTCACCAGCATTGCTACCACCATGCCCTAGCCAGGGGCAAGCAGAGCCATTTGGCCAGCAAGTTTCTGCCAAGGAGGACGAGGAGGCGGTAGAGGAGGAGGAGGAGGCGGTAGAGGAGGAGGAGGAGGCGGTGGTGGTAGAGGTGGAAAAAAACAGGTCCTTGCAATCTCCCTCACTCTTTGGTTTTTTTGTAACGGAAGGGGGACTTTTGGGGCAATGTTATGCCGTTAGGTCTTTATAATCCTCCCTGTACGCACTGAAAGGAGTGAGGGAATCTGCTCTTCAAGTGCAGAGGGGAGAACACAGCAGACACCGGTGTGCAATGCTGGTGACACAAGGAGAATTCTGGCTGTAGACTTGAGTGTGGAAATTCCTCAACTTCCATGTTTGTCACCATTCTTTCTAAAACACCACTTTTCCATGCTCATCTTCAGTGAAAAAGAATTGGCAATTGATGCCCCAACAAGCCTTGCTGGGGTCTTGGGTCCCTCACACAGGATGATCCTGCCAACCCCTGCCTCAATTACAAATGCTGTCCCCAACACTGAAGCTGCACTCAGGCAATGCCCTGAGGGCAGCAGGAGGATTTGAGGATTTCTGTGCCTTCACTTGTGAAAGGGGGACAGAAACTTGAAGGTTTCCTCCAACACTAATGACCTATCATTCCTCCACCACCTAGTCCTCCACAAGGAGCGGAAAGGAAAGGACCTCCACCCCGCCTCCCCCTCCTCGTCCACAAACGTCCTCCAACCGACTAATGACTTACTTGTACACCGCCTCTTCCTCCTCGCACCAGCTCCTTATTCCCTCGCCCACCGCCTCCTCCACCTCACCTCCACCGCCCACATCCACCGCCTCCTTGTCCCCAAACCTCCTCCTCCTCCGCCAGAGCCTCCTCCACCGCCTTCCTCCTCCTCCACCGCCGCGAATGCCTCTCCACCGCCTCCTCCTCCTCCACACTCCTCCAGCCACTCCTCCACCGCAAAGGAAAGTGCCTCCTCCATCCTCCTCCTCCACCAGCCTCCTCCTCCTCCACCGCCGCCGCCAACTTCTCCTATTCTCACTGCCACTTGCACACCATCCCCGTCTCCCGGCCTCCCTTGACACCCTTTGGACCTTATATAGGGAGGAGAAGACACACCCACTATTGATGACAAGCCTCTTGCAAAACAGCTAACAATCGCTTGCCAGAAAGCAAGCAGGGACAGGCAACGCATCACACAGGGTCACGAAAGATGCTGGGACCCACCAGCTGCTGCCTTACAGGGCCATGGAGACATGGTCCTGCTGGGTGTCCAATGGAAATACAACTATGAGCGGTGAGCAGCGCTCACCACCACCAGATCACCCAGGAGAAGCCACCTTTGCACACCTGGTCCCTGGCAACTGCTCCTGACATCGCTGGGCTCACCAGCATTGCTACCACCATGCCCTAGCCAGGGGCAAGCAGAGCCATTTTGGCCAGCAAGTTTCTGCCAAGGAGGACGAGGAGGCGGTAGAGGAGGAGGAGGAGGCGGTAGAGGAGGAGGAGGAGGCGGTGGTGGTAGAGGTGGAAAAAAACAGGTCCTTGCAATCTCCCTCACTCTTTGGTTTTTTTTGGAACGAGGGGGACTTCTGCGGGCAATGTTATGCCGTTAGGTCTTTATAATCCTCCCTGTATGCACTGAAAGGAGTGAGGGTATCTGCTCTTCAAGTGCAGAGGGGAGAACACAGCAGACACCGGTGTGCAATGCTGGTGACACAAGGAGAATTGTGGCTGTAGACTTGAGTGTGGAAATTCCTCAACTTCCCATGTTTGTCACCATTCTTTCTAAAACACCACTTTTCCATGCTCAGCTTCAGTGAAAAAGAATTGGCAATTGATGCCCCAACAGCCTTGCTGGGGTCTTGGGTCCCTCACACAGGATGATCCTGCCAACCCCTGCCTCAATTACAAATGCTGTCCCCAACACTGAAGCTGCACTCAGGCAATGCCCTGAGGGGCAGCGGAAGGATTTGAGGATTTCTGTGCCTTCACTTGTGGCACAAACTTGAAGGTCTCCTCCAACACTAATGGGTACCCTATCATTCCTCCAACCTAGTCCTCCACCACCGGTCCTCCTCTCCTCCACCTCCACCGCCTCCTCCCTCCTCGTCCACAACGTCCTCCACCACCGACTAATCTTACTTGTACACCGCCTCTTCCTCCTCGCCCACCAGCTCTTCCTCCTCGCCCACCGCCTCCTCCACCTCCTCCACCGCCTCCTCCAAGGAAAGGAGCTCCAAAGGCCCTCCTCCGCCCGAGCCTCCTCCACCGCCTCCTCCTCCTCCACAATCCACCGCCGCGAATGCCTCCTCCACCGCCTCCTCCTCCTCCACCGCCCTCCTCCACCGCCCCTCCGCCAAGGAAAGGACAGGAAAGGCCTATGTCCCTCCACCTCCCCCCCCGCCCTCCTCCTCCTCACCGCCGCCGCCTTTCCCTATTCTGACACTGCCACTTGCAGTACCATCTGCCGTCTCCCGTCTCCAACACTCTGCCTCCCACTGACACCCTTTGGCCCTTATATAGGGAGGAGAAGACACACCCACTATTGATGACAAGCCACTTGCAAAACAGCTAAACAATCGCTTGCCAGAAAGCCAAAGCAGGGGACAGGCAACGCATCACACAGGGTCACAAAGATGCTGGGACCCCAGCTGCTGCCTTACAGGGCATGGAGACATGGTCCTGCTGGGTGTCCAATGGAAAGGGAAAGGAACAACTATGAGCGGTGAGCAGCGCTCACCACCAGATCACCCAGGAGAAGCCACCTTTGAACACGGAAAGGAAAGGAAAGGAAAGGAAAGTCCCTGGCAACTGCTCCTGACATCGCTGGGCTCACCAGCATTGCTACCACCATGCCCTAGCCAGGGGCAAGCAGAGCCATTTGGCCAGCAAGTTTCTGCCAAGGAGGACGAGGAGGCGGTAGAGGAGGAGGGAGGGAGGTAGGGGAAAGGAGGAGGAGGAAGGCGGTGGTGGTAGAGGTGGAAAAAAACAGGTCCTTGCAATCTCCCTCACTCTTTGGTTTTTTTTTGTAACGAGGGGGACTTCTGCGGGCAATGTTATGCCGTTAGGTCTTTATAATCCTCCCTGTACGCACTGAAAGAGTGAGGGAATCTGCTCTTCAAGTGCAGAGGGGAGAACACAGCAGACACCGGTGTGCAATACTGGTGACACAAGGAGAATTCTGGCTGTAGACTTGAGTGTGGGAAATTCCTCAACTTCCCATGTTTGTCACCATTCTTTCTAAAACACCACTTTTTCCATGCTCAGCTTCAGTGAAAAAAGAATTGGCAAATTGATGCCCCAACAGCCTTGCTGGGGTCTTGGGTCCCTCACACAGGATGATCCTGCCAACCCCTGCCTCAATTACAAATGCTGTCCCCAACACTGAAGCTGCACTCAGGCAATGCCCTGAGGGCAGCGGAAGGATTTGAGGATTTCTGTGCCTTCACTTGTGGCACAAACTTGAAGGTCTCCTCCAACACTAATGACCCTATCATTCCTCCAAGTCCTCCACCACCTCCTCCTCCTCCTCCACCTCCACCGCCTCCCCCCTCGTCCACAACGTCCTCCACCACCGACTAATCTTACTTGTACACCGCCTCTTCCTCCTCCACCAGCTCTCCTCCTCGCCCACCGCCTCCCACCTCCTCCACCGCCCTCCACCTCCTTGTCCACCACCTCCTCCTCCTATTCCAGAGCTCCTCCACTCCTCCTCCTCCACATCCACCGCCGCAAATGCCTCTCTCCTCCTCCTCACACCGCCTCCTCCACCGCCACCCTCGCGCCAATGCTCTCCACATCCACCGCCGCAAATGCCTCCATCTGCTTCCTCCACGTCTCCACCCTCCTCCACACCCTGCCCTCCTCCACCGCCGCCGACACCCTCCTATTCTGACACTGCCACTTGCAGTACCATCTGCCATCTCGCGTCTCCAACACTCTGCCTCCCACCACCCTTTGATGACAATAGGGAGGAGCAAAAACAGCTGTTGAACAAGCCACTTGCAAAACAGCTAACAATCGCTTGCAGACAAGCAGGGGACAGGCAACGCATCACACAGGGTCACAAGATGCTGGGACCCGCCAGCTGCTGCCTTACAGGGCCATGGAGACATGGCCCTGCTGGGTGTCCAATGGAAATACAACTATGAGCGGTGAGCAGCGCTCACCACCAGATCACCCAGGAGAAGCCACCTTTGCACACCTGGTCCCTGGCAACTGCTCCTGACATCGCTGGGCTCACCAGCATTGCTACCACCATGCCCTAGCCAGGGGCAAGCAGAGCCATTTTGGCCAGCAAGTTTCTGCCAAGGAGGACGGGAGGCGGTAGAGGAGGAGGAGGAGGCGGTAGAGGAGGAGGAGGAGGCGGTGGTGGTAGAGGTGGAAAAAAACAGGTCCTTGCAATCTCCCTCACTCTTTGGTTTCTTTTAACGAGGGGGACTTCTGCGGGCAATGTTATGCCGTTAGGTCTTTATAATCCTCCCTGTATGCACTGAAAGGAAAGAGTGAGGGAATCTGCTCTTCAAGTGCAGAGGGGAGAACACAGCAGACACCGGTGTGCAATGCTGGTGACAGAAGGAGAATTGTGGCTGTAGACTTGAGTGTGGAAATTCCTCAACTTCCCATGTTTCTCACCATTCTTTCTAAAAACCTGCTTTTCCATGCTCAGCTTCAGTGAAAAAGAATTGGCAATTGATGCCCCAACAGCCTTGCTGGGGTCTTGGGAGGCGGAGGATGATCCTGCCAAGGAGGAGAGGAATTACAAATGCTGTCCCCAACACTGAAGCTGCACTCAGGCAATGCCTGAGGGCAGGGAGGATTTGAGGATTTCTGTGCCTTCACTTGTGGCACAAAACGAGTGAGGGTTGAAGGTCTCCTCCAACACTAATGAAGGGATCATTCCTCCAACACCTAGTCCTCACCACCTCCTCCTCCTCCTCCACCTCCAGTGTGCCTCCTCCTCCCATCGTCCACAACGTCCTCCACCACCGACTAATCTTACTTGTAACCGACTTTTTTTCCATGGACCGCCTCTTCCCCTCAGCCCACCAGCTCTTCCTCCTCGCCCACCGCCTCCTCCACCTCCTCCACCGCCTCCTCCACCTCCTTGTCCAAAGGGGCTCCTCCTCCGGAGAGGCCTCCTCCACCGCCTCCTCCTCCTCCACATCCACCGCCGCAATGCCTCCTCCACCCTAGCCTCCTCCTCCTCCACCGCCTCCTCCTCCTCCACCTCCACCGCCCTCCCTCCTCCACCTCCTCCTCCACCGCCTCCTCCTCCTCCACCGCCTCCTCCAAAGGAAAGGAAAGGGATTCTGACACTGCCACTTGCAGTACCATCTGCCGTCTCCCGTCTCCAACACTCTGCCTCCCACTGACACCCTTTGGACCTTATATAGGGAGGAGAAGACACACCCACTATTGATGACAAGCCACTTGCAAAACAGCTAACAATCGCTTGAAAGCCAAGCAGGGGACAGGCAACGCATCACACAGGTCACAAAGATGTTGGGACCCGCCAGCTGCTGCCTTACAGGGCCATGGAGACATGTCCTGCTGGGTGTCCAATGGAAATACAACTATGAGCGGTGAGCAGCGCTCACCACCAGATCACCCAGGAGAAAGCCACCTTTGCACACCTGGTCCCTGGCAACTGCTCCTGACATCGCTGGGGCTCACCAGCATTGCTACCACCATGCCCTAGCAGGGGCAAGCAGAGCCATTTGGCCAGCAAGTTTCTGCCAAGGAGGACGAGGAGGCGGTAGAGGAGGAGGAGGAGGCGGTAGAGGAGGAGGAGGAGGCGGTGGTGGTAGAGGTGGAAAAAAACAGGTCCTTGCAATCTCCCTCACTCTTTGTTTTTTTTTTGAACGAGGAAAGGGGGACTTCTGCGGGCAATGTTATGCCGTTAGGTCTTTATAATCCTCCCTGTACGCACTGAAACGAGTGAGGGTATCTGCTCTTCAAGTGCAGAGGGGAGAACACAGCAGACACCGGTGTGCAATGCTGGTGACACAAGGAGAATTGTGGCTGTAGACTTGAGTGTGGAAATTCCTCAGGAAAGTCACCATTCTTTCTAAACACCACTTTTCCATGCTCATCTTCAGTGAAAAAGAATGGCAATTGATGCCCCAAAGGCCTTGCTGGGGTCTTGGGTCCCTCACACAGGATGATCCTGCCAACCCCTGCCTCAATTACAAATGCTGTCCCCAACACTGAAGCTGCACTCAGGCAATGCCCTGAGGGGCAGCGGAGGGATTTGAGGATTTCTGTGCCTTCACTTGTGGCACAAACTTGAAGGTCTCCTCCAACAACTAATGACCCTATCATTCCTCCACCACCTAGTCCTCCACCACCTCCTCCTCCTCCTCCACCTCCACCGCCTCCCCCTCCTCGTCCACAACGTCCTCCACCAACCGACTAATCTTACTTGTACCCGCCTCTTCCTCCTCACCCACCAGCTCTCCTCCTCGCCCACCGCCTCCTCCACCTCCTCCACCGCCTCCCTCCACCCTCCTTGTCTCCTCCTCCGCCAGAGCCTCCTCCACCGCCTCTCCTCCTCCACACCACTGCCACCTCCTCCTCAAACCAGTCCTCCACCGCCACCCGCCAATCCTTCATCCTCCTCCTCCACCGCCTCTCCTCCTCCACTGCGTCTCCTCCTATTCCACACTAGGCCTCCAACCCTGCTGACACCCTTTGGCCCTTATATAGGGAGGAGAAGGGAGGAGAAGACACCCACTATTGATGACAAGCCACTTGCAAAAAAGCTAACAATCGCTTGCCAGACAAGCAGGGGACAGGCAACGCATCACACAGGGTCACAAAGATGCTGGGACCCGCCAGCTGCTGCCTTACAGGGCCATGGAGACATGGTCCTGCTGGGTGTGTCCAATGGAAATACAACTATGAGCGGTGAGCAGCGCTCACCACCAGATCACCCAGGAGAAGCCACCTTTGCACACCTGGTCCCTGGCAACTGCTCCTGAACATCGCTGGGCTCACCAGCATTGCTAACACCATGCCCTAGCCAGGGGCAAGCAGAGCCATTTGGCCAGCAAGTTTCTGCCAAGGAGGACGAGGAGGCGGTAGAGGAGGAGGAGGAGGCGGTAGAGGAAAGGAAGGAGGAGGCGGTGGTGGTAGAGGTGGAAAAAAACAGGTCCTTGCAATCTCCCTCACTCTTTGGTTTTTTTGTAACGAGGGGGACTTCTGCGGGCAATGTTATGCCGTTAGGTCTTTATAATCCTCCCTGTAACGCACTGAAAGGAGTGAGGGAATCTGCTCTTCAAGTGCAGAGGGGAAACACAGCAGACACCGGTGTGCAATGCTGGTGACAGAAGGAGAATTAAGGCTGTAGACTTGAGTGTGGAAATTCCTCAGCTTCCCATGTTTGTCACCATTCTTTCTAAAACACCACTTTTCCATGCTCAGCTTCAGTGAAAAAAGAATTGGCAATTGATGCCCCAAAAGCCTTGCTGGGGTCTTGGGTCCCTCACACAGGATGATCCTGCCAACCCCTGCCTCAATTACAAATGCTGTCCCCAAACTGAAGCTGCACTCAGGCAATGCCCTGAGGGGCAGCGGAGGGGATTTGAGGATTTCTGTGCCTTCACTTGTGGCAAGGAAACTTGAAGGTCTCCTCCAAACACTAATGATCCTATCATTCCTCCAAACCTAGTCCTACCACTCCTCCTCCTCCTCCAAATCCACCTCCTCCTCCTCGTCCACAACGTCCTCCACACCGACTAATCTTCCACTTGTACACCGCCTCTTCCTCCTCGCCCACCAGCTCTTCCTCCTCGCCCACCGCCTCCTCCACCTCCTCCACCGCCTCCTCCACCTCCTTGTCCACCACCAATCCTCCTCCGCCAGAGCCTCCTCCACCGCCTCCTCTCCTCCACATCCACCGACGCGAAATGCCCTCCTCCACCGCCTTGCACCGCCTCCTCTCCAGGAAAGAAAGGAAAGGAAAGGAACCTGCTCCTCCACCCCGCCTCCTCCTCCTCCACCGAAAGGCCAAGGAAAGGAAAGGACACTGCCACTTGCAAGTACCATCTGCCGTCTCCCGTCTCCAACACTCTGCCTTTGACACCCTTTGGCCCTTATATAGGGAGGAGAAGACACACCCACTGTTGATGACAAGCCACTTGCAAAAACAGCTAACAATCGCTTGAAAGACAAGCAGGGGACAGGCAACGCATCACACACAGGGTCACAAAGATGCTGGGAAAGGACAGCTGCTGCCTTACAGGGCCATGGAGACATGGTCCTGCTGGGTGTCCAATGGAAATACAACTATGAGCGGTGAGCAGCGCTCACCACCAGATCACCCAGGAGAAGCCACCTTTGCACACCTGGTCCCTGGCAACTGCTCCTGACATCGCTGGGCTCACCAGCATTGCTACCACCATGCCCTAGCAGGGGCAAGCAGAGCCATTTGGCCAGCAAGTTTCTGCCAAGGAGGGACGAGGAGGCGGTAGAGGAGGAGGAGGAGGCGGTAGAGGAGGAGGAGGAGGAGCGGTGGTGGTAGAGGTGGAAAAAAACAGGTCCTTGCAATCTCCCTCACTCTTTGGTTTCTTTTGTAACGAGGGGGACTTCTGCGGGCAATGTTTATGCCGTTAGGTCTTTATAATCCTCCCTGTATGCACTGAAAGGAGTGAGGGAATCTGCTCTTCAAGTGCAGAGGGGAGAACACAGCAGACACCGGTGTGCAATGCTGGTGACGGAGAATTATGGCTGTAGACTTGAGTGTGGAAATTCCTCAACTTCCCATGTTTGTCACCATTCTTTCTAATACACCTGTTTTTCTATGCTCATCTTCAGTGAAAAAGAATTGGCAATTGATGCCCCAACAGCCTTGCTGGGGTCTTGGGTCCC
Source organism: Cygnus atratus (assembly GCF_013377495.2). Lineage (NCBI taxonomy): Eukaryota > Metazoa > Chordata > Aves > Anseriformes > Anatidae > Cygnus > Cygnus atratus. The sequence goes on along the minus strand of NC_066362.1, from coordinate 99,354,263 downwards.
TCACACAGGATGATCCTGCCAACCCCTGCCTCAATTACAAATGCTGACCCCAACACTGAAGATGCACTCAGGCAATGCCCTGAGGGGCAGCGGAAGGATTTGAGGATTTCTGTGCCTTCACTTGTGGCACAAAACTTGAAGGTCTCCCTCCAACACTAAATGACCCCTATCATTCCTCCACCACCTAGTCCTCCCACCACCTCCTCCTCCTCCTCCACCTCCACCGCCTCCCCCTCCTCGTCCACAACGTCCTCCACCACCGACTAATCTTACTTGTAACACCGCCTCTTCCTCCTCACCCACCAGCTCATCCTCCTCGCCCACCGCCTCCTCCACCTCCTCCACCGCCTCCTCCACCTCCTTGTCCCCCACCTCCTCCTCCGCCAGAGCCTCCTCCACCGCCCTCCTCCTCCTCCACATCCACCGCCGCAAATGCCTCCTCCACCGCCTCCTCCTCCTCAACCGCCCTCCTCCACCGCCACCGCCTCCCTCCTCCACCGCCAATGCAAGGAGCCTCCTCACCTCCTCCTCCTCCACCACGCCCTCCTCCTCCTCCAACCGCCGCCGCCAACTTCTCCTATTCTGACACTGCCACTTGCAGTACCATCTGCCATCTCGCGTCTCCAACACTCTGCCTCCCACTGACACCCTTTGGCCCTTATATAGGGAGGAGAAGACACACCCACTGTTGATGACAAGCCTCTTGCAAAACAGCTAACAATCGCTTGCCAGACAAGCAGGGGACAGGCAACGCATCACACAGGGTCACGAAGATGCTGGGACCCCGCCAGCTGCTGCCTTACAGGGCCATGGAGACATGAGCGGTGAAGCAGCGCTCCCACACCAGAATCCTGCTGGGTGTCCAATGGAAATAGAAACTATGAGCGGTGAGCAGCGCTCACCACCAGATCTTCAAAGTGCACCCAGGAGAAGCCACCTTTGCACACCTGGTCCCTGGCAACTGCTCCTGACATCGCTGGGCTCACCAGCATTGCTACCACCATGCCCTAGCCAGGGGCAAGCAGAGCCATTTGGCCAGCAAGTTTCTGCAAGGAGGACGAGGAGGCGGGTAGAGGAGGAGGAGGAGGCGGTAGAGGAGGAGGAGGAGGCGGTGGTGGTAGAGGTGGAAAAAAAACAGGTCCTTGCAATCTCCCTCACTCTTTGTTTTTTTTTGTAACGAGGGGGACTTCTGCGGGCAATGTTATGCCGTTAGGTCTTTATAATCCTCCCTGTACGCACTGAAACGAGTGAGGGTATCTGCTCTTCAAGTGCAGAGGGGAGAACACAGCAGATACCGGTGTGCAATGCTGGTGACAGAAGGAGAATTGTGGCTGTAGACTTGAGTGTGGAAATTCCTCAACTTCCATGTTTCTCACCATTCTTTCTAAAACACCACTTTTCCATGCTCAGCTTCAGTGAAAAAGAATTGGCAATTGATGCCCCAACAGCCTTGCTGGGGTCTTGGGTCCCTCACACAGGATGATCCTGCCAACCCCTGCCTCAATTACAAATGCTGTCCCCAACACTGAAGCTGCACTCAGGCAATGCCCTGAGGGGCAGCGGAGGGATTTGAGGATTTCTGTGCCTTCACTTGTGGCACAAACTTGAAGGTCTCCTCCAACACTAATGACCCTATCATTCCTCCACCACCTAGTCCTCTACCACCTCCTCCTCCTCCTCCACCTCCACCGCCTCCTCCTCCTCGTCCACAACGTCCTCCACCACCGACTAATCTTACTTGTACACCGCCTCTTCCTCCTCGCCCACCAGCTCTTCCTCCTCGCCCACCGCCTCCTCCACCTCCTCCACCGCCTCCTCACACCTCCTTGTCCATCACCTCCTCCTCCGCCAGAGCCTCCTCCACCGCCTCCTCCTCCTCCACATCCACCGCCGCGAATGCCTCCTCCACCGCCTCCTCCTCCTCCACCGCCTCCTCCTCCTCCACCGCCTCCTCCACCGCAACCTCGGCCAATGCCTCCTCCACCTCCTCCTCCACCGCCTCCTCCTCCTCCACCGCCGCTGCCAACTTCTCCTATTCTGACACTGCCACTTGCAGTACCATCTGCCGTCTCCCGTCTCCAACACTCTGCCTACCACTGACACCCTTTGGACCTTATATAGGGAGGAGAAGACACACCCACTATTGATGACAAGCCTCTTGCAAAACAGCTAACAATCGCTAGAAAGCCAAGCAGGGGACAGGCAACGCATCACACAGGGTCACAAAGATGTTGGGACCCACCAGCTGCTGCCTTACAGGGCCATGGAGACATGGTCCTGCTGGGTGTCCAATGGAAATACAACTATGAGCGGTGAGCAGCGCTCACCACCAGATCACCCAGGAGAAGCCACCTTTGCACACCTGGTCCCTGGCAACTGCTCCTGACATCGCTGGGCTCACCAGCATTGCTACCACCATGCCCTAGCCAGGGGCAAGCAGAGCCATTTGGCCAGCAAGTTTCTGCCAAGGAGGACGAGGAGGCGGTAGAGGAGGAGGAGGAGGCGGTAGAGGAGGAGGAGGAGGCGGTGGTGGTAGAGGTGGAAAAAAACAGGTCCTTGCAATCTCCCTCACTCTTTGGTTTTTTTTGTAACGAGGGGGACTTCTGCGGGCAATGTTATGCCGTTAGGTCTTTATAATCCTCCCTGTACGCACTGAAACGAGTGAGGGTATCTGCTCTTCAAGTGCAGAGGGGAGAACACAGCAGACACCGGTGTGCAATGCTGGTGACAGAAGGAGAATTGTGGCTGTAGACTTGAGTGTGGAAATTCCTCAGCTTCCCATGTTTGTCACCATTCTTTCTAAAACACCACTTTTCCATGCTCAGCTTCAGTGAAAAAGAATTAGCAATTGATGCCCCAAAAGCCTTGCTGGGGTCTTGGGTCCCTCACACAGGATGATCCTGCCAACCCCTGCCTCAATTACAAATGCTGTCCCCAACACTGAAGCTGCACTCAGGCAATGCCCTGAGGGGCAGCGGAGGGATTTGAGGATTTCTGTGCCTTCACTTGTGGCACAAACTTGAAGGTCTCCTCCAACACTAATGACCCTATCATTCCTCCACCACCTAGTCCTCCACCACCTCCTCCTCCTCCTCCACCTCCACCGCCTCCTCCTCCTCGTCCACAACGTCCTCCACCACCGCCTAATCTTACTTGTACACCGCCTCTTCCTCCTCGCTCACCAGCTCTTCCTCCTCGCCCACCGCCTCCTCCACCTCCTCCACCGCCTCCCACACCTCCTTGTCCACCACCTCCTCCTCCGCCGCAAATGCCTCCTCCACCGCCTCCTTCTCCTCCACATCCACCGCCGTGAATGCCTCCTCCACCGCCTCCTCCTCCTCCACCGCCTCCTCCACCGCAACCTCCGCCAATGCCTCCTCCACCTCCTCCTCCTCCACCGCCTCCTCCTCCTCCACCGCCGCCGCCACCTTCTCCTATTCTGACACTGCCACTTGCAGTACCATCTGCCGTCTCCCGTCTCCAACACTCTGCCTCCCACTGACACCCTTTGGACCTTATATAGGGAGGAGAAGACACACCCACTATTGATGACAAGCCTCTTGCAAAACAGCTAACAATCGCTAGAAAGCCAAGCAGGGACAGGCAACGCATCACACAGGGTCACAAAGATGTTGGGACCCACCAGCTGCTGCCTTACAGGGCCATGGAGACATGGTCCTGCTGGGTGTCCAATGGAAATACAACTATGAGCGGTGAGCAGCGCTCACCACCAGATCACCCAGGAGAAGCCACCTTTGCACACCTGGTCCCTGGCAACTGCTCCTGACATCGCTGAGGCTCACCAGCATTGCTACCACCATGCCCTAGCCAGGGGCAAGCAGAGCCATTTGGCCAGCAAGTTTCTGCCAAGGAGGACGAGGAGGCGGTAGAGGAGGAGGAGGAGGCGGTGGTGGTAGAGGTGGAAAAAAACAGGTCCTTGCAATCTCCCTCACTCTTTGTTTTTTTTTGTGAACAAGGAGGGACTTTTGAGGGCAATGTTATGCCGTTAGGTCTTTATAATCCTCCCTGTACGCACTGAAACGAGTGAGGGTATCTGCTCTTCAAGTGCAGAGGGGAGACCACAGCAGACACCGGTGTGCAATGCTGGTGACAGAAGGAGAATTGTGGCTGTAGACTTGAGTGTGGAAATTCCTCAACTTCCCATGTTTGTCACCATTCTTTCTAAAACACCACTTTTCCATGCTCAGCTTCAGTGAAAAAGAATTGGCAATTGATGCCCCAAAAGCCTTGCTGGGGTCTTAGGGTCCCTCACACAGGATGATCCTGCCAACCCCTGCCTCAATTACAAATGCTGTCCCCAACACTGAAGCTGCACTCAGGCAATGCCCTGAGGGGCAGCGGAAGGATTTGAGGATTTCTGTGCCTTCACTTGTGGCACAAACTTGAAGGTCTCCTCCAACACTAATGACCCTATCATTCCTCCACCACCTAGTCCTCTACCACCTCCTCCTCCTCCTCCACCTCCACCGCCTCCCCCTCCTCGTCCACAACGTCCTCCACCACCGACTAATCTTACTTGTACACCGCCTCTTCCTCCTCGCCCACCAGCTCTTCCTCCTCGCCCACCGCCTCCTCCACCTCCTCCACCGCCTCCTCCACCTCCTTGTCCACTCACCTCCTCCTCCGCCAGAGCCTCCTCCACCGCCTCCTCCTCCTCCACATCCACCGCCGCGAATGCCTCCTCCACCGCCTCCTCCTCCTCCACCGCCTCCTCCACCGCAACCTCCGCCAATGCCTCCTCCACCTCCTCCTCCACCGCCTCCTCCTCCTCCACCGCCGCCACCTTCTCCTATTCTGACACTGCCACTTGCAGTACCATCTGCCGTCTCCCGTCTCCAACACTCTGCCTACCACTGACACCCTTTGGACCTTATATAGGGAGGAGAAGACACACCCACTATTGATGACAAGCCTCTTGCAAAACAGCTAACAATCGCTAGAAAGCCAAGCAGGGGACAGGCAACGCATCACACAGGGTCACAAAGATGTTGGGACCCACCAGCTGCTGCCTTACAGGGCCATGGAGACATGGTCCTGCTGGGTGTCCAATGGAAATACAACTATGAGCGGTGAGCAGCGCTCACCACCAGATCACCCAGGAGAAGCCACCTTTGCACACCTGGTCCCTGGCAACTGCTCCTGACATCAGCTGGGCTCACAAGCATTGCTATCCACCATGCCCTAGCCAGGGGCAAGCAGAGCCATTTGGCCAGCAAGTTTCTGCCAAGGAGGACGAGGAGGCGGTAGAGGAGGAGGAGGAGGCGGTAGAGGAGGAGGAGGAGGCGGTGGTGGTAGAGGTGGAAAAAAACAGGTCCTTGCAATCTCCCTCACTCTTTGTTTTTTTTTGTGAACGAGGGAGGACTTCTGAGGGCAATGTTATGCCGTTAGGTCTTTATAATCCTCCCTGTACGCACTGAAACGAGTGAGGGTATCTGCTCTTCAAGTGCAGAGGGGAGACCACAGCAGATACCGGTGTGCAATGCTGGTGACACGAAGGAGAATTGTGGCTGTAGACTTGAGTGTGGAAATTCCTCAGCTTCCCATGTTTGCTCACCATTCTTTCTAAAACACCACTTTTCCATGCTCATCTTCAGTGAAAAGGAATTAGCAATTGATGCCCCAACAGCCTTGCTGGGGTCTTGCGTCCCTCACACAGGATGATCCTGCCAACCCCTGCCTCAATTACAAATGCTGTCCCCAACACTGAAGCTGCACTCAGGCAATGCCCTGAGGGGCAGCGGAAGGGATTTGAGGATTTCTGTGCCTTCACTTGTGGCACAAACTTGAAGGTCTCCTCCAACACTAATGACCCTATGATGCCTCCACCACCTAGTCCTCTACCACCTCCTGTTCCTCCTCCTCGACCGCCTCCCCATCCTCGTCTACAACGTCCTCCACCACCGCCTAATCTTACCTGTACACTGCCTCTTCCTCCTCGTCCACCGCCTCTTTCTCCTTTTCTACCGCCTCCTCCACCTCCTCCACCGCCTCCTCCTCCTCCTTGTCCACCACCTCCTCCTCCGCCAGAGCCTCCTCCACCACCACCGCCTCCTCCACATCCACCTCCGCCTCCTCCTCCTCCACCGCCTCCTCCACCTCCCCCTATTCTGACACTGCCACTTGCAGTACCATCGGCCGTCTCCCGTCTCCAACACTCTGCCTACCACTGACACCCTTTGGACCTTATATAGGGAGGAGAAGACACACCCACTATTGATGACAAGCCACTTGCAAAACAGCTAACAATCTCAAGCCAGCCGATCAGGGGACAGGAAACGCATCACACAGGATCACGACAATGCTGGGACCCGCCAGCTGCTGCCTTACAGGGCCATGGAGACATGGTCCTGCTGGGTGTCCAATGGAAATAGAACTATGAGCGGTGAGCAGCGCTCACCACCAGACACCCCCAGAGAAGCCACCTTTGCACACCTGGTCCCTGGCAACTGCTCCTGACATCGCTGGGCTCACCAGCATTGCTACCACCATGCCCTAGCCAGGGCCACGCTGAGCCATTTGGCCAGCAGTTTTCTGCCAAGGAGGAGGCAGTAGAGGTGGAGGAGGAGGAGGAGTTGGTGGAGGACTAGGTGGTGGAGGAATGATAGGATCATTAGTGTTGGAGGAGACCTTCAAGTTTGTGCCACAAGTGAAGGCACAGAAATCCTCAAATCCCTCCGCTGCCCCTCAGGGCATTGCCTGAGTGCAGCTTCAGTGTTGGGGACAGCATTTGTAATTGAGGCAGCGGTGGGCAGGATCATCCTGTGTGAGGGACCTAAGACCCAGCAAGGCTGTTGGGGCATCAATTGCCAATTCTTTTTCACTGAAGCTGAGCATGGAAAAGTGGTGTTTTAGAAAGAATGGTGACAAACATGGGAAGTTGAGGAATTTCCACACTCAAGTCTACAGCCACAATTCTCCTTCTGTCACCAGCATTGCACACCGGTGTCTGCTGTGTTCTCCCCTCTGCACTTGAAGAGCAGATACCCTCACTCCTTTCAGTGCGTACAGGCAGGATTATAAAGACCTAACGGCATAACATTGCACTCGAAATTCCCCTTTTCCAAAAAATAAAAGATAAATAAATAAATCAAAGCCAGGGAGATTGCAAGTACCTTTTTATACTTTTCAGAAGACAGTGCTTAAATCATGGTGGGGAAGCAGTACTTCCAGACCAGGGATCCCAAATTTAAGTCTCTTTAGTGCAATTGATACTCACCTTTTGCAGTGTTTTCTTTATATTTGCTGTATTTAGTGCAGATGTATTGACACTGCTTTACTTTGCAAGTGACCTATAGGGTGTCTGGAGCCCATCAGGTGTCTGTGGAGTAGAACTGTGCAGGGCTGATGTGGTTTGACTTGTGTGTTGTTTTTTTCATGGGATTAGCAACAAATACATAAACATTCCTAAACTATCTTCTGTCTCCTTGGGTACTGTTTTAAATGAAATTACTTCTGATTTACAGCTGAATGAGCAGGGAATCAGGGTACTGTGCCTAATTAGTGCTCAAATGGATGCTCTTGGACAAACATTGCTCTGCTTTTGTCTGGCTCATCTGCCAGTTTGAATGCCCCAGCACAACTCCCAGTGTCCTTAGCAGCAAATACAGATAGATTGACAGAGGGGAGAATTTTCCTTTCTGGCTCAGGGAATATTCATAGGAGCCTGATGACAAGGTCTAAGTCCCATCGGTGTCAGTGACAGGTTTCTGCTTATCACCATCTCAGATTTCTGTCACGGAAGTGTACCAATCCAGGCACAAAAGCCCTCTACCACCCTATACAATGAGAAGAAACCATGACCACGTGGCACTTTACTTGTCTTCAGGAAGAGGGTGAAACACTGATCTCAGCAAATCTTCATTATCTGTATCTTCATCCATGCAAGGAGTGGGAGAAAGATACTAAAGAACTCATCAGTGGACTTGTAAGTCTAAGTGTATCCTCCTTTTTTTCTTTTTGTTGTTGTTGTTTGTTTGTCTGTTGTTTTGTTTTGTTTTTGTTTTCATCCAGTGCATCTTCTGTGTAACTTCCATTAGCAAGTATTTAAAGCTAAAATGCAAGACACAGGTGAAGAGACTCACTATCTTTTTTTTCTCTTTTTTTTTTCTGTCCTAGCTCTACCTTCAGTATTCATCACCAAAATACCCTGAAAGTGAAAAAAAGCCAAATTAGTTTTTTCCTCACCTAGTCTGGCTATGCTACTCAGCTGTTACTTAGCAGAGCCAGGCTGCTTTAAGCTAAACTGCACTAAATTAGGAGCTGTTTTAAGAATCCACTTTGGCTTATTTTCCATTATATTAACACTTAAAAATACTCCATCTGCTTACAAGATGGGTATGAGAGAAGAAGAGAAACACAGCTGGCCCAGAGTGGGAAGAATGTAAGTTTAAACAGCCTCACCCCTTCCCAAATGTCTTTTTGGCGGTAGTTTGTGATTTTCTGGATATTTTCAGTTCTCGCTTTCTTTTACAAAAGCTCATCATACCCAAATTAATTTTTACAATAAAAAATGAACTGAGAATTGTTGCCAGCTCACTTTTCTGCTGCTGAAAATGTGATGGTATTCAGAATGAAAATGAAGAGAATGAAAGTTCATGTAAGAAATCATGAATATGGGAATTTCATCCACTATATTTAAGTGAAATGATGTTAGAAGTAGCAAAGAAAAGCTATTGTCCTCTGCCCCCTGCTTTAGTATGTTCTCCTGACCCTTTTTCTTACAACTATTTATTCATAAAGCAGTGTTTTATTATCTAAAACCCTGAACTTTATCCTTCATAAAGCATGTAAAAAGCCAAATTAAGGGATATATTCCAGAAATGATTGCAACAGTTTGCACAATTTCTTGCCATGTGGTCTTCAATTACATGCCCCAGAAAACATATCCTTCCACGGCTCATTGCTAATTTCTTCCTTGACCTGAGACAGACCAGCTTGCAGTTTCTTATGATGTTCTAATGCACCCTATCCATGAACCTGAAGGCACAATGGATGTCACATTCAGCCAGATTCAGCCTTGGTAGCTGGTAGCCAGATTATATCTTTTATTTGCCACACAACTTAGATCATTCCTGTTGGTGTTCCAAGAACCAAGTAGAGAAGAGGATGTGGTGTTTCTTCCAACTCCACCTATTGAAATAAATCCCAAGTGTTCACCTAAACAAGAGCAGCTCATAGCAGATTTTATAGAGATTTAGAGTGTGATATGTGCTCTCTATGATCCCATCAGCTCAGCTTTCACAGACTGTGCCCAAGGGATCTTGACCTTGGCTCCTTTTTGACTAAGGGGAGAAACCTAAGATGCAGCATCTCCCAAAGGTCACCAATTAATGGCACAGTAAACTGTGCCATTCTCTGACTCTCCATCTTCGTCAAATGAATAATGATCCCACTGACTATCATGATGTTTAAATAATCATATTTAATGTAAGGTATCATTTTGCTGGACTAAGAGTAATAGTTTACCTTTCCAAGCATGATGGCTGCTGACCTCTACGGGCAGCATGGTCAGATCCTATCTGTGAGTTTTTCTTGGCAATTATGAAAATGGGAGAGTTTTGCTTCCCTATTTTTTCAGTGTAAGTGTGTGTGTGTAGAGCTGAACAAGACAGGTGTAGGTGCACTGCAGCATGCTGCTTGCAAAAGGTTACAGCACCCTTCCCTCACCTTTGTTTCTGCCTTCATTGCCTGACTTTGTACATCCTGTATGCAGCAAAAGCAGTGCAGTCTGCAATCACATGTTGCAACCTGGACTCCCATGTCTTAGTAGATAGTTCTGCCTCTACTCTCCAGTTCTGCCTCTGCTCTCCAGTTCTGACTTCTCTCCATGCCAGCCGTCAGTCTGACCCTGCCTCAACTCAAGAAATAGTAAGTGGCTGGAGAACTGAAAGGGTCTGGATAGAGCCAAATCCTATCAGGGATCAAAGCTCAAACTTGGGATCATTTTTACCTTAGTATGTGCAATGTGACACACAATATAGGATATGAGAGGGAAACTTATTTTGGCCAAAGCTGGAAAACAAGGTCAAAACCTGTCTTAGAAGGTTTCTGTCAGTAGGGGAAGGGGAAGGGGAAGGGGAAGGGGAAGGGGAAGGGGAAGGGGAAGGGGAAGGGGAAGGGGAAGGGGAAGGGGAAGGGGAAGGGGAAGGGGAAGGGGAAGGGGAAGGGGAAGGGGAAGGGGAAGGGGAAGGGGAAGGGGAAGGGGAAGGGGAAAGGGAGGGGGAGGGGGTGGAGGGGGAGGGGGAAAGGGAAGGGAAGGGAAGGGAAGGGAAGGGAAGGGAAGGGAAGGGAAGGGAAGGGAAGGGAAGGGAAGGGAAGGGAAGGGAAGGGAAGGGAAGGGAAGGGAAGGGAAGGGAAGGGAAGGGAAGGGAAGGGAAGGGAAGGGAAGGGAAGGGAAGGGAAGGGAAGGGAAGGGAAGGGAAGGGAAGGGAAGGGAAGGGAAGGGAAGGGAAGGGAAGGGAAGGGAAGGGAAGGGAAGGGAAGAAGCTCTGGAACAGGTATGATGCTCTCAGGTGCCTAAATAGTTTTAAAATGCAGTTGTATTACATTATGCAAGAAAATGAAGTTTCCTAAAATAATAGGAAACGGGATTTACTGGCCTGAATGATTCTTTCACCATCCTGGTAAAGCCACGGGTAAAGTAACTTCTGTATGTTCAGCTTAGAAGTAGAAGTTAGTTCAGGCTTACTTTAAGGTTTGTTCAACCAAGGAGATTATAAAATGAACACAAAACATTTTTCATAGAACCCAAAATAAAACCTTCATTTCACCAGGCTCACTTGCAGTTTAAAACAAAGACCGCCTCTTTAGCTGGGCACAGGTCCAGCCCAGAGGCATCCCCCTTTTGAAGGTGCAATGAATACAAAAGGTCTGGCATGCACCTGAAAACTGGTACTTTCTTTCAGGCTTGGATTTCAGGAAATAACTATGGAGAGCATTTCTTGCCCTTAGTAATTCCCTATGATCATTACAGGGTTTCATGTTTGGGTGAAGGCTACGAAGGATTATGGACAGCTTAAAGCACTGAAGTCAGAAATGCCTCAGGCACCAATTTTCCCTTCCAACTAATCCATCATTCCTGCTGTGATTTGAGGGAAGTGATATAGTAACTTGTCTGCCTAGAAGAAAAGATGGTCTACTGCTGTCTTTTATATTATTTTGAATTATAACACTTTCCTTTTTCATCTGGCCTTTCATTACAGTCTTAAGTGTTTTTCTTTCCGCATATACAACCATGCAGGTTTCTCATTCATTATCTACACAGGGATGACCACACTGATCCCATCTGCAATTCTTCCTTTCCACTCCTATAGGACCTCCTGAGTAGCAAAGTTCTCTAATTTGAAACAGACTCTCATTTGAGCAATTCCTTACCAGCACCTCACCACCAACTGCATCCAAACTTAGGACAGAATGGGATTTTAGGTGCTGTTTTTTCCTTCTTTTCCAGCCACCCATAGCAGAAAACATCACACTGTCTTTGAATAGTGTATTCTGGTGTTAGAAACATTGTCAGAGAGCAGTGAAATGGTCCTTCACTTTGCATGAGTTCAAAACAAACCAAAAATTCTCAGTATTGGTGCAGTATCGATGTATTTCATACATGTTTTGTGCTTACACTTTTACCTTGATTTAAAGACAAATTTTGTCTTTATAGTATAAGAAATAGAACATCTTACATTCTGAGACCACATTAAAGATTATATCAAAGATGTCTGTTAATATTTTAAGGATGATGCATTAAAGATTTCATATAAATGGTCAAGCACTTATTGAATATAGTGCTCAAGCAGAATCACATTGCATAGTATTAAGAAGAAAATAAATGAACAAGGAGTGCAACATTTTTTGTTCAATGTACAAATTCACCTGTGAGGCAAAAAGTTGCATGATTATCTTGTACTTGGTTTTGCAGGTATGTCAGATGGATTTTATTAGCCATGGAAATCATTGGCAAAATGCCAAGAGTCAGATGGCTTTTTTTCTGTCATGAAGTCCTTGATGAAGTGCTGTTGATACTTCAAGGTTCTTTTAAATTGGAATTTAAAGAGGAATGCCTGCCCCAGCTCCTGTGTGAAAGTGTTCAGTGAGGATTTCTGAGCAGTGTGAAACATAGCAGTTAAAGTCATAATCATGAAAAACTTCACAGCAGAAATCAGCTCCAAGAACGTCCTTCTCAATTGATGCTCCACTGCAGTGTGTTTCCATCTTGGATGATGCTGACTCCAGTCAGTCTTTTAAAGCACCCATAGAAATGTACCAGGAGGATAACAATGTGGAGGAACAGAAGCACAGATGTTTATGTGATATTACCATACCTGCCCAGAGTTGTGAATCTATTCCATGGACCTGTCCAGCAGTTTCCTTATAAGCTTGTTTAAGCAACCCTATCAATGAATAGGTCTAATGAGGTCACCATTCCTAAATTTTATTTCTTTATTTGAGGAACAGGCATCAGTAAAAGATCTCGGGCTTGGTTTGGAAGTGTCTCTCTGCTCTTCTCAGTTTCAGTCTCTTAGGAGTAGAAAGCTGGAATAGGATTCATTTCACCAAACTTTATCCATCTCAAATAATACAATACAGTTCTCTCCACATGAGCTGGTTACAAGCAACTCCCTTCAGAGTCTATGCCAAGAAAAAGGCATCTCTCTGGAGAAGTTCATGACCTATTTTGACAAGATGAATGAGATGAACAGAAGAATCTTTTTCTTGCTTGGACTAAGAAGGGAGTCCAGACAACTATCACAGTTGAAGAAACCTATATTCTTGGCTTAGAGGACAATATTCTAAACTTAGGGGATGACAGACCTGAGCCTTGAAGCCTGAAGTTTTAAGTCCTGATTTTCCCTGCCCAAAACAAAAATAAGATTTGTGAACTCTGATATTCTGGAGTCTCCTGTAGAGAACAGTGGAATGTCTTATGCCTGGTACTTTCTGAAGACAAATACCTTGAAGGCAAATATTGTGACTGTAGTCACTGAAGAATTCTGCATTAACAGGCACAGGCAATGGTCCTTTTGATTAGGCATCTTCACATACTGGATAATCCTTCCTTCTAATACTGACATTCACTTCTTTTGATTCTATATAAAGAAATTTTCTTCCAGACAGTCCTTCTCTTTGCAACTGTTGTTACATAACACTGCAGTAACTTCTGTTCACTTCTCACTGTCTCATTCCCACATGCTTATATCATGTGTTGAACCTGTTTTATTAAATGCCATCTTATGCAATTCCATTTATTTATATTCCAAAGTTCTGTTGTACAAATAATGATAATAATAATAATGAGGAGAAGAAGAAGAAGAAGAAGAAAAGAAGAAGAAGAAGAAGAAGAAGAAGAAGAAGAAGGAAGAAGGAGGAGGAGGAGGAGGAGGAGGAGGGGGAGGAGTTTTGCACCGTTTTGGGTACTTTTTTTTTCTTCTTTTCACTGAAAACTCTTGTCATTTTTTTTTGTTTGTTTGACAGCTTTGCTTATTACTTTGGGAGTTTATAAATTTAACTCCCATGCTCCCAGTAAAGCCTCACATATCTTGTCCAGAACTGCATGTCTATAGCATATTCTTTAATGCTTTCTTGCACCTGTTAGATTGTCATGAGAAAATGATTTTTTTATCAGATGCATTCTTCTCGTGGACACAATAGGTTTCAGTTTGTGCAATAATCCTATCAATTTCTGTGCAGCTGTGAGTAAAATCTAGATTGTAACTGAAGATATGTAGGACATTTGCATCATCAACAGTAAAAACAAGAGTTACTTTTCAATTAAAAATATTTTCAAGCAAAAATTTATTGGCACAAATCAGTGCTTCTGTTCCTGTTCCAAACATACATAGCAAAAAATCCTATTGAAAATTGTACCAGGATTTCACAAAACTCAAACCTCAGTTCAGGATACAGTTTCAGTCTACCTGGGCTCATTAGCTGTGCTGTGTTGTCCTCATCAGATAATGGGCAGGTTTCATGGGAAAACATAAGTCCCTTGTATCTGCACGCTAAATTATTTTATTTTTCAGATGACTTTAAGGAACAAAAATGAGACTCTGCTGATAAAATGTATAATCCAGATCTCTGTCCAACACCCCTGGCATTTCTGTGCTATGAAGGGTATATGGCAGTCACCAGGCTGACAGGAAGCTGCAAAGGTTCTCCTCAGAGTCCTTACTGCCCAAGTGGATGTGAAGAGCAAGGAGAGAAGCAAGGCAGGATGTGTATTTACTACATCCTGGTGTATTTTCTGCGAGCATTGCTTGTTCCAGAAGCAGCGAGTTCAGCTCTATGGGGTGGGTTTGGAGTCAGAGCCCCACATGATGGAGGTTTCTCTTCATCCATGGTACAGGAATATCGGATGCTGCCAAGGTTTCTCCCATTGCTCTACAAACAGCTGATAGATGTCCCACTTTTCCCTCTTCTAGGAGACTGACTTAAAGAAAGCCTGTTCCTTCAGCTCATGCAGAACCACAGGAGCACTCTGCTAGCTGTTTTACTCTTCCAGATGAGTTGTCCAGCCTGTTTCCAGGAACAGGTGCTGTTATCTGCCATATCTTTCACTGGCTGTATCTACAGTTTACAGATAGAGCTCACCTCTGTGGGATGATGAGCAGAGAACTACAAATCTGTTAAGGCCCCTTCTTCTCTGCTTGAGCAGCAGGACTATGTGCACTCCTGACATCCTCCAGGTGCAAACCACATTGTCCCAAGTGACACATTTCATCTTCAGTGGTTCTGGTCCCATGTTCATTAAGAAATGTGACTGATCTCAAAAACCAAAGAGAGGATTCCTTCTTTGGAACTAGTCCAATAGTAATCAGCCACTAGATAGAAATTTTAAGAATCACGGTACAGATAAGCTAATTGTGCTTATCATGCAGAAAGTATTTGTCCCTGCCTTACCGATTCAGGGATGTGAATAGCCTCATCTTTGTCCCTTTCTGTCACCTTCCATTTGCTCTACTGTCTCCTTGGTCTCTTACATTTATGCAAAGACCATTTTAAAACTTGTTTGAGGGCCATGAAATGATTTTCCTCATGAAACAAATTTCAAGATCTTTAGCAATGACATCACAGGCCATCTGGAAAGGAAGGCAGCAGCAACATATCATTTGAGAACACACACATACCCAACACCTCCTTCCTATGTGGAAAAATGCAATCAAGTCCTTCTGGCTCAATGGAGTTGTAAATGTCCTTTAAATCTGTCACTTTAATGTCTCCTTGGAAGAGACAGAATGAGGAGGTAGTTTTTTTCCTTATGGTTCTGTATATTATAAACTAAAGGAATTCAAAGTACTCTATGGATTTGTTACAGGAGTTCTTTGAAAATACTGTATTGTCTTCTGGCAGCAGCAATAAAGTTTTGAACTGTGTTTCCCTCTGACATTCAGGAGAGTCAGAAGTCAACCTGGCTGTGAGCAGCTGAGACAAATTTTTCATGGCAGTAGACTACCAAAGTCAAGCATTCTCTCTAGGGAAGGCCTCGTTGTTTCAGTGTGCATTTAGGAAAGTTGTAAAAATAAAGTTTCCCATCCTAGGGAAAACATCTTGCTTGGAGGACAGGACTGCAGTGCCTGCTGCCTAAAGAACGTTAGTAAATCTGTAAAAAAAATTAGTGCACAATGTGGAGAGCAGTTAGTAATCCTCACAAGCACATAACACCTCTCAAAAACAACATCAGAAAAAAGGGGGTAGTCAAATACTACACTGTTGTACCCCATCAATATTTTATTCACCTTTCCTGACCATTGGAACTGCAATGGCTTGTTACATCAAACCGCACAGAAAGCTACATGCAGTGAGGAGAGCACAACAGGACAAACATCAGGCTAACAGACAGAACAACCAGCAAGCATGGAAATCACCAGATAAGAAAAGTTGTTGTAATGGAAAGCTAGGTATTTTCAAGCTGAAAATGCTGGGCAACCTTCTATTTTAAATTCAGTTAATGCGCCCCTATATAAGAAAGCTATACTGCCTCACTTTTAGTGTTGTTTTTTTCATTTTATTCCTTTAAACCTTTTTTCCACTTGATATTTATTTTTAAGTTCAATATTTCCTTTCTTTTTTTCCTTTAATTATCTTTTCACTCTACAGTTCATTTGAGCATAGTGGCGTTTGACTGGCCAGCCTGGCAGGCATTGAACATTCCAATACTGTGTTTATGAAAGTAATGGATGAACTGGTTTCCCTGCTTACTTTTTTTTTTTGGGGGGGGGGGGGAAGGGGGAGGTTGCTGTTGAGGATACACTAAAGGACATAACCAGTTTTTGCATTTCAATTTTCGTAAGTTGTTTTTTTGTTGGTGGTGGTGGTGGTTTTTGTTTTATTTTTTTTCCTTACGCCTGATATTTTTGGTTTGATCTGTAGTCAGCATCACAGTTTTCTCTGCTAAGTCTTTGGTACGTGTCACATGATTTATAATGGCCCTGAACAGAATGTCTCCATTTGAAATACACCCCACAGCAAGTGCTTAGAAGATGTGGTACCAACCATACATGTGGTGCTTTCTGCACATGAGTAACTACTGCAATGAGTAAGTACTGCACCCAAGGTATTTTTGATTGCTTAGGACAGCCTTGGTTTGTTTCTGATTACTGTACTAATTTTTCTTAAAACAGTTTTGAATCCCAGTTGCCGTACCCCCCTTCCACATCTATCAGAATTCTCTTACTCTGTTTTATCCTCAATTATTGCAATTTTCTCCTTTTTTGTGGCCAGTTGCTGTTTCACTTTTGTGTGGGCAGGAAAAGAGGTTTTGTGCTGACAGTGTTGATTAATCAGTAGGGCCACGTGTTGGGATATTTTTAGAAGGGAAAAAAAAGTTTTGAAACATTTTTTCTATGGAAAAGTGAACAAATGAAAACATTGCAATGAGAATTATTACTCTGGTAACCATTCTCAAAATCAAATAATTATTTGCTGCATAGAACAGATGAAATTAAAATAATTTTGAAAATTTCCCCAGTGCCTATAAAACTCCTCTGGTTCCGGGTGTTTTAAGACAGTTCTGGTAATACAGACTGGAAAGTGAAGGAATGCATACAGACCACGTAATTCTCTGTGAAAACAGAGAACAGTGAGACTGATATTTCCATAGCCTGATTTCTTAAGAAACCTTCTCTAGAAGGAATTGGAAATGAGTTTGTAGGACTCAGCCAAAGTAAAAATTAAAAGTAACCACAACAAAGATCCCAGAATGCAAAACCTATTTCAGTACATAACATCCCCATGAATGCTAGACAGAAAGGGCAAGTGAGACCTTCTTAATTAAAATGACAGTATCTGAATTATTCTGCATGGAGAACTCTAACTACACTCTGTATTGTGACCATTAGCAAAAAGCATGTAGTTTGCTAAGACACTTCAGTTTATGTAGCCCTTAAGGTCCCTGAAATTTAACAAAGCCTTCTCATGTGGGTGAGGGTCAAAGTGTACCATCCAGATCTTACACATCTAACTCCCATCTGCATATTTTCCTGATGCTCTGCTCTGAGCCAGCTTCCTGGCAAGGCAAGTCCTCATCACCTGGTGGCCATTCTCCAGAGTACTGTCACTGGAGTGCTCTAAAAGATCAATGATCCAAAACTGGCCAATGGTGTCTGTGCATGAGCTTCTGCCAGCCAGCTCCTCCCTTCAGGGACACAGCATTTCAGGTTTGGCTATTGCAGGCAGATTAGCAAAACTTTGAACTGCTTTATTTTGCACGTGTTACTGGGGCTTCTGGCACTGTTAGAGTGCTGCATTGAGAAAGATGTTTTTTGGGGCAGCTAGAGAATTACAACTCCTCCAGATAGACCTTTTGCACAACAAAGGCATACAGTCCTTTTCCTATAATAGCTGTCATCTTGTGTTAACAAGAAAGCCACAGAAAGCCACAATTAGAGTTTGTGTTTCAGCATCAGACGCAGAGTACCTTTCAGTCTTTCATACAACATCCAAGAAGGGGTCAGAAGATTCCCAGCAGAGCAAGTGTGTTGGCACCCTTTTTCTTCTTTTTCTATTTCATTGTGCAGGACTTAGAAAGCTCTTTCTCCCTGCAGTTAGAAAATTCACACAGATACTAATAAAATAAGAAGTAAGTATAAAAGTTTTTTATATGCAATTTTGTATCATTATTTCACTAACCTGCAAACTTAGAACTTTTGATAAACCCTTTAAACTTTACCAATGGGGCTATCAGAGCTTTGTCTGAGTGACTGTTTTACACAGTCTACATTGCTCCACATGTTCAGTGGTAGTAGTAACACAGTCATCAGCATTAGTTACCTGGGACACTGCAAAAATGACCAAGAGATATTTTTCAACACATCCTGAAAGAATAGGGCTATCTATCTACATTTCTTAGAAAAGAAATACAGGGTACAGCTGTCTTCTCTCTCAGAACACAAACCAGTCACCAAACTGACACAGCTGCTTCACACAGCCTTTCTTTCCTGAGCACAGAGAAGGTCTCTGCAAAAACTGATTCCTGCTCCTGGAAATAGGTGACTTGACAATTTTTCTGCTCTAACACATTGTGGAAGCACAGGAAAAGCCTTAACCTCAAAACTTAGAATAACAGTAAGATGCTCAAGTGAATAAAATGAAGAATTTCAACAAACAGGAGTGTAAGTGGTTTTATTCTAGCTTCGGGGGTATCCCTGAACACCCTGATCAGTAGAGTTGACCTCTGTTTTCTGGTGTCTGCACACAGAAAAAAAAAATGAATGATGGGAAAAAAAAAGACATTCTTGAAAAAATTAACTCCTTTGCAACTTAATAGGACTCTGATCACCCATGTAAAATGAGTCGTGTTTTATTACACTCTTCTCTAACCCTGACCTCCTCTACTCAGACACACCTCATGGAAAGAGAGGTGGAAGCACAATTTCAAGGGCAAGGAGCAGGTAATAATATTAAATGGCCACGGTGGGACTGCAGCAATGGATTGAGCAGGCTGGATTTGCCCAATGCACCAAAATGCCCATTCAACCCTCGCCTCTTTACAGGCTGCCTTCCCAGTCCCTCTGTGCCATATTTCATGGTCAAATTCAGGTGATGACATGGACAATTTAGTGTCTGAGTTCTTTCTAACCCAGGACATGGTGTTGTAATTACACGCTCCAGTGCAGGCCTGCATTCCGAGATAACAAACAACCTTGTAAAAGAGAGAAAAAAAATCCTTTAATAGAGTGCAGTTCCCTTCTCCCTGGGCTGAGAAAGCAGAATGGCAAATGAAATTTCACAGCATTGCTGCATACCTGGAAGGACCAGTCAGAATCCAAGTAACACCAGAAATTATTCTCTGAGAGCTAATGACCATTAAAAGTACAGTTTATTCCCTCATCCTAAGTGCCTTGCTATAGGTTTAATGCAAATGCTATTTTCATAAGCAGCTCTTTTCCAGATACGTCAGCTCTGACAATATTGCTTCAGTCTCTGGTCTTGCTCGAAACACTCCTCATTGAGTACCAAAGGATCATTCCATAAAGCAGTTTTCGTGCACTTAAA
Source organism: Cygnus atratus (assembly GCF_013377495.2). Taxonomy (NCBI): domain Eukaryota; kingdom Metazoa; phylum Chordata; class Aves; order Anseriformes; family Anatidae; genus Cygnus; species Cygnus atratus. Next base: position 99,334,757 of record NC_066362.1, on the reverse strand, counting down.
TTATCTCCCAGCACACACTCAATAAATCTACACCAAAATCATCCGCTTTTCTGTGTTTTGGCCTCAACACACTAGTAAAAGACTACAGGTTGGTACTGCAAAGGTTGGGACGCAAATCACAGGAAAAAATAGCTATCAGAAGGCAGAAGAAACAGGAGAGGAGTAGATCACACAAACTTTACCTGATATATATAAATAAAGAAAACAAGTTGGGGCAAGATGAGACTTGTAGGTAGCAGTATTATGGAATATCTCTCTGAAAAAGGTACCACTTTTTTGCCAGAATCAGCTTTAACTTTCATTAAAAAAAAATAAGAGTTATGGCTTGATCCGTTTGTTGAAAACAGTATAGTTATAACTGTCCAATTCATAGGGTTGGTCTCCTATTGGGTCCTTCAGCTCTCAGTCCTCATCCAAGTATGAAACATCAAAATACTTAATTTTCTAGGCAGGGTTCTTACCTATCACTATAGATATCATTAGAAGACTGTTTTTCAAACATAGTGAGGCCACAGCCATGTTAAAACCAACTTTAAACAGTTTACTTTAAGAAATTAGACTTTTAAAGGAGGAGGTTTTTAAAGCAGAGGTGTCACACCTGTCTGTTGCACCAACTTCTGTTCATCTTGCAGATGCTGCAGAGGAAGTCTATCTTTCCACATTTTTTTACTTGATTCCACCTCATTAACAGAGTTTCTCTGTCCACTACCACCCCATATCTTTTCAGCCTTCCTGCATGATATCAGTTTTGGCTGTGGCCTGGAAGTGAGGCTGTTCAAAGTTTATCGTTCTGCCATTTACCTTTAACAACCCTTGGGCATTTTGTTCTTTAAATTGAGCCATTCTCTTTCCTGCTTGTTTTGCTTGTTTGTTTGTTTGTTTTCTTGAAGTCTGTTTATATACAAGAGAACATTCACAACATTCATGTATCAGTACAGAGAAGACCCCCTTTTCATTTACAGTTTTTCAAGCTCTGCAATGAACAGATGTAATTTTATCTGCATGCTAACTGGAACAATAGCTCTAAGAGGCATGAACCATACCACTCATCTCAGCAAGTGTTAATTCAGTGTTCATCTATACATAGACTGGAACTAAAAAAAGACTAGCCCTATAAATCATACCTGTAGCCCAATTGTGTACCTGAATATTTTGGGGGCTCATCTACACACTAGTCTGATTTGGTTAAATCAATGCCAGGACAGAGGATAGACAAAACACTGTATCAGCTCCAGAGTACAAATTTAGTGGAGGCTGTCCACATGCTGAGCAGGAAAAGGCCACTGAAGGTAAAAGCACAGTATTGTCACGCCAAGATTTACTGGTAAGTTCAGATTTAAACCCAAGTTGCTATTTTGGTTTCAGTTTGGGTACACATAAGCCCTCCAATGCCTGTAGATAACAGCTTAAATATCACTAGCATTAACCTTTTCAATCCTGCTCACAGATTTCTGTAACTTGGTTGGATGGGGCCCTGGGCAACTTGATCTAGCGGGTGGCATCCATGCCCATGGCAGGCAGATTGGAATTAGATAATCTTTAAGGTTCTTTCCAATTCCTGCCATGATTCTATGATCTATGAACTTATTACGTACAGCACATCACTCCACTGCCACATATGGACAGGCAGAGGACATGACTCCTCATATTTCTCATTTCTCAATAAAGAACTGAACTCAGCAGAGCCTTGGGCTCTCCTGGGATATGTGAAACTTGAGCAACCCAGGAAAGCCCAGAAACCCTTTGCATCATATACAAACCTCTGCATAACGGGAGAGATGGAAGGGAAATCATTTTCCAGCAACTGTCCCTTCCTGCCTCCTCACCATCATGTCTTTTCCATATGCTTTTGGCTCTGTTGTGACCCCACAAAAGGGTTCACACACAAATGCACACAGATCACAGAATCCCAGAAACACACAGTAGTTGACTGAGGTTGGCAGGGACCTCTGCAAGTCATCTGGTCCAACGCCCCTGTTTAAGGAGAGCCACCCAGACCAGGTTGCTCAGGATCATGTCCAGGTGGCTTCTGAAGATCTCTAAGCAGAGAGACTCCACAACCTCTCTGGGCAACCTGTGCCAGTGCTCAACCTCCTGCAGCACTGGGATACAGGTGGGAGATACAGAGGGCTGTCAGGGATCAGCTCCTTGTTTCAAGCAGCAGCACTTAAAGCTCTCTTATTCCTTTTTGTTCCCTGGGGCTTTGGGCATTTTCCACATGCTGAGGACACACCCAAGCTGACTTTCAGCTACCTAAGACAGGTAAACGTACCAATCAAACTGCAACAACAAGTATTTAATATCAGATGTAAAACACAAGCTAGGATTTTGAAAACTTGTCTACTCCACAGACTGCCTTGTCTAAAAGCAGCCAAGTACATCAGCTGAAAGCTGGCCAGTCAGTATCTGTTGCCCCCAGAGCAGTTGTGATGCACTGAAGAGACCTGCAGCTGCCCAGGCTGCAAGGTAGTTGTGGGCAGAGACTGGGGAAGGAAAATTAGCAGAATGAACATTCACTGATGGACCTGAAACAGGGTGACAGAGAAGCTGGAGGGCAGGGCAAAGAGACCAGGCAAGTAAGAAAGGATCACTAGGGACTTGGGGATGCATAGTCTGTAGGGAGGTGAGACGAGTAAGGTGGGGAGGAAAACAGATTTCTAGGTGGGGGTAGAGCAGAGAAGAATAAAGGTGAAGAAGGAAAAGAATGAAACTGTTGATGGCAAACCACTGGAACCAGCAGATGTTTGGCATCACACTGGGGGTGATCAATTGCAGTGCATTTTTTTTATCAGAGGTTTATCCCTGTTGTAATACAAAAATGCATAGCTTCATCATATACAGGCTCTGAGAATAGAAACCATAAATGTTCCTCATCTACATTACTGCAAACATGGCTTTACAACTCTATGCAATACTGTCTCTGTGTTTTATGGGCACTGATCCTCAAAACCAAGCTTGATACATATAGTGGGATGTTATTTAAAGGCTGAAAAAGTAAAACTGCAAGGGATGTATGCAGAAATGTTTACAGTACTTATTATGTGATCTAGCATGTTGCATAAACATACCCAAGCCCTTCTGCATGCACAAGCAGTCACTGACATATTTACACTGTGGCTCTGGAGAAGAAATGCAAAAATGTACAACGAAGCAGTAGATTGAGACTTTCAGGCTCAAGGAAACAATCAAGTAGAGTATGATGAAGCAAAACTGGAAACCATTACATCTTCTAAATTCTGAAATTAGATTTTTTTGAATATTTAATGTTAAATGACTTTTTGAAAGGCATCGTAAAAATTTGCTGTCAAATGAAAGGGTGGGAAAAAAAGGATCCTTTCCTTTTGAAATGACCTACATTCCTGGGCACTTCATTACAGGAGTTTCCAATGACAACAAATCATACTGTATTAGTAAGCAGACTGTATTGCACAACATCAAAAACTGTTACCTGATGGTGACTTCACAGGAGGAACAAGCATCTCTTATGCAAAGCCATAATTTTAAGCCTATGAAAACAAAGCTAAAATGATTGAATAAAAAATGCTAAACAGCAGGGACAAAGTTAAAGAATTAAGTTGGATGATGACCTTAAAATTCAACTAGCGGATCATTTAGATAAATGTGATTGGTTTTCTATTTATGTCAATGAACTCCATGATATGAAGTCTGTAATACAGCTACACACACACATAAGCAATGAAAGATGGTGTACTATAGTTATATCCATATATCTGTCAGATGCTGAGATAAAAAACAAACCAATAAAGTTGCATAACTTCAAGGGCAATGGAAGGTTAAGATGTGTATACACAGCAGGAGTGATCAATGTCTAATATATTATGATTTATCAAAAATTTTAAGCATCACTGCATAAGCTCATGAGATATGATAGCCACAAAAGCCAAATTTGAGAATTAGTTTGATATCGACTTGTGGCATTACATCTTTTTATGTATAAAGAAGCACTGTGGCTGAACAAGAAAATAAGAGAAAAGAACGAAAAGAATGAAAAGGAAGAGAAAGGAAGGAAGGAAGGAAGGAAGGAAGGAAGGAAGGAAGGAAGGAAGGAAGGAAGAGAAAGGAAGGAAGGAAGAGAAACTATCAAAGCTCTGCCTTATCTTCCATCTTCTGTAGCCACTTTCTGTTTCTTTTCAGGCCTCTGTCCCTTGTAATATATCTGTATAAATAGTTGGGGGGAGGGGGAGGGGGGAAATATATATCCCAAATGTCTTTCTCCATACCACATTCTCATCTTGAATTGCAACCACAGCAATCTCCTGGTTTTTTGGGCCTAGTCTCCCACAAACTTCTTCCTACTAAAAACAATGTCATTAAAGATAAGTTTTAAGTCCGTAGTTTTGGCTCCTAACTAATGACATGCTGCCTAAGTCTTACGAACAGCCCCCCCACTCACGCCAAGTGTTCTCCATTTCAGATGGGGATATGCGACATACTGGCTAATCCCAAATCATGAGCCTCACTCCACTAACCAAGTCATTTCTAATCCCTTATGACTCACAGAAACTGCAAATCTCCCACTCCCAGCATCTATTTCTTGTCTGTAAGAAAAGCCAGCACCAGCATATTTGTAGCATGCCCATGCTGAGGGACAAGCACAGCCAATGCAAATGCTTAAGGCCCTGTGTCCTCAACTTACAGGACAAAAAATCAAATACAAAAAGCCTGTTACAAGAAGTAATTACACAGCCTTCTTTTCCTGTAACGTTGCGGCCACCCAGAGACAAGAGTTCCCACTCCTCTTGTACCTCAGTATGTTCCCACATTTCCTCAGTGTCTGCTCATCCCTAAAATGCAAGATAGAAACGAAAGGTTGGAAAGGACCTACAAGATCATCTAGCCCAACCGTCCTCCAATACTTCCCACTCTGCTATTAAATCATATCTCTTAGAAGATGCCCTCCTCAATGCACTCAGACTTTCCTTCCCTCATTTTGTAATTTTTTGCTAATCTTAAAGTAAATGGTCTTGGCATTCCTGCCTAGATTTACAGATGTTTATTACCCCTTATGAAAGTCCGTCAGATTGAGCCTCAAAGAATCAAAGCCTAGTGTAAAACCAAACCTGGGGGGGGCGGGGAGGGGGAGGAAGAAAAAAAAAGTTTAATTTCTCTCTCATGCAACCTTTCTTCAGTGAATACTTTGTGGTCCTAGGAAGCAGGTAGAGAATAGCCCTTGAGCAGTGTCAGCCCTTCAGCAGTTTTACAGGGACACTGTCTTTAACAACACGCTTCCTTCTGCCATAAACATTTCACTTCTCTCTCTTCCTTACGTTTTCCTACAGTCACTATGTGGTGACAAGAGAGACATATATATGCCTGTAGAGACAGGCATTTGCCCCTGCAAATTCACATTAAGGTCACATAACGAAGTGACATTATTAGGAAGCAGCAAGAGTGTGGCTATCCCACAAGACAAGACAAGAGGGGAGCCAAGTGCTGCTACCTGTGGGATCTAGAAGAAAGGCAGCACCAGAGAGCTGATAGCCATTTCTAATGACAGCCACAACCAAGGCAAAGTGATGGATCATGTCTAGGGTCAATCTGGGGAGTTCAGTGAGGAATGGCTGGAGAAGGGGGGCAGAGACAGGACTGGAAAGGAGACTACAACATAGGTCCATAGGTTCCTGAGCTGAAATGAAGTCCAGGGCCCATAGGCAGTGCGTGTGGTTAGAGGTCCCAAGTGACCCTGGACAAATAGGCCTTTAAGGCCTATAAGTGCATTAAGGGCCCTGGCAGATATATCTTGGTAATTTGTGGAAAAGAGAATGACTTTTGAAATGAAGTCTCTGGAGAAGTTTACCAGAAGTGGACTCTAGGCTACAGTTTTTGTACCTCCCACACAAAGCATCCATGAATTATTGGAGACTCAGCACACCACATCAGTAATAATGAGGATGATGTGAACGAAGACGATACAGAGTCTCTGTGTGCTGGACTGAAAGAGGCAGTCATGGCTCGGGACTTCTCAGCAGGGCGTGCTGGCCAATGGAGAGGAGAGTGGTGCCAGAGGATGGGAGGGATGATCCTGTGCAACACTGGGGCACCACAAAGAAATCTTTTCTGTATATTTTTTGTTTGTTTGTTTGTTTTTTAATTGTTACTATATCTCTGAGCTGAACTCTTCCTTTCCCTGCAATTAGCTCTGTCAATTTACCGTAATTTTCTGAGCCTTTAATGCACCTGATACTTTGCAGATATATTAACCTGTGGCATTTTCTACCTCTTGAGTATGGTATTCTACAGAGCTGTAGCGCAGCATCTTTATTTTGATATGCAATCACTGCAAAACATCTGGACTCTAAAGGACCAGTCTCTTCTCTCACCAAACAGGGAATTGTTCTACAGTAAGAGGAATGTTTCTTCTTTCATTTACTCTCTCACTGGGTTCTCTAAGAAATTTCCCTGACCCTTTTTTCTGCCTCTCTTCCTCTCTACAGTTAGAGCAAAATTTAAAGAGAAAGGCAAGGTATTCTTACACTCCTGCTTTTCTAACCGCAACTTACTCCTGCCCTTGATGAACCTTTCTGTGGTCTCATACATCCCTTAATCTGCATTCCCACTCACATGGGATTCCTGTTCACCCTTAGTCTGTAGAAGACACAAATCTTTCACCTGAATGTCACACTGAAGGGGCGGCAGGCCAAGGCATCACCCTGCACAAGGCAGGCTGGTGGCACTGCATGTTGACATCACTTTTTTGCACAGAAATCCTAGGAAACATATATTTGATTGGTTTCTCTCCTGCTGATTTTGCTCAGACACATACCTTTGCTGTATCTTTTTATCTTCCATACAGTCCTCATCAGTCCAACATTGTCTCTTTTGCAAAATCTGATGAAAATGTCCCTAGGAAAGCCAGTGTTCTTAAGAAGCATTTATTACATGTTTTGTCTTTCCTCTAAGGAACTTACTGATATAGGTTGCATTTTTTCTTCCTTTTTCTTCTTTTTCTTTTTCTTTTTCTTCTTTGTCATTGTAATTTATCTTTTAATTTTGTACCTTTGCACCTTGCTTTACTTCTCCAAGGATGAGTTCATTTTAAGTGAAATTCTTATTGCCCTTTCTTTAGATGCCTTGCTTATAGCATTGTGTTTCTCATGAAAACCTGAACTGTCAGAGCTTTGTTAAGCTTGATTTGAGCTGGTTTATGTAGTCTAGAAAAGGGGACAATAAAGGTGAAGAATAGGATCTGCGGCAGGAGAAGCATTTTCCCACTATCATCACTGTGGTGTACCCAACTCCTTTCTTGTGACATCCTGACAAACTGCTGTTCAAACTTGTCACTTTGACAAACCTGCTAGGGACAGACAGAAAAGCGGAGGTGTGATGGGGAGAGCCAACCTCTCATTGGTTTCTGCCATGGGTCAAGCAAGAGGAAAGACCCTGGGGGGTAGGACACATGGGTGTATGGGTAGAGGATGACTGAAATTCAAGCAGAGGCAGCCCACGTCTGCCTACTGGAAACAGAAAATGGGTTTCAAATAATATTAATTACTAGATATCCCTCTTTCACCTGTGTACTCCTTCCATCTGAACTCCACTCACTTTAGGACAGGCCAGTGTAATCTGTCTTCCATATGTTGCAAAGGGAAACTGTCTCTTCAGTGGCAAAGCCCGATCAATTGTTCCCTGCCAGACCCCTCCCCGTGGCTGGTGATGAATGGCCCCAGCAGGCAGCCTGCTCTGGGAGATGCACATGCTGCTCATTGGAGATCGCAGCCTTTCTCAAAACCTTTCAGCAAGGTTTAACAAGTTCATATTTCTTCACCAGGCTCCGTTCACAGAACTCTGTCAGGAGTGGATAAATCAGGCTGGAGAGCTACAAAGAGACATTATCTTGTCACTTGGACTAACTTTCTGATAGGAACTCAGTAATCCGACTCCTGCTCCCACTGCAATCAATAGCAGTATACAGTAAGTTCTTTGGAACTCTGGGTCTTAGTAGCCAAAGTACATTTTCTGCCTATTAAGATTTTTATATTGCATTTTTTATGCTGCCTGTTAACTTCAATAGTAATTCAGTGTTTGTGGAGCAGTGGTCCCACACTTTTGTGTGGGTGTGGGGGTGTGAAATCACTATCTGTCTTTACCGTATTTTAATTGAGAACATTATACAGTTTTCTACTTTAAAAATCGGGTTTACAGACTAATGATTTGAGTTACAATAGCCTGGGCCCTACAAAACAATCAAAAAGATATGACATCCTGTAGCAATACACAGCCTCTTGCATAAAGATATTTTAAATATATAAAATCATACTTTTTTGCCGTTGCCTTGTGAATCCATAAACACCAGTTACCACAATAGCAGGAACATGTTAAGTAACTCAGGGCAAAGTTCCTGAGCAGTTGCAGCATCCTTGTAGGAGACAAATCAGCCTGCACCATGTTTGTTGTCTGGGTGTCTGCAGCACAACCTCTCCCATAGATGCTGAGACTGACACAAGTTGACAGTGAAGATAATATTTGTGTGAGTAAGAGTGAGCACAAGGGGTACTCTTGAACACAAGCATGGCATGGAGGAAGACAGAAAGAATGCAAACACAAGACAAGTGCTCCTCTGTCACGGGAGCATTACGATCTTGCCTCTCATTCCTCAGCATCCTTTCCCTCCTTTACCTGGTTTACTTTCTCTTGTGATTCCCTGCCTTGCTGAAACCTTCGTTTCTTCTGCTACTCTTTTTAAAATTTATTTGTTTTTCCACGCTCACTCACCACATCTGAGAGTTTTGCACCCATTGCTGTCTGCCTATGTACTGAGAAAAAATGCTGCCTGCTCCCATCAGAGCCCCTCTCCTGGGACCTGAGTCTTCAGTCAAACCAGGTAAAGCTGATGCAAAAGCTAAGACTTCCAGAAAGTCATTGTCCATGGCTTTCTCCCCTGACAACAGGACATTCAGGAGGATATGCTTGTGCGCCCCTTGCCAGTGGGTAAGCCTCTCTATGTGACTCACAATGTGCCTCACAGGCACAGAAATAAGACAGGAAGAGCCACCAGGCAACAACAGGACCAGGAACAGAAGTAGGGCTTGCTTACCTACCCGCGATCCTGTGGGCAACAGCAGCAGAAAAGAGGGTGTGCAATCATCATCTCTGTGAGGCTGCCAAAAAGACAGCGTGAGGTTTCCAGGCACTGGAAACAACTTTCCCACTGTGGGGCCCACAACCTTTGAAGAAGATGTTTATGGGATGACTTCCCTTCCGATAGCTACAAGCCACATGAGTAGAAGGGACACTCAGTCTGGCTGACTGCAGCAGCTCCAGTACAAAGCCAACCCCTGGAACATGTACAGCACTGATGCAGCAGCCTTAGCACAAGATTTTTTGATCTACTGATGTGCTCCTCTTGTTCCACACTTCTTGCTAATGTCAACGTAAAGATTTATAGGGGAAATACTGCATTGGTATGCATAGAGCATGAATGATATTATGCCTGTACATGGGCATCAAAAGACAGGGCAGAGCAGGAGATAAATAGTGGTTGTTGAGGATCATGTGAAGAGAGAAGAAGCTGCATGAGACCAACAAAGACTACTGGTAACACAAAGGAGCTGGAAGACACAGGCAGGAGTGCTGGCTGAACTGAGTCCATCACAGATGTGGAGCAACGGCAGTGTGATACAGCTCTGCTTTGCCTGGAGCCTTTCTTACCCAGAGGGATACAGCCAAAAATGAGAAAGATCACATAATTATTTTTAATCTCTCTTGTCCTTTTTTATCTTCACTGAATGAAATACAACAGATAAGGCAACATACAAGAGTGCAAGCTTGTAATGACTCCTAATTCACAGGGCCCTTCCAGTGCATGAATTACAGAATAGATACGTTTGATTCAGACATAATTCTGAAGTGTAACACCAGCGAATTCAGCCACTATCTGCATGCACATCAAGAAGCCGTGATACTGGCATCTTCCCCTTTTCCCTCTTGAAGAGGGCCAGCACAAAGCAGGAAAAGCTGCAGTGTCTGCTCTGTCTGCAGCACCAGTCACTCTGACACAAAGATGTAGCTGCCAGTGGAAGCACCTAAAGGTCTCTGTTCTCAGCATTTATGTGGCCAGGTGCAAATTTCCTAAAGGAAGGCAGTGGGGGGCAAAAAAAGGAGGGCTGCTGCTGCTGCAGGCCATTAACACCTCCTGAAGCTGCATACCTACTCCAGGTCATGTAGCATAGGTCCAGCCAGGCTGCAGACCTCCCTCTCCTCCCAGTCCCGCTCCCTCCCATGTAACGTGTGTAACACATCCCATAAATTTGACATGCCCATCTACCCTCTCCCTAGGGAACCTTCTCCCAGTGGGAATGTCCACCGACTACACACAAAAGATTATTAGTTTAAAACTGAGGAAGTGGAGGGTTGAAAGTCAGGAGTTAGTTGGTTTTCTTTTTTTTTTTCTTTTTTTTTTTTAAGCACAAATTTGGAACCTGTGGGATTCACTGTATTACTGAGGTCAACAGTTTGTTGCTGTTCAGAAAGGGATTAGGGATTTATATGGATAATGGGAACATACACAGTTTTATTAGACAGACTTGGAAAAAATGCTTTGAGAAGAGATCTAAGTCCTTCTCATGTTTCAGGGCATAAGCCAAACATTAAGTAATAGAGGCTGGACAGAAAAATGCCATACACAGTAATCATCTGCTTCATCATTTCTTTCTGCCTGCTCTGGTACACCAGGCACTGAGAGGAGGCTGTGGGCTTCAGACCTCTGGTCCTTCCTAGGTCATCCCAGGGCTACTCCTAAGGCAGGACAAATGCAAGTGACCAGAGCTTTCCAACACAGAGGCATGTATGCATCTACCCACGCAAACGTGGGTGACAAATATCCATCCCTACCCAGGCACAAATGCAGCTCTCTTAAAAATAGGCACAGCATTTCCCCATTTTTTACAGCAGGATGTTGTTTGGTTTGTGGCACGGTAATTACTATTTACGGGGCTGCTATAAAAATTAGTTACCTTTTTATAACAAAAGGCCCACAGCCAATATTTTATAGACGACACACAAAGAGGTTTGGAATTGATGATTTACAGATCAGGAAATAACACTTAATCAGCTGCCCTACCTTCCCGAGCGGGGCTGTGCAGTTTTATGCCACCTTGCTGTTTTCAACTTGTTATTTATTGACGTTGATTGCTCAACATTTCGCGACAGGATACGCTTGTCCTGAGAGGTGCACCCTGGGATTTATCCCAACGTGGCAGAGAGGTGTGGGATATATTATTTTGCCCACAAGTCAGCTGTATTGAGCATCCCAATACACGTAGAGCAGTCTCCAGCATTTATGTCATGCAACACAAAGCCTGCTTTCAGGGGGTGCCCACACTCTCCACACACTGAGCAGTGGAGAGCCTGTGAAGGAAATGCCTCACTTGCACCCTCAACACAGTGCAAGGTGAGTGTGGCCGCCCTGCCACACTGCCACTGCTGTTTCCTGCCACTTGCTTCGGTAGCATCTTTCAGTGCACGATCTCAGGGTTCTCTAGTGACGTGAATCAATTAACTGCACATCGTCACCGTGATGCAGAAAGACAGGGAATAGCCATGGGTAATTTATAGATAAGTAAATGGGAGCATTTGTTATGGTCATATTCCATCTTAAGTGCTACAAATCATGGTCGGATGATTAATGCCTGCAAAACACTTTGACTATGCTTGCACTTAGTCCATCACTGAAACATTGCTAAACCGATTCGGGCAGTTTTGGAGGGAACAGCCTCATGTGCCATGGGTGGCAGCAAGTGAAGGTGGACAGACTGCTCAGCCTCGTGCAATATTGCACAGCGCAGCTGGCAATAGCACCGTGGTGGAGGTGCTCTACCAGCATTCTGCTTTAACCACACTGTATCCCTCCTGTGCTGGAGAAGGTACAGCAGAAAAAGAACTGAAGCCTATGCTCTGCAACCCTGCAGGCTCGTGCCTGTGCCAAGCCTGAGGTCACAGCATGGTACTTACAGCTAAGCACTCCCAGCACAGGCAGCTTTATGCAGGGAGCTTCCACACCACAGCTGTTGGCATCTTTTGGGAAGGTGGGAAAATAGTCACAGTAAAAGAATGTCTGTAGCTCGAGTTCACTCCCCCCTAAAGATTGTAAAATGCATCTGCTAGATTTACCCTCACATCTACGCTCCATCCTCTGTGAAGTGTGATTATTCTCAGAGTCAACACAGCTTCACATTCATCTCTGTCACATAAGCTGACAAAAAAAAAGCATAGGATCATTGCTCATTCCCTTACCTGGGTTTAGTTTTTAAAGTAGTGCTATTTTACGTCCAACCAAAAGGCAAAGATCACAAGGATAGCTTACTGAAGTATATTTGCTACCTGTGTTTTTGTGGAGAACGCTGTTTTTCAAAATTAACTTCAGTGACTTCTCTTTTTTCTAACTAGGTAAGAGTGTTATTTAGTATTTGTTTTCTTCTTTTATTTTTTTTTATTTCAAATGATTTAGAAAACTATTTCATATTTGTTCACAAGTATAGCTCTAAGACAAACATCAACATTAAAAAAATCATGAAACAGTATGAAACGTAATTCAGCAGTTTATATGTTACAGCTGGCTGAATTGGAAAAAAAAAACATCTGCAAACATGCTAGTGACCCCACCCCTTCCCACCCATGATCCAGTCCCATGGTCTGTCCAACCTTTCCACTCATTTTCCATCATCTAGTATTATGCCAGCTTTTCCTTTCTTCAACTGCTTAACCCAGGGCACACAGGCACTTGTTACAGATTTTGTTTGAAAGTACTTAGCACCTACTTAAACTCTGCTTCATATGCTTGCACAAAGAAATTAATCACAGTTCATCTCATCATGAAAAGGAGACAATACAGAGATGGCAAAGGAAATAAACAGGAATCCACAATCTGTAACTTTGGGGAAAAAATAAAACCATAAATATGCCTGAGCACGAAACAAATAAGAGAAAATCTTTAGGAGCTGTAAGTAATGAGGAGAAAATATACAGCCCAATAATTTCAGATTTTTGAGAGCTTCCCAGTGAGTGAAATTTTGATTTTTAAAGGATGACATTGCTTTCAGTAGGAAAAACAAAAACAAACAAACAAAAAAAAACCAACGACATTGAGGTAAGAGTCCAAAACACTAGTGAACCTGCATAACTGGACAGAAAATTAAAGTCGATGAGCATGTTAAATCAGCACCTAATGTATCTGCAGGAAGTATTTGACAAAAGGAGCTCGGCTGCAAGACTTGATGCAACTAAAACAAACTACTGCATTATGCAGGAGAGAGTGCAGTTCCTGGTGCCCCCACTTCAGAAGGACTGATGGAAAACCTAAGAGCATCTACATCGTTTCTGTACTAATATAACCAATCTGACTGGACTCACTAATGTTACAGAACTCAAGAAAGGAGTAGCAACAGTAATTAGAGGTCTGGACAGTATGTCTTACTGTAATCAATGTATTTTCTCCAAAATCAGTGTATTTTCTCCAAAATAAAGAGATGACTCAATTCACAACCACAGAGAGCTAAAGAATACTCAGACATCTAATCAGACCTCTTGGTTATCACAAGGCTTTGTAATTCACCCCCATGTACTGCTCATTAGTATGGCTAAAGACAAGAAGAGACAGAGACTCACAACTTTGTTCCTAGTAACTGGTAACTGATAATGACTATCTTTATTATCTTCATTATCAAAATGCATGTATTTTCAATTGGGATTTGTCTGGCTTTAGATAGTGTCATCAGTATTTATCATGGCTTCCTGAAACCCCTACACCTTTTAGTGCTTGCTTACCATATAAGTGTTTTACACAGAGTAATAGTCAACTCTGAATATTCTATTTAAGGGAAAAGAGCAATGAAGTTTCAAAATTTCTGTTCTCTCTAAGTGAAGTTTTTAGACCACCCAAACAATAGTTATGTCTCTCCTCTATTCCCTTGTCAATTATGAAAATATTTAAAAATAGAGAACCTAGAATTGAATGAATTATCACCATTCTGTTTCCACCAGTACTCTACAAGGATGTAAAGCTTCCTCTCCTCCAGATAGTTTCACACCTACCTAATGATGGTTTTAGTTCTCTATGCTGGTGGCACCAGATGGGGAAATCATGCTGAATGTTTGCTAAAACTTCTTAACCTGCTCAGTGTGTCAGGATACAGTCTTTCTTTCAAAGCATGGCTTATTTTTCTATCTGTAACACTGAATTTGGCTGTATATTGATTTTAAAAGAATGGTCCCAATTTGACATATTACCTCAGCTTCCCACTGATTCATTTCCACTCTCATCATTTCCAGTCTGTATCGTTTCTTCTTCTGTGATCACTAGACTTCAGTGAACTTCTGGCATATAGACTAATTTCTGTCTTGAAGACGTAACTTCATATTTGTACTGGGTCTCACTGGGATAGGCTTAACTTTCTTTATAGCAGCTTCTATGGTGCTTTGTTTTCAAGTTGTACCTAAAACTGTTGATAACACACAAATACTCTGGCTATTACTCAACCTCGTTAAGGCTTTCTCTGTATCTCACCCTGCACCACCCCAGCAAGTAGGCTGTGGGTGGGCAAGAGGTTGGGAGGGGACAGAGCCAGGACAGCTGACCAGAATAGATATTCCTTATCATATAACATCATGTTCAGGCAAATAAAAACTGGGATAAATGAAGAAGTGTTGGAGGGTTGTTATATTCTGATGTAGTTGGTGCTTGTAGACTGGCAGGTGGTGAGTGACTGCCTTTGCATCACATGGATTTTTTCTTCTTTCTTTCATGTATTACACTGTCTGTAATCTCAACTCACAGATTTTCTGATTTTTGTTCTTCCTATTCCCTTCCCTGTCCCTCTGAGGTGTGGGGAATGAGAGAGCAGCTGTGTGGGTGCTTATGTTGGATGTGTGGTCAACCCACAACAATATTAGATATAATACATTTGTGATTAAAAAAATATTAGCCTCCACATGCTTTTTAAATGCTATTTATAAACAACTGCTGGCTGTGAGAAACTTTAAGAACATATCCCAAACTGAGGTCTCCAATAACAACATTCTGATAAACTCCATTATATCATCCCTATTAATTGCATCTACTGGACCACTCAAGAGTTTATTGTAGAACTGATCCATATACTTAAAAACCTGTTAACCTCTGCTAAACTCTACCCATCTCCCTGACAGGGAGTAATTAATCATTCAAGGGCTTCAAACACAATGTGTGCATAGGAGATATCTGATATTATTTAGTCCAGCAAACAAAACAAAATCCAGTGACTGCAATTTCAATTTAAGCTGGTGGGAATGTGCAATATTTAACCTTTGGAACAAGCATTGGATGCACAAAATTGTCAGTTCCCAAAGTTTTTAAGTTAATGCTACATTTCTTGGCACAGTTAGAGGTGATAGATCACCAAAATGGTTCAACCTGCTCATAGACTGCCTTGCATGGTCCCCTCTCCTGAGTATGAAGTGAACTGGTGGTAGCTGGCTACTCCAGGTGGCCATCTCATGGCAGGCAGACGTGTTCTGCCCACTGTGAACCTCGTGATGAAAACTTCTGTCTCACTGAGAGGTTGATGTGGAAAAATCCTATGATCCTCAGGAAAGAAGTCACCAAGGAAAAGCCTGAGTCATTTCCTCCTGTGGCATGTTCCCAGCCTGCACCTTTGCCAGGGGCTCTTTAAACTCAGGGAACAGGTAAGGAATGCATAAACTGGACAGTTGAACTATAGGAAATCCCATACCTACAGACCTGCCCAGCCCAGATCTGTGTGATTCCCTGCTCCTGGAAGAAGCTTTGTGGCCTCTTGCTTCAGAAAAGGATAGCACAGTACAAGAGTTACTGCTGAAATTGTGTGGCCAGTGTTATGCAGCATCATGTCCACGGTTGGCACCCTCTAGATTTAACGCTAATGAAACAAAAGAAGAAAGATTAAAAGAAACAAGTCTGGCTTGATTCAGCTGCAGTAATGATGTGCCACTATTAGTCCCTCTAAGCCTTCCAAAACCATAGGGAGAAAGTAGCTTTGATAAAGATGGCTTAAATGGATACGTGTGAAATAAAGGGATATACTGAAGCAAATTAAAGTAGGTATTTCCCATCCCACCACGAAGATATATCAAGTAGTGATCTGGTCTTCTCTGGAGAGAGTAGGAACTCCACTGCTGTGGACTTAATAACTGGGCAAAACACAAGCTGAGAATGTGCCCCTCAGAGCGAGTACTGCAAGGACTACTCTCACTCCATCCAAAACCTTGCCAGCTTCTTATCAAAGATCCTAGAACAAACATGCCTAGGGTCCTCCCCACTGCCTGCCATGGTGGCAGGAGCTGAGAGACAGGTTTGTTTGCTCCCAGCCGGTGAGTTGGGTCCCTCTTCAGTCACCCTTGCACATATGCACTTCATTGTACTAAAGCTATGTAACAGTGCTGTCTTGATTTATGAAGGCTGCATTTCTTCCAGTGATCCCTGCTGGTACAGGGCTCACTACTTCCCTTTTATGTGTCTGTGTCAGAGGGCAACTGGCAACCAGCTGTTGGAAACTGATTTAAAAAAAAACACCAAAACTTTATTATCGTTGTGATATTATTTCAAGTCACAGTACCTGCCTGCAGTCTCTGCAAGGAAGGCAATGGGGACTGTCTGCAGGCTAACTTCTTCACAGGTTTGAGAAAAAAAAATCAAATGAAATTATCACATTTCTCAGTGGGACAAATCACTGGAGTTAGCAAAGCAAAACATAACCCCTGGGAATCCCATGGCAAAGCAACAGTGAATCAGACTGGGGATGCATTTGCAAAGTAGGGTTTTATAATTAGGGACCACACAACACGTATTTCCCCCTTTGGAGTATCTGCTAATAAGGGGATATCAAAAGCTCAGGAACAACAGTTATACTAACAGCATCTTTTTGTTGAAAGCAGATCTCCCCTTATACATCCAAACCAGCTGACCTATTGCGCTGTTTTATGACATACAGAGCATGATAGTGCTGCGAAGAGCCACCCCTCAGCATCAGGGCTTCCCAAGTTCTCTGCCCTCCCTTCTTGCCAGGCAAACCTGAGGCTCCTGAAACCAGGCTTCATCATTCCAATGGCTTATTGATCCTACCAGAACTCGGCAAAATCCATTTGCTAAAAAAGTCTGCCTCACCTGCCCCTCCTTACCTCTCAGAGAAGTAAAACCAACTCTCGGTACACACAGGGCCATTTTTGAAACGTGCCCCGTCACTGTAGCACAAGGGAGGAAAAATGAGCGGGAAAACCCCAGAGGCAGGAGGTGGAGTTCAGGCTGGCTGGGATTACCCATGTGCCCATTGGGCACAGACACAAGGGTTGATGATTTGCATGCAGGAAAAGCCGGGGTTTCTTTTCCCACTTCCAACTACTCTACGGAAGGCAGGCGTGCAAATCCAAACAGCAAAAATAGCTACGAGTGACCATTTTATTTCATGCTGTCCTACAGCCTCACCAGTCTCCTGCACCTCCCAGGCTGTCCTCCCCTCCTGCTACCTCTGCTCATGCCGGGTGACAGGCTATCTCAGGAAGGTATTTATTTTGCATTATTGCTTAGCTTTGTTTTACCTCCTAAGTAAACCTTCCAGTATTTATAGCCTTTCCTCCACACTTGTAGTATATATTAGCCTTTTATGCCTTCTCTGTCACCTGTTGAAATGAGAACTCAGGGTCTTCGGGCCTCTGCGGCCCTTCCCTTACATTAACTTAAACCACACCAGATGTGGGCCCTTACTGCAGAGGAAGACTAATTGATTTCGCCAGTCACAATATGCCTATTGTTTTTTAACACAAATAAACACTGTGGTGTGTGGGTTTGTTTTTTTCTTTTTTTTTTTTTTCCTTTGCCACAGAAGCCAAAGGTTATTCAATTAAAGGAGTCCAGAAAGTGTGACTAATAATCCATGGGCAGCGTATTTCTACAGTAAAAAGGCATGGGATAAAAAAAAAAAAAAAAAAGAAAGAAAAAAAAATCTCCATGCTACCCTGAGAACAGCGGCCTCACCGGGGCTGGCCGTAACTGTGATAGATGGCTGGTGTGTGTAAGACGTTATTATTTGTTATGTGAGTGGGGGGAGATGGCAGGCACATTGGGTAGTACACCTGCTGGGCTCCGAGAAGCAAGAACAGCTGTGTGCATTGATTTAGACGCTCGCTACTTGGGGCTCCAGGAACGAATCAAGCGACAGCTCATAAAAAAAGAGGGTTTTATGATTTTTTCCCCCTTCTTTCTGCAAACAAACGGCCACATCATATGTTTTCCTAACGCTGCCATAACTCAAAATTAAATCCCAGCCCAAGGTGTCAGGCTGGTACCATGTCAGGATTGTAACGGCTTATTTTAGAGGTTGTTATGGATGTACAGGGGAAACACTGGGGGTTTCTGCACAAAGGTGCCATTTCGTTTTGCTGGAGCTCAGGCACTTAAGGGCAATTAGCTCCACTGTTAAAAAATGAGCTGAGAGTGTTTTAACTGGTGATTTTATGCTAATAGCAACTACTAATTCATATTGTTAAAAGAGAAAGTGAGGGCTGCCAAAGCCCTCCAAGCAGCATACTGTACAGCCCCAAAGCCTCCCCCTGCCCTTGTCCTTTCCATGCACGGAAGGTACGTATCAGTAACTTTCTTAACAATGCAAAAGATCCTGGCCTGATCATGGATTTTACTCAGTACATTATGCTGGGGTTGAAGAACTAACATTTAGACTGTTGAGCAAAAGGGTGTGCAGCACATAGGCACAAACACTTAAGAAGAGCCTTATAGAAACACTCGACCCCATGGTTGGATTATCCAAGAAAATATAATTGGTTTTGCTTATCTTAAAGAGGAAGGGAGATAATCACATTTCAGAATTGCGGGAAAGTTGATCTATTCCCACTAACTGCCAAACAAAAAGGTGCAAAGCCATAAAAAAAGACAAAAATTATTTTAATCTCAGGTTTGTAATATTATCCAGTCTGTTAGACTTTCAGCCTTGGCTTTCAGTTATGAGAATGGTAACAGTGAAAAAGAGCAAATGTCTCCATGAACATAAAAGGGCAGTATGAAGCTATTTATGATCCTTCTTCTCTGGCCTACCTCACAGCTTTAACATGCCAGATAGCAAATAGAAAACTTGAAATAGACTAGAAATAGAAGAGAAAATAACAAATCACATTCGAAATTTAATTCTGAACAAAATAAAATGAAATTCAAAATGAATAGATTCCTCCATTACAAAGACAAAGATATGTATGCCAACACAACCACATAGCAGCAGAATGCCTCAGAGAACTCTGCAAGCAGCAGCTGAGCCTGTGCTGCTCCTCTTTGCTTGTGTCTGACATATTCTTAGGTCCTTGGCTGCACTGCTTGGACTAACTGCCCTCCCCTGGCAGAAGGTAATGCTGCTATACCTTCTCTCAGGATCCTGCTGCAGTGCCCAACACTTCCCGTCTGAGCAATTTACCATTTCTATGCTAGCCAGCAACATGCTGGCTGTTTCTCAGAAATGATCAAGTCTGTTGGTACACCTGAACCTGGGTCTGCAGAGGCTCTGACTAGCTGCTGGTGCAGCTTCTTCTCCCTGCTGCCAGAGGCCGCTCAGGTAACATCTGCTAGAGCAGGAATGGAAGATGCTGTCTGCTTTCTCTCTCTGCATTTCTTTTGCTGAAGCCGAGCAGGTTTAGATGAAGAATGGGAGAACTTCTTCAATCAAAAGTAGAAGAATGTGGCAAGCTGTGATTTGAACATACAAAGTGAGCAGAAATGTTAGAGCATTCTGAAAAACATGCATCCATGCATCCAAAGCTGAACTTCCACAGCCAGTGGGCATCATTGGAAGCCCTGTATCTGACTTCTTTATGCCTTCTCCATCCGCAAGAGAAGGTGGTTGGGAAGGGAAGGATCCCCTCACTTTTCAATGGAAACACAAAATATTGAACTATTCACAGTAACACCAAAGAAAAGCCAAGAAGAAATGTCAGTTTTTCTTGTTAAAGGTTGGATGAAATAAATCCAGACCACAGAATGGATGGAGAAAATTCTTGTAAACATAATAAATGCCATTCATGGTCAAAGCAGTGGTCCATCTCACCCTGTATCTGTCTCCAGCAGCGGCAACAAGAAATGTAGTTTTGAGGTAGCACACAAACCTGTGGTACTCATGATCCACAACCATTGCATTAAGGATGCTAGACAGTACATCCCTTAGTAACCATTTTGGTCCATTTGGTGGACCTGCTATCCACAGATTTGCCTAAATCCTGACTTCTCTCTGTCTCTGCAACTGCCTGTGGCAACAAATGCCAGAAGTTTACATCCATCATGTAAAAAAGTACTTTATCTGTTTTAAGCCTGTCTGCTATTTGTTTCATCTAGTGCCTTTGCAGTTTTTAGTGTAACAGTTCTCGGTTCAACTTATCTACCATGTTCATGATTTTATGGAGTGCTGAGCAAGGGAAAATAACACGAAATAATAATAATAAAAATACATCAGGTTGCTATTCAGATACAGATTTCAATCATGAATTAATTCCCTAAGGGTAAGAATGGTGTCATTTGGAGAACAAATGCAACTCAATGTAATGAACCCGTATATTAAACTGTAAGTTAAACCTTGGAGTTTCTTTTCTTCATAGAAACAGACAAATAGTCATAATAACCAGGTACAATGCATCGCATCACCTGCCCTGGAGTTAAATAACCAAAAACACTGTGAAGCAAAATCTCAACTGTTTTAAATTGTCATAACGTCACTGCTTTTGCTAGAATAATGACAATTTCCATACCTTTTTTTGTTTGGGGGAAAGAAAAGGGGGGAGGTGGAGGGATGGAGGAAAGGGAGGGGGGGAGGGGGGAAAGGAGGGAAGGAGGAAAGGAGGGAGGGAGATATTTAAGGCTCAAAGTCCACCATGGTCCTGTGAATCTCAAAGTGCTTTCTCACAGACTCAAGAGTTTTCTAATTTCTTTAAAAACTGGTATTAGAATAAAACATGAGAATATTACCTCACCCTCTTTAAAATAGACAATTTTTAATGTGTGTAACTGTACAGAAATGCTAAGATCTCTGTATTTTTTCCTGAGAATTTCCTCCAGATACAGAGTATCTGTGAACTGTATTTGGCTCATAGGGTCCTAATTTATTCTGATGTTCTTGTGCTTTTACCATTCTCCTATCCAATTCAACAGCAGGCTCATATATCCTTCCCTAGCTTTTTTCTCTGCTGTGCAGGACTAATGGAAGCCAAGACCTAGGGTGAAAAGACTGAATGGCACATTTAGGAACACTGTTGATACTATTTTTCATTATTTTTAACAGGTTTCCCAGGGAGCTGGTGGAGTCACTATGCCTGGGGGTGTTCAAGGAAAGGTTGGACGTGGTGCTTAGGGACATGGTTTAGTGGGTGGCATTGGTGGTAGAGGGATGGTTGGACTGGATGATCTTGAAGGTCTTTTCTAACCTTAATGATTCTATGACAGTATAAAAACGTAAATAAAATGTTAGCATTTAAAAACACTGAAATATGATAACTTCCAAACATGTAAAACAAATATTTTCAAGGAAAGCAGAAGTTACAGAAGATATGCACTATAATGAATATAATGAACACACAGCAGCAACCACCTACATTTTATTCTATGCACAAATAGAATGACAATATACACATCAGAACAGTTGTTACGTGCATCTTCTGAAGGACATGCTTCTCTATCGTATTTTATGAAACACTGTCTCTCTTTACAATAGCGTAGGGAAAAGAGTGAAAAATTCCCAATCCAGGGTTAAAATTAGAAGATGATGTGAAATTATCAGAGGTAAAATTTGACTAAGAATTTAGCTTAGTATTTTAATTTTAGATAATACCCATGTAAAGTCTTCCATGGTCTCACTTGTTTAGGACTAGACATTTTCAAATAATGGGAACAAAATTCTTCATAATTTCTTTAATTGTCTGTGAAAAAACTGACATCATTCATGAAAACTATTTGCCAGGAATTAGGCAGGAGATTTGGTTTATGTCTGAATTGAGAGAGGATGTCTCCAGTAGCCCTACTGCATTGATTCTTCACTTTAAGAGGAGCATGTTATCTTCTCAGCTTGTGATACTCATGTTCTAATACCTTATGGTTTCTTGGAAATTTCCTATATATGGGGTGACCCTAGCCTATCTCTTTTTAGGATGCAAAATCAGACAGGATCATATTGCACGAGATAATTTATTTGTTTTAAAAATACATACTGGTTACCTCTTTCCCCTGTCAGAGTTTTGCATAGGGGCAGCCTGCCAACATTTGACATAATCCAGATGGATATAGAGAACGGCAGTGTGGGTCAGTGGTGCCTTGTTCTGTGGTTAGACCTCAACACAGGAGGATAGAAAACAATGGGGGGAAAAAAAGTAGAATATTTCAGGTGAAGTGTCCTAGTTTTGGAAAGGGCCACGGACTTTTTGTACATTTACAAGCACTTTCTCACATTACGAGCTGACAGGTTTCTACTGAAGCCTGTGTCAGTCAGTCTCTCTCTGTATTTCTCCCTGGTGTTCTGTTAAAGACAAATAAAATCTATTTGCCTCTGCTTTTCCCCCCGTGTTGATGTATGTAAAGTTATCAACTTCTTGCAGGTGTCTGCTTCTTGCATTTGTAATGACAGTTTAACAAAAAAAAAAATCAACCAAACCTGAAGCCACAGAAAAGCTTTCACAAGAGGGGTCAAAAGGGTTTCCTCTTCTGCTAAAGGTCTGCTACATTATTAGCAGTGCCGTGCTAGAGATATTTACCTGTTGGTTGCTTTCCAATTGATTCAACATGTGGCTACAGGGAGGCTGGAGTCTTGAGATTAAACCTACTTCAAGTTAAAATCTTGGGCTAATTCTGGGAAGAAAACAACTGTTTGTCCTGCTTTGGCTCCCTCATGATTTTTCCCTCTGTTTGTAAGTTTAGCCTCAATTAAAAGAAAACAACAAATAGAGAAAAACAATCCCAAACAATTAGGGTTTTGACATCTAAAAAAGCCAATGTTGGATGAGGTCATCTCATCACAGCCCATAAAGCTACCTCTTCCTCCCTTTGTAATACATATGTTCCAGTCCAAGTTCCTCCTTAGCCTTTTTGTGGCTAAAGTGAACTAAACATCCCAAACAAAATATGTCTGATTTATTGGTTGTCTGGGAGAATTAATGCTACAAATGCAATATTGTCTAATTTCAATTCAAAAGGAAAAACAAACCCCAAAAGCATAGACCTCCCCATAAAAGAATTAAGGAACTGATTCATGACTTATAAAGCTAGAGGGGAGCAGCTTGCATATCTGTCCTGACCTCCAGGATAGCATAGGCCAGACTATTTCTTCCCTGAATTACTTCCTTTTGGAAAGAAGGCACATCTTTAAGAGAAACAGTCAATCTTAATTTTCAGATTACCAGTGATAGAGAGCCCTGCATAGATGCACCAGATCTGTTCTTTGATGATTAGCTGTCCTCTGGTAAAAACATATGTGGCTTATTTTTGGTCTGAATGTACCATGTTTTTATTTCCAGCCATTGGATGTTGGGATGCCTTCCTCTACTAGACTAAAATAAATAAATAAATAAATAAATAAATAATATCAGTGTAGGTAGATGTGGACATTCATTTTTTCAGCCTTCTGAGATCTTTCTGCGTCTTTGCTCTAGTATAAGTTTTCCAGCCTTTTATTTACCCTCTTGATTCTTGTATGAGCCTTTTCCTGCTGTTAACCATCCAGCTTGCATTGTGGACGCCAGTGAATATAGCACTTATGGCCTCATCATCACCAAACACTATACCGGTATTCACTATTTATTCACTATTATCCTGTCTATTCAACCCTAAAAACCGTTCTGGAGTTCCTTGGGGAACTCCTGTTTGACAGCATACTCACTTTGGTCCCACACTCTCTCCAGAGCCATTACACAATATACAATCGAGTTATATATTCTCTAAGTATGATCCGGGTTCTTTTTTCCAAACAAATGCCATTACTTCCTAATGTGTTGCTTGCATCTGTTTTACCAGGCAATCTGGTTTGCATCACTGTTTTATCTTCTTTTTTTTTTTTCTTTTTTTCACATTATAATCTTTCTGTCATATTCACTCTTGTCTACGTCAGCGATAACTGCGTATCTTTATCCTGCTCATTGATGCTAATACTGAGTTGTTTAATTCTGAAAACTGACCCATGCAGGGCCCCACATAAAACACACTTTTTTAATAGAGATTCCAAATTTACAGTATTACTTTCCAATTTATCAATTGATTTTTAAAACATTTAACTTATGCCACGTTAATTTTTATTATGCCAGATTTGGAATGAAAATACATAGTGACATCTATTAGAATTCCATACTGAAGGCTATTTTATGGGCATACACTTTATGAATTGCATTTAGGACTTGAGCTCCCAAATATCTGAAGCTACTTGGTCAAGACTGATTTTACATAAATCCACTTTGAACATACTGATTGTTGATGATGATTCAGCCACCACTATTTTGCCTACCAGTTTCAGAGAGGCATCCGATTATTTCAGTCACCCTACTTTCATTTTATAACCAGTACTGGCAGAAAGCTTTTACATGTATATGTATGCATTCTATATTTTAAGGACTGCCAGAGTTCACAGCCCTATTCTTGAAGTCCAAAATTCTCCCTTTTGTCTATAAGGCTCTTTACTGTGGTCACTTGGCCAAGGACGGCTTTTTGCATAATTTCCATTTTCTGTGCAGAGCAAAAAGCTTCAGTAATCTGGAACATCTGCACTGGCATTTAACTAATAGCATTTTGAGGGAGTGCAGTGACCAGACAGACAACCCTTCCTCTGTATGTATCTCTGATGTGCACATATGTGAATGAATGGGGAGCTAAAATAGCAAAGTCAGAGGCTAGAAAATAACTTAATGGGTGGAAATATGAGCACACAGCAACCCACACAGTGTTCAAGTACATCTTTAGCAGTCTTTCTTTCCTCAGATGTGCAACAGCAAGGGAGATAGATAGAACCAACAGGTTTGTGAATGAAATGAAGATCTTCATTTTGGTTAAGTGGTTAACTTATGTTTCTTCTACCATTGATACAGGATAGTTAGACTCTGAGCTGCAAACACTACTTTTGTGCCATCTCTTACCTCCAACAAATAAGCTTTGTTCTTAGGATACAAAAGAACAAATATCCATTGCAGCCAAGAGTTTTAATAGAATTGGCTAAGGAGTTTTCTGAGCCACTGACGCAGCTTTTAAATAAATCTCAGATTCCTGAGCATGTTCTGCAGAACTGGAGGGGAAAAAAAATAATACGCCAATCTCATGCCAGTAATTATAAATGACCAACAGGAAGCCTCAGGAAACTATAATCCCCTAGAAACTTGACTTAGAAGGCCAGGGTCTTGGGAAGGTGGAGAGGAAAGATTGTAAGAGATACATGTAGAGAGAGATAAGAAGATGTACATTTCCCAGTGGTACATCTAACGTCTCCCTGTTGTATTTCCTCTTCTCTTCTCTTTGACTGAAAAGTGGAAAATATCCTTAGCTAATCATTTCTGGAAGAAATGGGAGACTCAGAGTTCAACATATGGAGAAACCCTTTGGTTCCAACAGTCTACTTTTCATGTGTATGTCTGAAGCTGCCAGACACATGCTTCCTTCATATCTGAAGTATTTATTTCTGACCGCTGGTCTTCCTTTTCTTTTTCTTCCCTTGAGGCTGGCTGTGGAGGGAATACTTCATTACGGAGTGCTGAGGTTTTGTTTGTCTCACATTTTTTATTTACTCCAATCTGTTGTGTATAACAGCATCTCTTATTCAACTTGCCCTGGATAATATTTACCAGATATCAGATATCACAGTTAATTTGATGTGGGACCTTAATCTTAAACCACCTGCTTTGACCTTGTTTTGGCTGAAATGTATTGGCTGAACTGTAGCGGGCATTAGTCTCGGTGCAGAAGTGGATATTTTTGGAAGCCACAAGAAAAATGTCAGTTTTCAAGTTACACAATGTATAACTTTTCTGAACTTTTTTTTAATGCATTTGTTCTAAGAAGATGCTATTTTTGTGCTTCATAACTGAAGAACATCTGAACTTTGACACTTGAAACTTCCCAGGTGTTTACTTTATGCTGTTTTCACATTGCAAATAAGCAAGTTAAAATTATGGAAGAATAATCCATTTAATGTACTTCTGTGCACATTTAAGAAGAAAAGAGAAGACTTTAGATTCAAAGGGTTACTATACACCTCCATGTTATCAATGGCAATTCATTCCAACATTCAGACCTTGCACAGGGGGAATAAAAATAGGGGGAGATGTGTTATAAAATCAGCATTGTTCAGGAGTTTTTTTAGCTGCTGCTACCATTTGGTTGAGGTTGGCCCCACTGCTGTTCTAAGCAGACTGTGACACTTCCTGGCATGGAATTTCAGACTGGTTAATGGAAAGCTGATAGCTAATAGGTCTCACGGATCTAATCATGAATCATATATTTGGTTTTGTTCAGTAATTTCTCTCTCTTTAGCATGTCTGAATAGTGGGGAAATTTAAGCATTAATAGTTCAAATCAAAAAGGATTTTGATTCCCTTTGTGTTTGCATGACAGTTTTCAATAAAAATTTCAACTATATCTACATAATCATTTGAATCCAATGGTCCATCTGTTTTACTTTTTCATCTGTAGTAGCAGTCAATATACGGGTTTATTAGGCAAAATATGCCAAATAGATAAACAACAACATACAGAAAACTTTTTCCTATCTTTGTTTGGTTAGGAGATGAGCTTACATTTAAAAAACAACAACAAAATAACCAATGTACACACCTGTTATCAGTTTAAATTTATTTGTATATCACTGAGAATAAAATATTATTTTTGGCACACTGTTTTTCCTAACTATCCTGGCATCATGGTGGTTATGCACTAAGCAGTGCTAAAGACAGAACTACCTACACTGATACCCGCATATTTTCCATGTGGTTAAGATGGATTTACAGCTATAAGAATGGCAGCTGATTCCTACTGTCATGCACAGCATTCATCCAGTATTGAATGTTTTTCATTCACTGAGAGTTCAGTGGCTGTGAATGTTGCCAAACTTTGATGCCCATTCTTCAGAAGTTTCATTCTTCAAACCCCTTCTTGCAAGAAATCATGCTCACCCCAGGGAATGCACAGGTTTCAATCCACTGTGTCCTCAGAGTGGTCGTTCCCCTGGGAGGTGTAGCTGGATGTGACGACACAGATGCTGGAAGCTTCTTGGGTGGTGGGAGGTGCCATGATGCTGTAGGCAGTCTAAGGTTGTAGCTTTTACCAGGGATAAGTTCCCTCTGTGGCAGGCTGGAACAACCACACCTTCACAGGCACAGCCTTTCATCCCAGCAGAAGATGAACTTGTTGAAAATCTGCCAGAAATTACCCATGTGAACATTATAAATAATTGGAAAAAGAGATGTGGAAATGGCAGGCTTGCAGAAATCTGGTGTTTCCCTTCATGATTTGCAAAGCAACACCCATAGGGCAGCTGACAACATGAAGAAGAAGAAGATCCAGGAACCAGCAACTTGAATTATGTGAAGTCCAGCAGGTGCTGGCACCAGTAAAAAGAAGGGAAATTTTATATAAATAAGGTGAAGTGGGCAGGCTTCCTTAGAACACATGTACAAAATTTCATTATCATTAAATGAGGGAGCCAAGCACAGCTTTTCATTTTCAGCTCCCTGCAAGATTGATTTGACCTGTATTTAGTGAGAAACTTCAGACTTTTGTAGCCACCTGGAGCAGGGGACAGGCAAAGGCCAAGGTATTTCCCTGTCCAGGTGGCCCTCATAAATATCTCATTGGAATTTATTTTCTTTCATTTACTTTGGCATTGCTTGGGCACTGCTTGATTAAGGGGTGGTGTGCAGAAACAGACATGCCCAGAGATAGACAGCCACATCTGCTAACCATTTGGATTAATTATTACACCTGTACCATAAAACACATGTTAATAAAAGGCTGGTGAACAGGTTCAGGTTGCAGTTTTAAAAGGGCCAAAGGAAAGCAAAATGCTAGCAATATATAAGAATCCAAACTGTTTGCTGATAAGATGCTGAAGGCTCCAAACATATACAAGTAAGAGGCAATGTCAGACCCGTAAATAAAACAAATCACACAAGCAAACAGAATAGGAAAGTGCGTATTCTGGCAAACTATGCCTTTGTAGTCTATTGGCTAGAAGGTGAACAACAGTACATGTTCTTTCTTTCCTTCTTTCTTTGCTGTTAGATGTAAAAGGAAAAAAATCATTAATCACTCTGCAGGATACAGCACTTAAATGGGTAAAGTTGCTGAAGGGGTCTGGTTAACGTCAGCCGATTTTTCATTTCCTTTCAGTGGGGACAGTGTGGTGCTCTGGAATCCCTGGAGACCAGGAGCATGAATGCAGGTATTGAATTTTCAGGAGGAGACAATTAAGACCAAGCATGTGAGATACAATCATATTTAAATTAATTCAGGTACCTCAGCTGAAGACTTAAACCCTCTGCCTTCTTATTTGGGATGCATATTTGGGATGGTTTTACTGGAGTGGCATTAATCATACTAGGCTTGTGTCAGTTCTGATACAACACACTGGATCTCTGTATTTATTATTTCTTTCATTGAAAATGTTTACGATATTCTTTCTGCCTATGCAAAATCATTTTGATGAATAAGCTCTTTAAACAAGTCTTTACCAGGTTTTCACAGTCCTTAATTCTGAGATTCTCAGCAGTTGAAATGGAGTGAAAGTGGGCCCTGAACCCGGTGCCAATTCTCTGTTGCTTGTTAGATAACTCCTGACCAAAACTAGCTTCCATCATGATCTGCAGATGGGCTGAAAAAGAATAGATATCATAGGACAACTGTAGACCTCCTCACTTTGGATTGCATCTGTAGTTGATCTTGACATTTATCTGCTATTTTGGGGGGCTCTTTTGGCATATTAATAGTCATCACTGCGAATATCACCAAGGAAGAGGTGCATCAGGCTGCTCTGATGCCCAGCACTACCAGGCAACAATGGATGGTTAATGAAATCTTTCCAGAAAGAGGAAGCCAGAGAGTATACCTGTCCCTCAAGTCTTCTCAAATTATGCTTCACCAATAAACCCAGTACTTCAATACATTTGTTCCTGACCTTTACAGTTAGAAGTCACATGATACAGGAGAAGGCTGAGGTCTCAGCTCTGCCACCAAACCCTGTAGAAGCCATGGGATCAGCTGGATAGCTGCTGCATGCTTGGTGGATTGACCATAGGTTATGAACACCACTGCCAGGTGAGACTTTCCATTTACCAGTCTGTTTCTAGCCCTGGCCTTCCCTGAGAGGATGGATTCACAAACAGTATGGCAGCTAGGTTACTTGTAATCCTTTGCTTTTAGACATCGTTGTATTGGGGAGATAGCAAAGGTTTCTGTGTCAGATGTGCCAGCTGACCACTACCAGGCTGAGTATGATACCAAAAAATTGCAAAAGACTGGCAGGTCAGGCAGGCAGAAGAAGCTTTCTGTCAAGGACTTTCAACTTCATAAGGAATCTGGGGTTTTGACATCACCTCAGTCTCAGCTTCAGACTCTGCTAAATGGGCTGCAGTCAAGGACAGTTTATAAGACTTAATGAAGTCTTGTACCAGCTAAGGCAGTCTGCCCTGCCACAAAGTGAAGGGTGTTCTTTCAAGGGGATTTTGCATGAATCAGAACAAAAAAAAAAAAAAAAAAATGAAGTTAAATGTCTGCCTCATCTGCCCAAAGAAATATTTGTATGGAAACATGACAACCTCCAAGGAGTGGGGATATGGCTATATGGAATATACTGTGATATAATTTTAGAGGTATCCCATGGTCACTCTAAGAGGGCTATTGATATTTATATATGTGGTTTACTGTCTGAAGGTTACTTTCCCCTTCAACCTTAGTTGTACTCTCTACTTGTATATGTTCAGTTTGTACCATTCACAAGACAGAAATGCAAAGAATTTCCAAAACTAAGGTTATAGTTAATGCCAGGACATATGTACTAAAACCTTAACAGAGAATAACACTGCCTTTGCTCTACTATTTTTTTTCAATGCTCCGATTTTTCCCAGTTAATACTAGAATATGCAGAGGTTTACCGGGGGGGGGGGGTGGGGGGGTGGGGAAGGAGATATGATTTTATATATTTCCATTGTAATCTAGAAAAAAATAATGGCTCGCAGAAGAGTGATACTAATTAAATGTACCCTTCTAATAGATAAAAAACTTCTGGGTTTGATTTTGGTTGCAAGTTCAGTTTCTGGATTGTTTTTTTTTGTTTGTCTTTTGTTTGTTTGTTTGTTTGTTTTTAGTAACCCTTCCATTCAGTGCAGGTTAAAGGTTAAAGATTCCTGAAGAAGGGTAACGTCCATGCACATGGCAGAATAACTCTGTTACAGGTCCAAAGACATGCATATGCTTAAACTGTTTGGACTATTGGAGCTAAAATTAGCATTTCATTTTCTTTATTTTCAAACTATACTTTTGCAGTCTTCTTTGTATTACTACTATATTATGCAAGAACATTTTTGTGGTTACTCTGATCATTATAGTACCGTCTAGGTTACAGATGCCAGCTTTAGCATAGCTGTAGTATCTGAATTGCAGCGGACAGAAACTACTGGCACATCAACCACATTCATTCTTTGGTACTGCAATAATCCCTGGAATGTATTAATTGCAAGTTATTGTTTAGATTTACTATCCAGCTCCACCTTCTGGTAAACTTGTATTAAATCTAACTTCTTAAGTTTCTTTCTACTTGCAATCGCTGAAAGCGAATTCTTTGCTATGGTACTGCTCAACATATAAGAATGAATTTACTGACCTGTATTAACCATGTCGATCACTGAATCTGTACTCCATTGTCTGTTTCAGGGATATGTGGAATAAATGCAGGACTTTTAGAGTAAGCAGTAAAGGAGATCATATGCATACTCAAGACACTGAAATTTCTGATTCTTGACATCTCTTAATGAATAACTCCTGGGCTCCAAAATTGTGGAATGGCTTTCTCAGACCTGTACTTCCACGGACCTTTTAATCTTAGCTGTTCCAGAACAAAAATGTGCAAATGAGGTACTTGAAGTGTCTCTTAGAGATCTCACTGCTCCCACTGCACAAACTGTACAACTTCCATTCATCCTTCCACAGGTTCTTAACAAAGATAAGCATGAATCATTACTCCAAGCTCTTATATATGTGGGTTTTTTTATGCACACTGCTACCTGTGAATTTGAAGTTTTCTTTTGCATCCTCCCTTTTTATATTTACGTATATATATATAGCTAAATCTCTACTCATAAACTAAACAGGGCTGTAACACAGGCTCAAGAACTACTCAACAATCATCTGTAATGTTGACTTCTAGCACGCCCTGACACAGTTTCTCCAAGCCAATTAGACCCTCATGGAGAAAGCCAAGGCACTAAACTAAGGGATGGTGCAGGCTAGTGAGTATTTCCCATAGGTATTGTGAACAATGGTAGGTGTCTCACTCTCCTACACTGCTCCAAATGAAATCATTTTATTTTTTTTAGCATAGAGATAATCTATAACTACCATTTCCTATTCCTAAGAACAGAGAATTGGTATAAGCTGGTCCACCAAGTGGCCACATGGGAGATGCATTAGGACATGTAGCCCTGGTATACCTCTTGCACAAAACATGACTGAAATTATAGTTTCTTTCCCAATTACTCCCTATAAGCTGACCACCTTTCTGCTTAACTGCTGCTTACAAAGTGCTAGGAATAGTCTCTTTCTTATGCCATTATGAAGATAGCAGATTTTCTATTATACTGAACACTGAGAATAGTGTGTATTTTCTATATTTTCTCTTGAACCAAGTTCTTAGTTTCTTTCTGTGTTTCTACTCCAGGAGTGTTTAGCTGCACTATAGATAATGAGATGTTGCCTGAGCAAGAACTTAGCATTTGTCCTCCTACTGAAGCAACACATCTTATTGTTTCTTTCTTATTTTACTGTAGGGCATAAGATGCCTGGTCTTAAACCAAAGTCCCATAGGTCTAAGGACAAAAGGAAAACATAGATCTGCCCCTCAAAGTGATTATAAGACAAAACACATTGGGCAGCTACAGATGGATGAATGAGCACACAGACACAGAGAGACAACACTGGTCAGTGCAATGGGCTGTGACCTAACCATTGTCACTGTAGGCATCACTGGAAAGAAAACAATTGGAAAGAGAACAGAGCCAAGAGAGGCATTTTATTTGCGGAGGAATTTGCGTCTCAGCACTTGATGACACTCCAGCCAGAACAAAAACCGGAAATGTTGCAACTTTTGGTGAGAGAGGATGGAGCCCCCACTGGGGACGCTCTGCTGGCAGGCTGGCCCCTCATGGGACTTGCACAACCTTCCATGTGCAGCAAACCGGCACATGCCAGCAACCACGAACACTTCCATCATAATTTTTCCAGCCAGCCAAGCCTGAAAGAGGCCGGTGGAGCAGCTTATGTGTATGTTTACAGGGAACTGCTCCAGGAATGAGGGGCAGAAAAGGAGAAAGCATGGTCCCCAGGTCTGAAAATGTAGCAAGCAGTCACTACGGTATGGCATCATAGGCAGGCCAAAGTATCTTCCAGGTGAATGAGAGATGATAGAAAATAGAAGAAATGACCCCAGACTGCTAAAAAAAGGAAAACAAACTCCTTGCATTTGATGCAGGAGGTACAGAAGAACCAAGGAAATGTTGCAAATGGAAGGTAACAACCACAGTGGAAAGCTACAAACACAAAATGCAAACTGAGAGAACTTGGACAAGAGATTTAGCTGTGCACATGGAAGCTCATGTCCCAGTCACACTGTGCAAACTCTATATGGTCTGGATGGGATTCATGAGTCTCTGAGCTCCCAGGCTATGACCACACAGACTGTGAGTGATGAGCAGAATGGTGATCCTCAAGAACAGAGAAAGGGAGCTTTCATCAACCTGAATTTAAATTGTTGATTAGCTGTGCATAAAGAAATGCAGCTACCACAAATGAAATTTTAATTTGGAAGAGAAAGGGATTCTTCTATAGCAGTGATGTGAATTGCCAACATGGAGTAGTCTGTGTGGAGACACTGGATGGATGTGCCTGGGCCTGAGTAGAAGCTTGAGGGATTTTACATTGAAAGAGGTGTCAGAAAGGATCAAGTTCATAAGAAAGCTTAAGTCTGATTGGGTTCTGGACAGGTGAAAGAAAAGTTACCTCTGAATTCAGTCATCTGCGGGATATCTTCATCCTAGAATGTTAAAAATATCACAGAAGAATGGTTGGCCACCACCACCACACTAAAACGGCTAGGACACTTTCTCTTCTCTGAAAGCTCCTCTTTCCCTTGGGTGAAAGGAGGCTGACCCCAAAACACCCTGACAGATGATGAAAGGGAGACTGCTTGGCTCCGCAACATTTGCTGTTGTTCGCTGTCCTTTCCTCTGAGATATCTGTCCTCTTTTATAAATTTCAGTCCTGAAAAGCAGTACTAAGAGGCTCTACACCCTAACATGGGCAGGCAGGTTTGCGTCAGATGTACAAATGAATCAGAAAGTCAGGCTCATATCTCTTCTAGTGACAGACAGATGTTTACCTGAGAAATCAAGGCAGTGATCACAGTTTGTATGTTGTTTTTTTTTCTAAGCCCCTAATCCTGTTCTTTTTTTATCAAGCAAATCAGATATTCTCTGTGAAGGTGTTGTCTATTGGTATCATTTTAACCTATGTGACTTTGGAGGTCAGTAGGAGAGCTATTTTACTCACCCAGATTTTTATTCTTGTTAGCAATTCAGTGTCTCATTCGTTTTTTGGCCTATAATGACAATAGTTACCACACTAAAAAAGTACTTCATCTTAATTTTTCTTGCCAGTTGACATCAAATGTGGAGACCCATTACATTTATTCATTTTTAACTCTTTTCTTCAAAGCTTAAATGGAAGTTTCCACGCCTCTAATGAATAATGGGATATAAAAGTTATAACTGTGATTAAAAAAGCACAACTCATAGTCTGTCACAGTATTTTAAATTTCTTTGTGTTTAGATACTCAGTTCAAAATTGTACGTGCTAGACCTCTTAGTGGTTAGGGAAAACAGTGGGGAGTTACTAGTCTGGAGCCAGAGGGTGTCTGATTTTCATTGGAAGCTGGAATATCCAAAGCAGGACTTGGAGGAGCCAAAAGTCCTTCAGAATAATTTTTCTGTTTTGCAAAATAAACAAAGGAGGGCTCAAATGAAAGCAATGCTGGGACAGATTCCCATAGGAACATGCAGCATATTCTAGCGGAGTCCTGGGGATCTTTTCTATCCTGATTTATATCAGCAGCATACACTCTTGATCATTTACCAGCTGCCAAGTACCAGCAGAATCTACAGGAATAATATTCAGTAACCTACAGGATGGCTATTCCTCAGTTACCTTGTAGTTTCCCCATCTCTGTGCCCTCATATAACTGACCTGTGCATGTGGGCTGGCTGATTTCTCTAGCAGGAACAATAAGGTCCAGTACAGCATCCTGCCTCCTGCCACTCTCCTCTCCTTCAACAAGCAGATTCTATCACAACCAAGCTATAGTCCATAATGAGTACAGAGGCTCACCAATGCCTTACACCACTGATAGTCTGTATATCTCATACAAGGACAATAAGTAGCAGTATGATTTGTTTGTACTGGGATATTTGTATTCACAGTTGGGGAGTGCTCTACCAATTTAACCATGCTGAAATCATTAAATGAATACCAACATCACACTCCAATGTGTCCCTAGAAATCCTAGCCATAAGCAAGGATTTGCCTGCTTCCTTCAACCTTGAAGCAGCTTCAGAGGAAGGCCTTGCCTCCAGTTCCATGTCTACCTTGACATCCATTATAAATGGCCATCTTAGACCAGCAGGACAGTCAACATGCAGGAATTATTGCTATTCAGCATATTTTGCTGTTTACAGAGCAGGCTTGGGTCAGCACCAAGTCTGACACTTGCTCCCTTGATTCTCCCTCCTCCAACCCCTCCACCTGTGTGCTATAACCATAGCAAGCAATTAGAAACAGTCAAACAGACTTTGTTCATCTTGTATGGCAGCAAGACTGTTCTGCACTGGAGCAACTGGATGATCTCTTAACAGCAGAGAAGACATACTGCCACCAACTTGGAAGGTACACTGTACAATGCAACAACATGTACTATCATGTGTGTCATTTAAGAAAAAAATACATAAAGGAACAATTTTCTTTAAAAGGAGAACTATTTTTTTTCCACTTATGTGTTACTTCAGCTACTTTTGATTGTTTTTCAGGATTAGAATATACCATTTTCGGCTGTTTAAAGCAATACTTGAAGTAGGATGTTTGTTTAAATTCTTCCTGCCATATGCTTTAGGTTAAACAATGCACCAAAGTCAATAAGTCACTTCCCACAAATGAAAACTAATTGTAGAATCACAGATATCAAATGCCAGGATAGAATAAAGATCTTCTGTTCTCAGATCATCATTTTACCAACCCACCTAGAGAACTCCAGAAAAGTTAACGCTGAAAAAGATGTCAGGAATCATCTTCTCTGTTCCTCCTACTCAAAACATAGCAACTCCACCTAAGGCATCCTCAGCAGCCATTTTTGTCTGCACAGACATAGCATTGAAAAGGAATACTGCATTCAATTCTTCTAGAGCCAACAGAATTGGAGATAGGCAATACAACAAGCTGCAAAAAACAGTGAGCAGAAAAAGCGCTTCTTCAAAAGCAAGATTTCCTGTGCCAAACACAGGAGATTAGAGGTTTAGTCAACAAATTCATGCTATGGACAAGTTGGTCTATATAGCTGCTATGGAAAGGCAGCTCTTGGGTTGTGGTTCAGTTCACCAGTTGCACTAGTACTGACATTTTGTCTCCTACCCCAATCCCTGTGTATACCTGATCCTATAGGATCAGGTATAGATCCTATAGGTCTGATTCACCTAACTCAGCCAGCAATAAAGTTGGTATTACTCTGTTTAAACTCCCTACACCCCTGTGGCATCAGACCATCACACGAATGGGAAGATGTTTATAGTGTGGAGGAGGAAGCAGACCCCACAAACACCTTCCTCACCTGCTGTGGCTTAGGGTTAGCATGATCTACCTGCTGCTGACACTTTGGGAAGACGTACATTACCCCTGTCACTAGAAACAAAACTATTCCTCTGTCCTGCACCCCTCCTTGTGCTACCTCATGTAATTGTGCAGCCACACAGGAACCAGGTATATAAATAATAAATATAACAGAGCAAAGGGGGTGAGAAAAAGGGCAAGGCAGAACCTGTACTGCCAGGATGGAGCAGGGCTGGCTCACTGCCTGCTTGTAAAGACAGTGTGGAAACTGTGCCCCAAGCTGGGATAGACTTGCTTAAAGGACGCCCACATCAGGGTCATGTGCACCTGTTGCACCCCCCAGTGCAACCATAGTCCCTCTTGGGAGCACTGATAATTAGATAGCTTCCTTTCCAACCAACAGCAATTGTGCCTTATTTACCTGACCATTCATATGTCTCTTTAAGCATCTCTAATATGAGATTTTAATGAGGAGCCACAGGAAAATGATTTGTTAGCCAGCACCAGGGAAAACACCCATCTATTTTATCTTCACTATGGCACTGAGTGCTCTCATCACCTGTGGTATTAATACAGATGGCTGATGGCCTAGCTAAACCACCCCCTTATTCTGGCTACAGTCTCACACTGTGATTTTTATTTTTATTTTTTAATTCATTTAAAATGAGGCAAAGAATGTAGGGAGAAGACTTACAAGCTGATATGCTAAAGTCATCATTGCCTGACAGGCCTGGGCTTTCATGGGAAGGATTTCTGGAGGCAAACTGACCAGGGACAAGGTACTTTGTGGTAATTTGTCTCTGATCCTTCCATGTTAAGAGCATTGAGAAATAACCCCAGCTCCACATTGCCCATTGGTCTCAGAGGTCCCGCACTGCGAAGACACCAGCTGTGGATTCACTGTTTTCTTATCATATAGTATTGCTTTTCCCTGTGATAAGGCACCACAGCATCCTACAGTTACTGCACGACAGCATTTTTCTGGCATGTTACCTCTCACAACAGCAGCTGCTGTTGTTATTATTGTCATCACAACTGGCTGTGCAAACTTCAGTATTGCAACACTGACAAGAGTGGAGCTATCACCCGTGGCAGCTCCAGCTCGCATCGTCTGCTCTAGCACTCTTGCTTGCTTCTCTGCATTAGCAGGGACAGTTTTATGGCTTATACCTCTGACAGAAACTTGTTACCTTTGGGGGTTTTTCATTTATTGCTATATCATCTGCACTGCACAGAGCCCTGAAGAGACTCCAGGCAGTAGGGTGGGCCAGCTGCAGACCTTTGCCAGTGGCAAGCTGAACTACCCAGCCATTTCAGTTCACAACTTGAGAAATGAAAAAGCTTGGTGCAAACAAAACACATGGGGGAGAAATGCAGCTCTCACTGCCTGTAAACGATCACAGAAAAACACTGGAGGATGAAGACCGCCCCGCCGCCCGGCCGTCTGCACCACTGTCTGACCGAGCACTCCGGCTGGACCTGGATTTTCCTTGAACCACAAGGCTGCATCAATCGCAAATTACCCGGAGAATGAAAAGGCACAAATGAGGTGTTTGTGGTGAGACAGTCTCCACTGAACTGAACCCGAAGCGGCGAGGAGCTTTCCGCGGGCCTGGCGAAGAGAAAGCTTGTGGGGCAAGGACAGGGAGATTGGGGTGACTGGGGGCAGGTCGCGCAGCACAGGATGCTGAGGGAGCAGGAGCGGTAGCTGAAAAATGTCCAGTGCTGCGGCCAGCATCATAGAGATGAGGAGAATAGCCATGGAGCAGAGCTGGGGCTGACCATTGCACCTCCCAGCCCGTGGTCAGAGCCAGGGAGTGGGTCCCTGGTGCTGCCACAGGAGACAACCCCGTGCTCCCCACGACCTGTGGGCAGGAGCTCTGCCAGATGAGAGAAAACAAAACCTCTCCAGCTAAGTACATAGAAACCATACGGGAACAGCTGGAATCTGCTTTCTGCAGTCCCGGGGCCCCTCTCGAAAGCCAAGTCAGCACTTTGTGATGGTCTGGGTACCAGAACTATGGTCAAATTGCACTGTTGCTTGTTGGAGACGTCTAGCAGAGCTGCTTGTCATCAGGGAATCAATTTCATTGAAGAAGAGTTGGTTCACAGGTCTGCAATGGTTTTGCAGAGGTTTTATTTCGGAGGTAAAGCTGGAAGAGATGGTCTGACACTGTCAAAAGGCTCGGGTCTCTCCAAATGAAGCTGTGGGGTGTGACCTTGAAATTACTTGTTGTAATGTTTATCTTTGTCATGCATATTTTGATTTGACATTTTAAAAAGATATCAAAATGAGATGTTTGATCCATCTGGAATGTACATTTTCCCAAATATTATTTCACAATGATCATCTATTGATTAAATTTAAGCATAAAATTTGTAAAAGATATTCCGTCTTCTACAACTCTCAAAGCCATGATCAGTCTGAGCTAAAAATATTGATTTTTTCTTTCTTCTCCACAAGCATAGCACTCTGGCAAATAAAAAATCCTCCTGGGGAATACACTTTGTGGCACCAGGGATACAGGGGTGCCATATCTTCATAAGGAATGCACCTGAACCTCACCAAATACCTGACCTCCCCCTGAAAGCCTGCACAGGTGAAAATGGCATTAATGATTCCGCTGCCCTGTGCCTAACGACAAGGACTCCTGTTGCCAATTAGATGAGGTTAGGGGAGAGCTGTCTTGTGCATATTGTACATGACAGCCTATTCCTAGATCCATATATTGCCTCTAAATTGGCTAATGCTGAATTCAGGATGGAAACGGAAAGCTATTTGCGGGAGGCTTGTCCTGAGTCCCCAGCAGGGTGTAAGAATTTGTGCTTAGTGCTCATGTAGGGTTGTGCTGTCTTGCTGATGGATGTAGCAGAGGGCTGCCAAGAAGAGGCTCCGGAACCATTTCCTAAATAACAGCAATAAAAATTACTGTTAGAGCCTAAATCAGCACTGTTTTCCTATATTCCAGGCAACTCCAAGCTGCCTAGGGGAGCAAGGACATAATTCGCCCTCAGAGTGTTATTATGGAAGTTTGTGTTCACTGAGCTTTTTATACCCACCTCACAAGAAGAAAGACCAAAGGGAAAAACTCGGCATGGAGAGTGAGAAAGAACAACGTGAAGAAAGAAGAAAAACACCCGAGCAGGCTCAGAGGGACCAGAGACTGTACGAGAGCACCGTCACGTCAGACAACATCTCACTGCTGCGTGGTCAGAGGTGCCGTGTGGCCCTGTGAAAAAACCTTTACCAAGCAATCAAAATACATTTTCATGCATTCCATCTGCTTTGCGGAGTCTAAGCAGGGATCGGTTTTAAAAAGCAAATTTTGGAATAAAATAGTCTTTGCCTTTAAACCTTCGCATTGAAACGTATGTAAACAGGACAACAAATCCTTGCTGATAAAAAAATCCATTGGAAATTTGCATTGCTCAAAAAATCTTTCTTAAAAGCAGAACTTCAAAAATGTCTTTTAAAAACAGTTTTTTGTCTCCATCAAGGCAAATATTTCAAAATCTTGGAATGTGAATTACAATAGACTGGATGATATTTAGAGCTTGGTTGATGTTTATTTCATTCATTTTTTTTTCCCTCTTATATAGTTATTTCTTTTGAAATTGTTCACAGCACTGGAAAAGTTACAGGGAAAAAGCTCCTACAACTCTGCCGCTCTTTTTAAAAGCTCTTGAAGTTTCGTGTTAGCAGTTTCAGTTTCAATTTTTTTCTTCTGACACACACTTTTCTAAGTTGAAAGATAAACACTAACATTCTCAATGGTATTTGCTCTCAGTGACCAAAATAAAACAAAAATAATAAAAAATAAAATAGTAAAAATAAAATTGTATCTGGAAAAAATATAAAAAGGTCTACAAACAAACGCTGAAAAATATTCTACCTTTATTCATAGGAAGGAGAAACAATTCTGAATTTGGTGCTTTTATGTGAAATGGTTCTGATGTTTTTCTTACAGCTTCAGTCCACACATACATTTGTGCAGTGAAAAAAAAAAAAAAAAGGAAAAAAGGGTGCATTCAGAACTACTCTGTTTGTCTGCAGTGTGAAAGTGGAAATTGTCCGTTCCAATGCCTATAGCAGATATACTTTTTTATTGTACAAACAGAAAACATATCTATTTCCCCCCAACCTCCCCACACACACGCACTTTAAATTTGGAGGAATTTTAAAATGAGGAATATCCATAGTAATGTTAGGAGTATATAAGAATTAATTCCCCTTCAGTTTTGTTTTCACATACGCTGAGAGGCAAAGCTGTGCAACCGACAAGTTATATAAAAAAAAAGAATATATATCTGCTAGCACATTCTCATTTGTATTTTTTTATTTACACAGTCTCTTGCAGAGTTTTGTGTTTGGCAATTGGATCTAGTTTTAACTTTCACCCTCCTGAAACTATATTTGTCTACGGTCTGTACCTCTTGCTGGTCACAAGGAAGAATTGCTTTTCAGGCAATTTTTAGATCCCCTCTATCCTCCTGCTGCAGTTTAGTTATATCTTAACACGAGCTTCTGTCTGACATCTCTGGGACTGGGCTCCTCTAGCAGGGGAAATGTCAGGATTTGATCTTCCCTTCCCTTTATAATCAGCCAGAGGAAAAAATAACATGATTTTTAAGAAATACTGCAAGACATGTTTTCTTCTAGGTTACCCTGTTACGTTAAGATCAAGAATGCATGGATTAGGATCTCAAGTTTATAAAGAGCCTGATAACATAAAGAAAAAATATTAATACCTTCTTCCCTTATCTGCTTGCCCCCTTCACTACATTTCACATTTATCATTCTGCAACATGAAATCATTTTACCAAAATTTATTTCTTTTTCCTGATGCTATTTTCACTGTGTACACATTCCACTCTTTTCCATCACTTTTTTACCATTTTTCCTCTTTCCCTCTATTAAGCTGAAAATGTTGTACAAGTACCTTCACCCAGAGACTGTTGTTTTTTTGTTTTGTTTTCTTTTGTTTTGGGGGTGGGGTGATCTCTAAATGCTTCCTTATTCAGTTTTATTGATATATCTGCTTAAAGAATAGTGTTAGTCAGTTGATCTTGCTGTTTGTGTAGACTAGCAATTTAATTCATAACCGTTGTTACAACCTCCACCTACTAATTGATTACACTTTATCACAGAACCTCCCAGGAGTGTTTCCTGTGGTGTGTAATGTTGAGGTTTGTTTCCTGTAGCATACTGAGCTGAGTCCAAGGAATAAGCATGACCTAACATCTCCAGACTATCTCCTATGCTGTGATTTATGGAGACCTGTGATAGGAAGATTGCAGACATCAAAATTTCTTTTGAAGCCCTCCTCTGCCATTACCTCTCCACCCCACAGCTGTGAAATCCTGGGCAAAGTCACACAGCAGATCAGATGCTAGTTCATTTGCAGCCAGCAGCCGAATATTTTGGGCAAGTGTATATCCCACCAAGTCAGCTGCTAATATTTTGCTCTTGCTTTTCAGTGAGGCAGGGAGGCATGAGATACTCTGACTAAGGCCCAACTTGCACATTCCCACTGCAGCTTAATTTGGCTGCATTGCAACATCTGTGTTGTGCTGTGTCCAGTATCTCTCTGTGCTTTCAGGGCCAAACTCATCTATCATCACAGGCAGCAGTTTGGAGCATGGCACTGCTGCTGCTGGTCCTAACTTACTGACAAAAAGAAGAGAAAAAAAAATCTCTTCACATTTTAAAAGCTGACCAATAACTGAGGCTACCACTCTAGGCAAAAGTGGACAGAGTTACACTTCTCACACAAGAGGTGCATACCCTTGAAATTTAATAAAAAGAGTGAATGACACTCCATAATTTTCACTCCAAGCACCAAATGAAAGGTGACATTACACAATAAGAGTAAATCTCCCACTCTGCTTATACCAGGCCAGTATCCAAAGACATTTCTGCCATAACTTTGAAACCAAAATAGCAATTGGTGAAATACAACCTGCGTGCTGTTGTCAAAAACAAGTACAAGTATTGTAGTTAATGCTTGGCTGTAGGCCTAGGAGCCAAAGTTCACCAGAGGGGCCCTGTGGGGGATTCCCGCACGCGCTATATAAATCTCTGCTTCCCTCCTCCCGTCAGCTGAGGCTCACAACATGGATGGGAGTAGCCTGAGAAGTATCCCCCAGGCTGCCAGCAGCAAGTGCACATCACAATCCAAAATAAAATAAAAAATCATTACAGGCATCATATGTGTGTGCACGCACGGAGGAGCAATGGACAGTTCTTCATTTGATGTAATCTGATGATCTTGATCTGGTAATCTTCGACCAACCATTGAGACCACTTGGTTCTTACTATACTCTTGCATCTGATAATCGTGGCCTGATCCTTTTGGCTCTCACTGGCCTGGCACATGCTATGAATCCTCCCCCCAGTGATACAGTTCCTGACCCCACAGTTCAAAGCCAATCCACAGCACATGCTCTAGGGAACTATACAGTCTTATTTTAAATGGTCAGAGTGATGCAGGATTTACCTTATCTACTACTTATGTGTCCCAAAGGTCAAGTATTAAAAATTTTAAAAAATAATAATTAAATTTGTCTTATATTAGATTTGAATTGTTCAGCTCTCAAACCTTGTTATATACCTTTGTCTGCTAGACCGAATATCCCTGTAATATCAGCCACCTTCTCCTCACAACAGTAATTATAGAACATGATTGAATCATTTCTTAAGCTCTTTTACAAGTGAAACAAATAGATCTCTTCTAATCTCTCATAGTAAGCATGTTTTCCAGGCCACAAACCATCATGGCAGGAGTCAAGAGTCAACTGAAGTCAGTGGAGCTACAGCAGTACTCAACCACTTGGGATCTGATCCCTCAAATGCCAACATTAATATTTACAAACTAGAATGTGTCTAGGTATGTAACTAGAGTGTGTACTAGAGTTACATACCTTTTATTCTGGTCACAGAAAGTATTCATAGTGTTGACTGCCTGCACTCTCATTAAATATAGCATATTCATATACCTACTCAAACTCACAGGATGCCTGTAAATGCAAAACTAAGCAAAACTCAATATAGTTATCTAATAGAAAATTCTGACATTTGAGCTTCTTATTTTATACCAGCTCAATAGATGAAATACATTTTTTTTAAGAAAAAAATATATTTTTATCTTAAAAATGACAGAATGTTGAATAAACATGACAATACAGAGGTTTCACAAGTATCTGCATACATATTGCGTGTACAAACAAAACTGACATATGGACCCCTACATATATAAATCACTAGTAAAAACACACATATTCTGAATGCAGTCAGAAAACCTAAATTTTAGATGGCTATTCTAAATAGATGTCTTGTTCAAAGAGCCTCCTCATCTAGAGGAGATGAATCTTAGGACAGTATGAGTTGCTTGCTTTGAAGTTTCTCTCTACTTTCTATGACGTGCTTAAATAGTTGATTTAGACTAGAAACTAAAGTTTTGTGTGGCTAAAATATACATTCTGCACAACGGCATTGTAGAAGCACATAAGCATTTAGTTATTCTACTACAGATGAGTAGAAAATATTACTACTACATCTATCTAAATCTACTACAAAATAGAAATAGTACTACAAAATAGAAAATAGTGGAAAATATTGCTAATAGAAACACGTACCCTGATACCTAACCTGCAAACAGAAACAGGGACCCTTTTAAGCAGCTCCCAAAATTTAATACAAGTCCTGCTGTTTTCTCCATGTCTTTATTCAAACTTCAGCTCTTATAGCCAAATGATCACTCTAGAATCAGAAATCTACTTTTACAATGAAAATGTTGCTCTTCTGTCATCAAAGGTCTAAAGATCAGATTGAAAACATGAATCTGACAAGCTAAGGGAAAAAAAAAAGAGAGAGAGAGGGAGAGAGAATGAGAAAAAAGAAACAAAAATCTATTATTTTCCCCAATCTTATGACTTACTTTGTCTTGCTCCGTTATTTTTAATACTGTTGGCAACACTGCAACAAGCTCATACACATTAAAAACATATTC
Source organism: Cygnus atratus (assembly GCF_013377495.2). Classification (NCBI taxonomy): domain Eukaryota; kingdom Metazoa; phylum Chordata; class Aves; order Anseriformes; family Anatidae; genus Cygnus; species Cygnus atratus. The sequence goes on along the minus strand of NC_066362.1, from coordinate 99,290,636 downwards.
AGAAGCAAAACCTAAAAACGTAAATACATGTAGATATTACTGGCATAAACTCAACATATGTGTGCGTATCTTACTGCTACTGTGCAAATGTGGATATCCAAACTATACAGATGAGGGTACATTCTGCAAAATGTATATAACACCTGCAAATACTCAACACGCATCCTGCACAATACGGTCACACTACCACAATTATGCACACACAAATATTGCAAACCCACATACCTGCAGTTTTGGAAGCATGGAATAGTCTGACTTTCTGAGGAGATGAAATGAAAATATTTTCATTTGTAATTGATACTTTGAAAGTAAATGAAAAATTTTGTTTTAGTTCAAATTAAAATGTCAATTTTTGGTTAGAGAAATAAATGAAATGCTTTTATGTCAAAATAGCAATTTTAAATGACAGATTTCCTTGGGTTTCAATCTAAATTGTTGTTTTGTTTTGAAAAGAAGAAAAAACATTTAACACAGAAGGAAAACAAAAATGAGCATTGTGTTTCAACAGGCCAACCCAAGACAAAAATACTACTTGGAGAAAATGAAAACCGACTGGAGAAATTGCAATGAAAAATCTTCATTCAAGATTTCTCTTGGGAACCTTTACTTTCTAGACAGTGGTAATGCATACACACAACTCCCTTCTTCTTCCAGGTACGTGCATCATTTGCAAAAGTATGTAGTCCAGGCACTCTCCAGGCACTTCACAAGCACGCTCGTGGGCACTTTGTGTTTGTGCTTTCTACATGTGTACAAGCATCAAACACACATTGGCGGGCAGCAGGCACACACATGTGGACTCCGTTAAGAAACCCACGAAGTAAAGCCAATTTTAGATCAAGTGAGCTGTGGTCCCCTGGCTCGGCTTCTACTGCAGGTGATTCTATAAACAAAGTTTAGTGCCAATGTGAAAGAACAAATACACTATAAATAGTTCATGGCTTCCAAACCCCCTTGTCTCGTTCCAGCCCTCGTTCTAACCCGAGCCAGCAGATGGGCTGAGAGCACTTCAAACTGACTCCTTGAAATAAAATACTGGAAATAAAGGGGAACAGCATGAAGGCAGTAAAACAAAATAGGAAAAGGAGGAGTGGGGGAAGGTTTTAATTTATTGGGGAGAGCGCTGGGAATGTAAAAAAAGCAGGAGTGGAAGGAAGAAAGGGGACATCATCCTGCCTGATTGCAATTGTCATTAACTTGCAGCATGGGTATTAAACTGCAGCATGGGTGCAAGTGCATGCGGCCCACCTCCAACCCAAACCTCCTCGGTATTTGATTCTTCCCCGAGCCAAGCAATTTAATGCCCTGGTCCGTGGGGTTTATTTACTGCCTCTTGCTCCTTTTAATTGAACCCAGGGGCCTTCACACCCGTACAGGTCAGTGGCAAAGCATTTGTTACCTGTGCCGGGCAGCACACCAGAGGCATGGAGAGGGAGGGGATTGGCCATTAAAACACAAAAAGCAACAGTTCGGGTCTGTGCAGTGGGACGTGGCTCGCTGTAGGCTCTGATTAGTTTTATGGAGCAGGAGGCTGCGCTGACATCTGGAGGGAGTTTGCGAGGAGCTGAGACAACACGGGGCTGATGCAGTAGGCTTTGCCTGTAATGGGCATTTGCACACACACAGAGGTGTTAGAAGAACTTGAGAAAATCCCCAAATTCTCCAGTGGAGATTAAGTGCCCTAAACACAGTTAAGCAGGCAATTGGTTTAACTACAGCCTTTATAGCTGCTGAATGTCAAGTAATGACAATTGCCATGCACTTATGAGTAAGAAAACAAGACTCTTTAAGTATTTACCCACAAAATAAACCAAGGATTGTGGCAGCTAAACACAAGGTGAGCCAACATTACCATCAGATTATCAAAATTGAGACCTACTAATATTAAGTAAAACTGGAGTTCTACGTAATTCAGTATTTCTATGTGCTGAATTATAAGTCTAATCTCCACAGGAGAAATGAAGTGGCCACAGTAGTGTGGCAGTTGGTGTGTCTCCAGGAGGGGTCACTACAATATGAAAACATACAGAATTTTAGGGTATGCACACAGCAGACAGTGCAATGAGGAGGTAGCAAACCAGTTTCTGTATGAGCACAGTGCTGGACACAGAGGCATCCACTATGTGGAAAGACATGGTCTGGGACAGATATAGCTTTGGAAATCTCTTTTTTTGGGAAGTGTGTTATGGAAAGAGCAGCATGGCTGAGAGCAAAGCATTCAGGAACAGAAGCAAGTTGATCACAAATGCAGTACCACTGTTCAGTACCATTGGATGAATACTACTGAAGCTACCAGAGATCTGTTGAGGAACTGCAGTCAGTTTAAGGAAACATACGTGAACTGGGAAAAAAAAAATGCTCCTGAGCACTGGGCTAAAGCAGAAATTGATTTTTTTATTTTATTTTTTAGTTTCCCGGGGGGGATCCATATAAAATACATCGCTACTTCTAATCACTATTGAGACTTCTGACAGCTAAATTGACTGCCAGGCATTGCAACAGTAGCTATTAGAGACCAAACAGAGATGTATTTCAGCAGGCATGGCCTACTCAAAAAGTATAAGACTTCCATTTTCTTTCAGAAAGTTTGTGGCAACTATCCATGAAAAGGAAGACATCATTTCCATCACACAACCAACTAAATGGTGACACTGACCCAGCAGTTAAAATTGTTAAAACTCTGTCAAAGTCATAGAAGTTACTCACTGCACCATTCCTGGCCAGACAAATGCCCCAAATGCCCTGGAAAGGCACAAGTGAGATTTTTTGTTGTTTAGAGATTCAGCAGTAACAAAGCCAGGTGCAGTGAGAAGAGTAATAGGAAAAAGAAAAAAAAAGAAAAGAAAAAGAAAAGGGAACGAAGAGACAAGTAAAATGATGGCTAGAATGCGGTCCCAGAGGTATAATATCTGAACAAGAACTGTCTCAGATTAAACTTTTTTCTTGGAAGAAATCTGTTCCTGACAGAAAAGTCACAGGTGTCAAATAGATAAAACTTTATTCATAAGTATGATAGTGTATGGACTTTTTCCCTGGGAGCACAGATAAACCTGTCTACCTCTAACACACAAGCAAGACACAAAAGCAGAAGAAAAAAGCCCATTTCACTTATCAGTGAGAAACAAGAGGAATTTAGCCTGGCCAACTGGCTGGATGAAAACAGACTGTCCAAACTCCCACACCACCAAAACAACTGAGGGCAAGGTGGTACACTGCAGTTACAAGAGTTATATTTGCACCTTATCAAAGCACTCACAAACTAGACACAAAATTCCACACATTTTAAAGGCATGAAAAAATGAGCCTTCTTAGCCAAACAAAAAATTCCTTGTCAAGCAATTTTACAGGTTTCTGACTTTAAAAAATCTACATTATGCCATAAGTCTGCCAATGAAAGCTTTATGGGAGCATTACACAATGCTAAATATGCAAACAGATTATCCTTCCTGTGTTTCGTTTTATTCTAAATAAAGACAAAAGAGACAGGACAATAAATAATTCCATATTGGGACCATTTATATAAAAATTTTCACTCCAATTCCAGGTCGCAATACTGAAAGTTATGCAGGCGTGACAAAAAAAATACTGAACACTGCAGTATCAATGATATTACACAGTCACAACACGTACCAGAAGTGCAGGCAGTGCCAGTCAAATGCCTTTAGAGGATGAAGAATGACTTTGGTGTCACTGGATAAAGAAGGAAAACTAACACTCGTCTGCTGGTGGTCTCAAGCTTGCCTGGGAATGTAAGGACTCGTGGTGCTTCTCGGCATGCTCCAATGAGAAAATGAAGATAATCTTTTCCGTCAGGGTAGAAGCAAGGAGACACTGAAAAGAGAAAAAGCTCTTGGCCAGATCTCCTAAATTTTAAAGTTTTAAACTATAGTACATGTAGGGGATTTTAACTATTGTGTTACCAAACATTTGAAAAGCTTCAAATGAAATATAATCTGTGAAATCAAAGAGGTACCCAGGCAAAGTTGAAAGCTAACAAGCAGAAACTTCTTTAGTTCATCAGAGAAAGTTCTCAGCTTTAAACTGCAATAGTATGAAGGTGCTATATTTGAATAACATGAACTACAAGGGAATAAAGATAACTAGTAGAAAAAAAAATATTTAATGAAATACTCTAAAAACCTTCTAAGAGTGGAGACAAATGGAAAATCTTTCATCACCATAACTAGGGTCAGGAGATTATGGGCTACATATACAGTGCTATTTAGACATCTACTGACTTTAGAAATCTGTCCCTGTACTCATCTGAAATATAAAGAAAAGTAGTCATATTGTGACTTCCCTATAAGACTTTTTCATTAAAGGAGCACAGAGTGACAAAAATGGCTGGGAGAAAAAATGTAAAATTGCCTGGCTTTTACATCTTGTAGGGCTGAGTGGAAGATGCTTAATGATGAGTGAACTGTGGGAGTTCATTTATATTGCATGTTTGATTAATAGGGCTGGGTGCTATTTGCAAAGTCCATATCATAGTTGGTATTACCAAATCAAATTATTTTCACCAAAGAGTGTTTTGAATTCTATCAAATGGTAGGAGAGGTGAGTACCAAACATCAGGCTTCAATTGTTTCAGAGAGACAATCTGAGAGAAGGATCAGTGATTCGGCGAGCTGCCAGAAAATATTTGATAAGCAGCAGATCTAAGGAACTGTTATGTGTCCGTTTTCAAAATCCCATTCTTTCCTGCTGTGTAGAAACAAGAGTGTTATTTGGCTATGTGTGAACTACAGAATTCAAAACATCTGGGGGGTGGGAAAGAACTAAACAAAAGGAAGGACAATGGAGGAAGCATTCATGTGTTCCTGCTTCTTCATTGAAAAGGATAATTTTCCAAAATAGGCAATCAGCAAGTGATAGATATGCTGCAGGATGGGTTAAGAGGGTCTTGATCATACCTACGTGTCTCTTGAGAACGGCACATGAGCTTCAGGAGAGTGAGCAGCCCTGTAACCATTCTGCTTATGTATGAAGAAACATATTCCTAGCAACAGACCAAATAAATTAAAGGTGTCATAGAGAAATCTGTCTCACTCAGATTCGCAGTTTTACAGCAAAGATAAGATGTGTGAAAAAATGGGAGAAAGCAGGTGCCAGAGATTTCCCATTGAAGCTCCTCTCACTTTGGTTGGAATGATAAATACCCATGCAAGGGCAGTTCACAGCACAGACACCAGTCAGAGCTCCCTGAACCACGGGTCTCCACAGGCATTCAGGCTGCCCTGGAGCTGGCAGCCCCAGGACAACTGGGCTTCTGCAGGGTTTGCATAAGTGTTTGGAACATGTTTAAATTGTAAATGATACAACCAAATCTGCTATGATAGTAAGAGGGAGCATCAGGTAAACAAAGTGCCTTGGTTTCCTTTTATCAGACCTTACCAGTCAGTTCCATGTTGTGATAAAAATTATGTGATCTGCTTCCTTCTTCCTCCACTCCACCCAACAGAGCATTCTCCTGTGAGAAACAATGAGACTTGCCAGCACCCTTTCCACCTTGACTGCATCTATTCCTTGCTCCTGTTAATCACGGGGGTGGCAGCTCCAAACAGCCAAGCAAGCAGTAAGGAAGAGAGGAAAGGAAATGCACTGCAGACTTTGGGGTTTAGCCCATGAGGACAACTTGTTTGTTCTCAGGTCCACAGGCTCCTGGCCTGTAGTCCTCTAAAATGATGCAAGACTCTATATTAAATTTCAAATCCAGAGCTTACTCACTCAGAGGACTCAGGCTGTGATGTTTCTTAAGAATTTTTCAGCTACTACACTAAAGGTAAATACCCTGATTAAAACTTGGTTTAACATTAACCAATGCTCAGTAACTCTACAAAAATAATATATATAGAGAGAGAGACTGTTACAATTAACTCAATTGCTAAAGTGAATAAAGCTGGTAGTAACATGAAGAATACACAGACATATATGGAACACATACATTCATACATTTCAGTTAACACATTTTTGAAAAAATGTTCCCATCTAAAAACAATTGATTCTGCTGTAAAGATCAGTGGTAGTACAGCTTAGAATAAACACAAGGGATTGTATTGTCAAAAGTGTGAATAAGCCATTTTGCAAATAAGAAACATATACAGAGATGGTTGAATAAAGTCCCACTTGTACAACACAAATTCACAGAAACAGGCAAAACCAAATGTGAGCTTTTATGTGATTACAGATTGCCTAGCCTCAGCTACTGCCAAGCAACTTTTGCAGGGACATAAATAAACTCAAAAACATAAAATACTGTGAAAGAAGTAACGTTTTCAGAATAAAGAGGGAATAATAAAACAGGAAATATCTCTTCACCTCAGAGTGCCTCATCTCTTTCTGCCTGGGGAAATAAAAAAATCCTTTTACAGTCAGACTCACAGCAGCTCTCTCCAGACAGGCTACAGGGTGCTTATTTGTAGCATTCATGTTTTCATAAGGCAGTCTGTTCAATCACAGATCTTATTAAAAAAGTGGCAGCATATATAATCCTTTTTTGCGCTGATGAAAATCTCCAATTGTTCCTTAAAATAATGTGTTTCTGGAAATAAGAAGTTTGAAATAAACATTTATAGGCAAATACAACTGATTTGTTTTTAATTAAATAGACTAAGAAGGCAACAAATATTTTCAGAGGCATCCTGCCTCTTAAATAATAATCATTTAAAAGCAATAAAACCTGACAGACACTCTTTCTTTTCACTGTCTTACAGTTTCATTTAGTTCAAAAAGAGTCACTGAGATCAGCCAGCTAAGTACATGCACACACGCCCACACAGCAGAATAATTTTGAATAAAGGATTAATTTCTAGTAAACCTGGAGAATGAATATAGACGTCATGTCAGTCTGTAATGAACTTTTGGCAAATCATTAGATGGTACTAATTTATCGAAGTCAGAAGTCAAGAAGGAGGGTGAAGTCATGAGAGAATTGTGCTCCAGTGATTAGGTCATTCATTATCTCATTTTAATGTCTATGAACCAAAGCTATTGGGCTGTCCCAGCATTCACACTCTTTAAGGAGTATTCAACAATGGATGTCACCAGGTATGAGATCTCTTTTTTGCTAACTTTTAGCTATCACTCATAATTTCCAACACATTTTTTTTCCAAACACTGATTGATATGAACAGAAGATGAGAGGAATTTAAATCCCCTAAAAGTATGCCACTGAACAAACAAGGAAAAAATTGATTCAAAGAGAACTTCAGCCTCTAACAGTTTCCCTAGATATGCTTCCATCTCAAAATACTATGTGTACAGAGAATAAACATGCTGATAATGTGGTAAGCCATTTGCCCCAAAAGAGGAAATTAAATTCAAGTACAAAATATTGAATCACTTGGATATACATTTCATAGAGGGGAAAAAAAAAAGTAAAAAAAAAAAAAGTTATTTTTGCCACAATTGACACTAAAGAAAACAGTTCTAAAAAGGTCCATCCTTGCTGTTTTTTTGTAAATCACTGTACCACTGTAGCAGGTCTCCCTCTGAAGTTGAGGAGGGCACCTTGGGGTAAGAAAGAGGAGAAGCCATATGCCAGTACAGGGCTACCAACTGCAATGATGGCCTACATCCAAACCCTTTATGTCACCCCAGGAGTCCTAATGCTAAGGATTAATTCTGTGTTGTATGACCTCCGAGTTTCTAATATCCCATCTGACAAAAATCACAAGATGTTAGTACGTCTCTTAATTCTAAGTGGTATTGATCTACATGAAAGTTTCTGGATGGTTAAGAGAGAGTCCCACACAGAAAACAAGTTGTGAACATGAGATGTTATCATTTACAGTGAAATACCTGCACATTTCAGGAACTGTGTGTGTCGGGATTTCTTACAGTTGTTGGAAAACCAGCAATTACACTGTCTTTAAACCTATAGTTATTTCTACTGGGAAAGAGGTATTACATGTCACCATGTAAGACAATAAGCTATTCATTGCAACACCTCAAAGGTAAGGGAGAGTGTAGGTCTTTTATTTATTTTCAGTGACACACTGTATCAGCTTTAATAAGCTTCTCTCTCTCTCTTGAAATAACATTCACAGATTTTGTATGATGTATGCTATTTTATAATGAGGAAAAATTCTTTCAAGCTTGTCATGTTGTCATATGATAGCATGTATGTCCTTCTTGGTCAACAGCCATAACTTCATGCAAGCCATCAGGACAATGCTAAGCCTCTTAGAAGCTTTCCTATATGTGCATGCTACCTATACGCAAAAATAATATTAAGGCTGGGGGGGTTGATAAATTATTTGTTTGATTTATAGACTAAAGAAGAAATGTCCAGAATTGCATATTGGCCACTGTTATGTTATTAAATATTTTTTCTGGGCCATTCTGAGCTAATCTGCTGTCACACTGCCAGGAAAACAACAGTACTATGCTGCTGGATTGCTCGGGGTTAGGATAACTGATGACATCAGATGGATTTGCAGCAGAGTCAACCTAGAAACTTTGTGGTGCACACACTAAAAGAGTGATTCTTAGAAAAATTGTCAATCCTCTCAGATCAATGTAAAAGGTGCAACCTAAATAAAGTCAAAGGCCAACTGGACCAACAAGAAGGTAACCTAAAAATGTCAGGGAAGGTTGACACTGTAGCAGGAGGATGTCCTGTGGGCACCCAATACTGCCTTTTGCAGTTTTTGACTGCATTGTAATATTTGTGTGGTGGATGTGGCTGTCTTCTCCCCCACAGGAGAATAAGGACATTAACTGGCCAGTACTGAAGACCATCCATGAACTAATTCCCTCCCAAGAAGCCACTGTTTCCATGATAAGCTCAGAGAACCACCAGCAGTCTTCTGTGCTGTTCTGTAGAAAGTGCTGGCAGAGAGTGTTGTGATGAATTACAGACTTAAAACTGCACACGATTTAAAACAGCTAATGATTTAAAATGTTTGCTCAGACACTGGGAGAATACTGGCTATAACTGGAAAAAAAATCATTTGCTGTGCTGATTGTGCTGCACAGAAGAAGAAAGAAGCTTCTACTAGCACAGGGAAGAAAGTAGAAACCACTTATCAGAATTTCAGAAAGCACAAAGACATCAATCCTGGCCCAAAACTTGAGACAATCTCCTGGTTTTACTACCACAGGGCTTCATTTATCTTGTCTCCCCACTCCACTTTTCCCATTTTGAGCAGCATTCAACTGCTTGACCCAGCAAAGCATGAATTCTCTCATCCACCTTCCACCATCTACAAGAATTGAGGCCCAACTTGTACCTCCTTACAACATATCCCTGATCTAGACCCTACTAAGCAGGGTTATCTGGGAAGCAGGTTATCTAGGCAAAAAATAAATAAATAAATAAAAGTAGAATATAATTAAGTTAACAAAGCTAACACCATAGCACGCTTCCAAGAAAGGCTGAGTGAGTTAAGCTTGGGTGGTCAGCTTTAATCCTGGGATGTTTTACTGAAACATGGGATTAGAAATTAGAGAGCAATTAATTAAGAATGAATATGTAGGCAACACTCATTGCTTAACATGTGCTATATTTGCAGTGTACTGTGCCTGTGCTGCGCTTAGGCCTCCAGATAACAGGAGCCCCTAGGACCCCAAGAACCAGATCAAACCAACCTTATGGTTCGGACTTTGACCAAGGGCTCAGAGATAAGGAGGATTGTTCACAAAAGGACAAGATAAAGAATGTCAAACATGCAAGGCTTCGAGATAACAGGAGCCCCTCGGACCCCGAGAACCGTACCAAACCAACCTTATGGCCCAGATTGTGACCAAGGCCTCAGAGAGCATGCACAAGGAGATGAGGTGAAAAGTTCAACCCTGATGAAGACATCTTACTTCATCCTCATGACCCTCAGCGCCCACCACCAGAAGGCACTGTACAAGCGCAGATGGGAGGAGTTTATGGAAATGACTTCTTGGAGCTAATTTTAATACTAAGCGGGGACAGGTCATGCATATGTATAGGCGTACTAGGAAACTTCATGCATATGTAACTCTTTACTGTATATAACCAAAGCAAGTTGCCGCATTAGGGCGCGCACGACTTTGGTGGGACTACCCCCCCATGCCGCCCAGTGCTGAATAAACATACCTACTTTACAATCTTACTGATTGTGGAGTCAGCTTCCACAAGTCATTAACTTCTGTATAAAATTATTTTATTTTTTTCTTTTCATATTTTTATACAGTTGGGTATACAGAGGCATAACCAGTACAAACTTCCGCAGAAGAGGCAGCTATTTGGCCATTTCTCCTGTCAGCATTAGCTGGAAGAGAGTGATTCCTGCCTGCTGCTCCACTGCAGTCAGCACTCTCAGTGGATACCCCACTAGAGTGACACATCTCCTGAACCTTTGCACTTCTCACCCCAACCTGAGTGACATGTGCACCTAACTACCTGTCTGAGAAGCCACTTGCTCTCCCAGTAGTAAAATTGTGTCTATTACATCCCTTGCATCCATTTGCAGGATTATTTTTCAGATTGTCCAATCCAATTCTAACTTTTTAATCGTGCTTACAAGAGAGGTAAAAATATGCTCAGCCTGTCTATGACACGCTTGTAAATATGGACTCATGCCTGCACTCAGAGCACAAGACTGCAGCCTGTAAGCATCCATCACATCCTGACTCACAACCAGGGCTATAAAATGTGACCTGAAAAAAATAGCAGTTCCGTGCTTTTTGAAGGATGGGTTTTAGTTTAGAGAGACAGTCAGAGCCCTGGGGGTGGGTTCTGGGCATTTCCTGCTGGAATATGCAGCTGTAAAAAACAGTCACCTTATAAGCCTCAACAACTTGACAGAATCCCTTTAACTAAATCTGCAAATGAAGGCAACCCCTGATGGGAAGGAAGGGCCACTGTGGCTTAATTAACTGTTAATGAAGAGCCTGGGCCTTTCCAATACTAGTGCAGAAGGGCAACTTAAAGTAACACAACCAGCTGGGGATCACTGCTGGAAAAACAGAAAGCTGCATCCCTCTTTCCAGAAATGATATTTCTCTGCCTTTTACAGTTTTGGGCTTGTCCAGCAAGCCTCTGTAATACAAGATATAAGGTATAATTCCAGCAGACCATTACCAATTACTCTCTTATCTTACCCCACCATCCACTGTCCCTACATCAATGCACTAGCCATGCTTATAGTGTATTTTGACATAGAAATTATCATCTCCTGTAAAATATACTAAGTACAAAAGTCAAAGTCTATCTTTTGAATGTCTTGAGTGATGGCCTCAATTAAACTAGCCAGATAATTCCTGGATCCAAGCAATTGTTAGATGTTGTCAGGGCCTCAGCTGAAAGCCTTCTGCCTGGCAGGCTCAAATGGGGAGCTGTTGGTCTGCTGAGGAGTCAGTTTATCCATCTTTCCACACTGGTCAAGAAATTTGTGATCACCAGCATTCACTGACTTACTGTGGCAAATTAAGATGAAGAAGGATTGAAAAAACAAGCCCTTGACAATTGTTCACTACAGTGATCCAAAATGTGAACATACCCATGGACATTCAGACATCAGCAGTAATTTTTCTCTGAGCTAGTTCTGCATTAATCTTCTTCAGATCTTGTACATTGTCATAAAAATCAGGGGAGTAGAAGTGGAAAAGCCCATTGTTTTCATAGTATGTAGGGACCAATGAAGGCACACTCCTTTTGAAATATTTAGCAATTTTGTACTTCTTTTAAACACAGGACTGTTTCAAATGTCTCAAGAACTATCTTTCAACATTTCTTGTAGACAGAGTTCCACAGTTAATAAATGTCACCAAAACATTTTCTTTCTTAGTGGTGCACCTATGTTTTGGTTTCTTCGTATTTATCTCATTATTCAAACTGTAATATTTTACCTTTTTTGGTGTTTTCATACTGGAAGTACATGTAGATGGCTCACATAAATTTATAGAGTCTAGAAGGGAACATTGTGATGACTTAGTCTGAGTTCTACATAACGTATTACAAAAATTTTGTCAAGTGATTGCTTTATTTCAGCCATTAGTTTGTGGTAGAATCAAAGTGTCCTTTATAAAAAGACAATGAGTCTCCATTCAAGTGGCAGCACACTTCTGATATCCCTGAGTAACTAGCTTCAGTTGTCCATTATTCTTATAGATACAATTTTAATTCTGAATTTTAGTGACCTGAACTCTGTACCACCTACTCTTGTTATAGCTTTTGCTATTAAAGAATGTTCTGTTTTCAACTATGCTTGAGTAACCCCTTAGTTTTCATGTAGCTTATACACACTGGGAGTGTTTAAAACTCTCTGACTACGGTATTCCAGACTTCAAGGCAACTCAGGTCTCAAGATTACTCAGAACTACCCAGCTAATGTCCCTCGTAATGTTTGACAGAGATCTCCCTCTCCCCATATCTTAATCTTTATGCTTCCTCTTTCTCCAAGAAAGAAAAAAAAATACATAAAATAAAAAGCCAAACAAAGGAAAATGAGTTTTGAGTGAGTAATTATTACCACTTTTTCCGTTCTGTCCTTGTGGTATTTTTCACCCAGAAGATCAAGATTATCTGTGCTACAGAGACCATTATATGCATATATATATGGAACTGGAAGGGATGGCTCTGAGGAATATATGCACCAGGACAGCAGGGAATAGAGGCCAGCAGTTTTCTCTAGAACGCTATTGTTATTAAGTGAATTTGTTACTATAGAAACATATAGGCCTGTTTCAGAATAATGACCACTCTGAATAATGATTGACTCTTAATGATTCCTCCCAGAAGCCTTTTCACACACTGAACAGAAGGGAATTCATCCTATGCACCTAAAAAATATTGACAATAATAATAATCTTTCACTGCAGTTTACAGATTTGACCTTGTTGGGCATACATTTCTGTACCAGTACAAACTGTTTTGGTTAGAGGCTTGACTTTATTTTTACCTTTGAATTATAGCCTCAGCTGTGGATATAGTCACACTTTATGCTTATCCTGGTATAGATTATCCTTCTCCAGTAAAGGACTAAGCTACACCAGTAAAAACAGGTGCAGATTCACCATATGCATCTGTGTTTCCCCAGCAGCACCACCTGCAGTCTGTGCTTGCTTGGATCACACTGTGCATTAATGGCCATGTAGTTGCACAGCTGCCTCCCCCATCCATCCTTCCCAACTATTAGCACCCTCTCTTGAGCCTAACAGCACGAATACAAGTGAGGAACTTGATAAAACTTTAACTAAGCCAGCAGAACAGCTATGTCTCAATAGGGGGCTTGAATAATCAGTCCACTGTTCACAAAGGGCCTTTTGGACACAAGCAGACATTAGGCACCCTGGCATGAAACATGACAACAATTTGATACCACAGCATTAGGTTCATTAGACAGCTCCTAGTGGAGCAATGTTCCCCTTGCAGGCTCCTCTGCTCTGTTGCTCTTTCTGACCTCGGTCAGAGATCTTACAGGTAGTTACTTCTCCTGACTTGTTCTCCTTGGCACCGCCATACAGCTGGAGCTCTACACACAAATACACCTGCCTCTGCCTGGGTGTTTGCCAACATATTTTTGCTGCTAGAGCTAAGATTTGTTCAGATCTAGGAGAAACAACACAACTTGTTATCACCTATGACCAAACTCTCCAAGAAATTCAGTGTTCCAGGCAACATATGGTTTACATATGACTTTGATCAATCAGATGTGGACTAATCATTGTCTATAATTTGGGGTCATTCAGATATGGCCCTTAGGATTAAAGACTTGCAGACCCTAAGTCCAAATTCCAAGTACTGTCTGTTCTGGGAACTGGTCAATGTGTAAATTGTTGGTAGCTCATCTCCCAGGCTGATTCACACTCCGTTTAAGGAGGAGTCATTGGATCATTGGTACAAATTCACAGAACTGAGATCAGAAAGCCATTAGGCCATCATTGGAACATTGGTATAAGTTCACAGAACCGAGATCAGAAAGCCATTAGGCCATTTTTCCCTATCTTGTCCAAAGAAATTTGGAAGGTTTCAGAATATGACCTTGCTAATCTTTTGCAGAATACAGTGACTTCTATATGAGAGGAGAGAAGCATATCAGCCAAAAAGAGGAGAGTTATAACATATTACTTGTTTTGAAGCAAAGAGAGTTAAAGTTTTCCTGATGTCACGATAGTGTGACATCAGAGAAAAACTGAGACTACACAATGAGAATAAACTGTTTCTCCCTGTGTAATAGAATAAGTGAGGGAAAATGTTCTGGGACAAGTCAACAGGACTGTCTTGTGTGGAGCAGTGTTTTCAGCATAATGCATCATCAGGATCTGCGCACAGCCCACTACCCACTGCTGACTGCAACATCTACCCTACCATCTTTCTTGGTCATGAGACAGAATCCAAACTTGAAACCATCTCAGTTCTGCAAAAAAATAAGTGAGTTAGCACTCTGTGATGGCACATCTCAAGTAATAGACATGACATATCAAACCTACAGAAACCTCTTCTGGTAGTCAGGCTGAATAAAACATAAAGCCCAGATTCTTTGCCACAAGGTAATCTCTACTCCATGCTAAGTTTCAGGATTTCTGCAAGTCTTAAAGAGCTATTTAAGTGAAATAAAAATAACCTTTCATAAATAAACAGTTTACTGACCAAACTTGCCAAGGCTGTATCTCCTAAAACCTCTAGGGAGGAATTGGCTGTACTGAATCAGCTACATTGAGAAAAGTCCCTCTCTTCATGCCTTCAACACCTACAAATCTTCCTGGCTGTCCACAGACTGACAGCATTTCTGCAATTAAAATAAACTGGCCTAGAGTCAATTGTACAAAGGGAAAGTGCAGAATTTCCTTCTGGATTACAGGGGAGAATGCTGGGGGAGAGGCTTGGGAGAAGATAAAGTAGTAGTTGCAGAGTAGTAGAGGAAGGATAGGATATAGCTGCAAAAAGCTGTCCTGTGTTGTCCTTGGTGCCTAGAATTAGTTGAGCTTTGGCCATGTGAGAAAAATACAAGTCTTTCCACCTAACAAGAAAAAGACTTTTTTAGCCTTTTTTTTTTTTTTTGGCGTTAAACACCTTGTTAATTTTTCAGCGATTAACAGCCGTTTAGCACATGGAGAGTGAGGTGGGCAACTTATGTAGACGAATAAATTAAGGCTAAGAATGCACACTAAGATGAAAATCAAAGCTGTCTGTTTTATTGGAAAGGCATCTGCAAATGAGAAGGGAGGAAATTGGTATCTCATTAAAAATGGGAAAGAGAGCGACAGAGAGAGAGAGAGGAAACTGAAATCTCATTAAAATAACTGGAAAGTCTGTCCTAATTATATGTTTCCAATTGCTAACAAGAGGATATTTTTTAGAGGTTCAGAGTGCTTTTCTTCCAACCAAAACAAACAATACTAATGGCATTATTCTGTCTCCTTGGTGCAGTAGCAATGACAGAATCTTTTTCAAAATAAACACTTCAGGACGGGAGATCAGCAAAGTTAACGCAAGAAAAAAAAAAAAAAAACAAGAAAGAAAGAAAGAAAAGGTCAATTGCTTTTTCTGTTAATGACTGGTTGGAGTGTTGTGGCCTGACCTCTACCCTTGTGCACATGAAGAGGCAGGTGGGGCCTGGAAGGAGGCAGCTCTGCTTAGCAGTGAACTCATCCATAGGGCCACAGAGGTGCCCTTGCCCTGAACTACAAAGTGAACAGCTCCCTTCAGCCTCACCGAGCACCAAAACAGTAAGACTCTTCACCCACCTCTAAACTTAAAGCATGGTGTTTAACAAAGTAGTGAACTGAATGCCAGGGATTTGTGACATTTATTCCCAGTTCTTCCTTTGGCTGATTCAATGACTTTGTAAATGTAACCTTGCCTCAGTTTCCTCCTGTATAGACTGAGGGTAAAAATACTTTCCCACATTATTTCAAGATCCCAGGAGAAATGAGGCAGGATAATGAAGTTCTATCATACTAGAGAAGGGAGCCTGGAACCTCCTTTGACTACTGAACCAACTGCAATTCAGCTTGTCTGCAATACTCAAGAATTTGACCCTCAGGTAGCCAGATTTGGGAAACTCATTGCAGACCATGACAGGGCAATGGCTCACAACAGCAAGGACCTCCCACAAATAGACCCCATAGCCTCCAGCTTTATCTCTAGGTCTGATGTGCCAGCAAGAGTGACACAAGGTCTAAGGAAAGCTATATACAACTACACCTACAATCTCCTCCCTATTCCAGAACCCAACACCAATGTGCTTAGAGGCAGTGAGTGATAAAGAGAGCTGCAGAGAAACACTGCCTGTGAAAGTAATCCCTGGCAGAGGCAAAGAGCTTGTGGTCCTTCCCTGAGGAGAGACAACCTGCTTGCATCCAAGAGGAGTTTTCAGACCCTCAGACAGCACAACCGTCCAGCCCAGTTACCCTGAAGAAGCCAACAGCAAAGCTGTCTGAATGGGCAAGAGGTGGAATGGTTGTGACCACTTCCAGGTGTATCTCAGTTTTTTGTCCAAAAGAGCCCAAATGTCAAGAGTTCTCATTTTGATGCCAAACTTGTTTATCATGTGCATAAGCCACATCATCACAGCAGTGTGTGCTCACTATCTGCCTACATAAGCTAAGTCAGTAGCAAAACCAAGTTGTGTATAATTGGACCAGTGGCCCTGTCCTGATGACCTCTGCTTGGAAAACTGGTGCCAAGTTTCTCACACTGACTATACCTGGTGTCAAAAACTGTCACCATCCTTGTGTTGATTGAGTTTGTTCTAGAGTTTGTTCTAGAGTGTACTCCAGCATGTCTCTGCATCTAAAAATATATTCCACCACTGATCTGTAGGAACTCAGGGCCAAAGCTCTGTGTTCTGGAGACAGCTGCGTGATTCAGGGCAGCAAGTCATAAGCAACTTCCCTTACAGCATAGGCAGGTACCTGGAAGCCATGATGACTGATGACTCTTTGGAAGGATAGGGTGCTGATCTGGCCATGTCTGTCCCAGCTTGCGTAAGAATAGATGTCAAAAACTGAGCTGTTGTAACTGGCCCTAGGGGCCATGGGTCTCCAAAAAAAATTCAGACAGGCCTCCAAAATAGGAGTGGTATATTCCTTATGATTAACATGATCACAAGATCTACCAGGGGGTAATGTGTCAGGATATGAATGCCATCCACTACCCTTCCTACAGTGCTGCTGTGAAATCTTTTTTGAGCAAACAGTCCCATTCAGAAAGTCTGGGCCTGGAATGGTAATAGATAAAGGCCAACTTGTACCACTTGGCCAGAAAAAACAGTTCATTCTTCTGCATGAGAAAAAAAAAAAAAAGACAATGTAAATGCAGACAAAACCTCCAAGATAAGTGAAGGTGACACATCACACAAGGCCCACAGACATACGAAACAGCATAACTATCTCAAAGCAACACTTCACAAAGATCATTATTGTGCTGCCAAGAAACACGAAATACTAGCTTGGTCAATAGTACTGACTTAGCTATACTGCTTTTGGAGCTGTTTTTGAACACTGATTCCCATCTATTCCAGACTCTGCACTGGGCCATATCTTTGGGCCCTCCTGACCAGCCTCAAGGGAGAGAAAACATGCATGGCAGACAGTGAGATGGTCAGACATTGTGAGCAGCTGAACAGAACCAGGCTCAAGTGAACATCACTGTAAGCTAGTAATGATTGGTGATTTATAAGGAGTAAACTGAATGCCAATATTGACTTCCTTGTGACTTAGTCTGATAATGTTTCTGGAATCTTTGTACAGTGTACCAAATAGACATGTCAGATTTTACTAGAAGGAGCCAACAGGAAGCCAAATTCAATTTATGATCTCTTCATTATGCAACAAAGTCCACAAGTACCTTCCCCACTGTTTGTTGATTTTATGGACCACAGCCAAGCTGCCATTAAGCTGTATGTAAGTCTGTTAGGGAAGGCTGGCTCTAATTTATGTCCCTATGAATCATCCAGTAGACTCCTGCTATTGTAAAAATACTTATAATGATAGGGACAGAAAAGGCCCTGAGTGATTTCAGCATGTTCAGAAAAACTCTGTGCATCTGTTGTGGAAACCATGGGGAGGCCAAGGAATGTACTGGTCCATGTGGACCAGATTGCCCATGCAAATGCAGAACGGACCTGAACCAGACCTTCTTTCCAATATCCTTTCTCTCTTTCTCCTTTTTTTTTTTTTTTTACAGGCGATTTCTCTGATAATCCTGCATGCTGGTATTACCAGCAGCACACAAGTGTGTCTAAAAGCTTGACGACAGTAATTAATGTATTCCATCAGCACCCATGTCTCACAGCCAGCTGTTTTGTTGTGAAATCTGCCAAGCCCTAGAGGCAGAAAACTGTGCCCCCTCCTTTCACTCCATACAATGTCTGGTGTAACTTTCACTTAACGATTAGAGGCTTTATTCAATCCATCACCATAGGGCAGGGGTTACACTGCTCTCAGAGGCATCCAGCAAAACCTGATCTGATAGAGAGCACTCTGCTGAAGGAGAATTGCCTATCAGAAGAGTAGCTGCAGGTGGAGAAATGAGAGAGGAAAGAGGAGAGAGAAATACCATTTCTGTTCTGCTTAGTTATCAGAGCATGCAATAGGATGCCTGGGGAAGCAAGATCTTGGCTGTCAGAGTAGGCAGATAAGATAGGAGCTATGCTTGATTATTTCAGTGACCACCAGACTGTGCATCTGGGCTTTCCATGTTTTATTCTATTCCAAATAGAGTCTGAGAAACCTGTCTTGTACTGTCAAGCCACTATAGCTTTTCTGTATGGAAAGCTCCATTGTTAGTTGCACTTAAAATAGAAATGGAGTATTTTTATATACCATACATATTTGCCAAGTAGAAAAGGAACTTTGGATCATCTGTAAAGAAAATCAAGATTTAGAGGAACTAGAAATGGAAAAACACTTTACAAGTCCCCTTTAAAAAAATCTTTGCACCGACTAATGAAATTATGAGACAGTAAGGTTATTGCTGTTCTTTGTTCCACAGCAATGTGCATACAAATGAATTTTCCATTAATATTGTGTCAATAAATGCACACAAGAAAAAAATCAAATGAAGAAATGGGACTTGAACTTTGCTCTCAAAACAAGCAGGTTTATAACTTTTCTCAAATCTTCTGGAGGCAGTAGCATCAAAGTGTTCTTTACCAGGAACATTACATTCTAAATGTGGCAGATATGAAAGTTCCATAAGTTCCCTGTTTTCTCTGGACCCGTTCCCCAGCCGAACCTACTTGGAGGCTCTCAATCAGTCTCTGTTGGCTGCTATAAAAGTCCTCCAAACCTACCCCCCATTTCCTTCCTGAGCTGCTCTGCAGGCTGCAGTTGTCATTCTGTGTTCCTGCACTCCAGGTCCCTTGTTTGCAATGGCCTTTCTGGCTTAAGTCTTTTAACTCGTGTCTTTCACCTTCTCATCACACAGTAAAACTATGCACTCTGACTTCAGCTTCATAACTCTGTTCTTAATTCTATCTCGTCTATGATTAGGAAGGCCTCAGTGTTACTGCTTTGCTGGGTAGATAAAGAAGCTGTGCATCCTTCCATCAGAGCTGCCTATTGCTGCATATACCCCAGCCTCATCTAAAGAGATTATCACTGCTCACTCTCACAACTTGGGTCAGGGCTACACTGCCAAATGTTGCCATGAACAAATGCTTTTCTACCCTTGTGATGTTAGATATTTTCCTATGCTTGTCTTCTTCTCAGAAATACCCCGGGCTGTCCATGGTTAGGAGCTTTCTTCTCCTGTTCCAAGTCTTTTTTATTTACTGGAATCCTTTCTTTTAGACAGACTTTGGGTCACATTTCTACTTACTCTCTTTTATTTACAATATGGTAAAGTTAAATTCCTTTCATAAAGTCATGGGGAGAAAAAAGGGACAGCAATAACTTTCTAATTTCTAGCAGAAAACTGATCTTGCCACTTCACTGTAAAAAAAATCAAAGTTAATCTGTGTGTGTGTGTGCACGTGTGTGTGCGCGCAACTTTTTTCACAAACTTTCCAGAGCTTTCCAGACCTGAGTCCCAAGTCTTGGACGCTTTCAGTTAGGAGTAGGTAACCCCATTTTATCCTTCACTCTTTTGCAGAAAAAGTATATCGTTCCTGATCTTTGCTGTAGGTGACAAATACCTCCAGCAGGTAGGTGTAATACTTAAATATAGGTAAAGACTCCCTCCTGTGGAGCTTGTGAACTCTGCAAAACCCTGCCAAGTTTTGAAACTGCTCTGCAAGGGAAGTTGTTAGCACAACACAGCGTTGGGACAGTCATTAGATTTGGGGACAAATCCACACAGATATTTGGGCAGTCAGTTTGAGTTGATGGTGTTTATGTCCAAATTTGTTACCCTGAAAAACAGACTCTGCTTCTGCCTACATCAGTGGGCAGGTACAGCGAGGTGTCTGTGTACCTCTAAATCATTTTCAGAACAAAGAGCAATGGCTGCTATGCTGTCTATCATCAGTTGGTGATGGTGGGAAGTCCCAAGTGTACCAAGTGGTACAGCGGGGATGTGCTGGAGGGCAGTTCAAGACCAGTAGCAAGTGCATTTCGGCAGCCCAGAGGAGCCAGCCTCTTTAACTCCTTCCTGATCCAAGGCTGACCATTTGGGCTTCCCAGAGGCAAAGAAGGTCTTTGTGCACTTTATTTCTCCCAGGAGATCTGCAGTCAGCTCTACCATACACCTGCCACCCTGCCAAAAATAATGTAAACAAGGTCCTTCTGTTTAGTCTGCAGCCAAGAAAATCTCTGTATATTTTGAACAACCCTGGCCCTCATGTTCAGGGTTTTTTGAACATACTTTTTTTTCCTTTTATTTCTTTGTGCATGTGTGTGCGTGTGTGTGTGTGTATTTAATGGCTTGTAGGTGGTGTTCTCCTGTATTTATGCACAGTCTTACTTTTACCAGTCTGGGGTCAGACTCTGAAGTATGTCTCAAAGGATTGCACTACTACATTTAGGGGCATTTGAGTTCAAAAGCAAAGTGTTCTGGATATGCTAACAGGCTTGCAACAATGTTGGTGCCTCATGGAGAAGACTTCTATAGCTCTGTAAAAAGAGAAGAATATTTTTACTGCTTAGCTGCTTTCTTTATATTGACAGTGCTGTTGGAGAAAGGAACTACACCATCTAGGTAGAAGGCTAAGTTTTAAAACACAATAATTGTTTTTGCTGTGGGGAATTATTTTAGAATGATTTAGGATTAGTTTCACATTTCAAAATTCCTCTTTATATTTTACTTCTGCTGTATTTCTTGAACACAAAGCATCTAAACACATCACAGAACAGGAAACTTCTTTCACTTGCATAGCTAAGAAACATACAACGGGATTGTGGTCAAACTTTCTAAAAAATTTTACCTCCAGAGCTGAGACCAAGCACTGAAACAGGAGATTATAATAGAAGTCCAAACATAATCTTAATGAAAGGTTTTGCTGTTTTGAAAGCTATAATATAGGGCAACTACTTGTACCAGCCAAGCATTTGGGGCACGTCTTTTGTCTCTGACACTTACAAAAGCTTCCTTTGAGCTAAGAAAACAGTTTAGGTTCCTTAACTGAATCACCAAAAGGAAAAGAAACAGGGTAAAATTACAAGAAAAAAGCTCTATCAACACCATCTAGCTCTTCAAGCTCTCAAAATAGCAAGAGAAATCAGCCAAACCTCTAATGCCAAAAGGTTCACTCAATCCATGACCTGATCTTGCGTTTTTCATTCCACACTAGGATAGAAAATTTCACTAGCCCCTTCTCCTGCATGTGCTGTCAAGCCATGTCTATCATGTATTGTCTATTCTTCCTGTACTGGGAACACCTATGGTCAAAGAATAAGAGCAATGAATATGGAGCACAGAAGGGCAAGACAGAGAAAGTGATAGTTATGTTGAAAAGCCAGAAGACAAGAGAAGCTGAAGTGATACACAAATAGATTAAATAAGGCAAATGCAGGGAATGGTGAAGAGGGGAGGAAGGTGATAAGAGGAATAGAGATGTCCCTGAGAAAGAAAACAATATCATGGAGAAATATTTTACTTTCCCATCCATCTGTTAAAAGACGAGAAAGCCATAGAAGTGCACTCTTCATGTCATTGTATACTCAGTGAAATTCTCCCATCTGGTTTGACATGCCAGCTGAATCTACAATCCACCCTGTAGCCTCTACAAATACGTCAATCAAAATGACCTGCTGTGAAAGCTGTGATAAGGCACTCTTTTGTGTTATCCTCACATGCATGTTAGACCCACACAGAATCCCTGCTGTATCTTATTTTCAATCACAGGACATTAGAAAGCTCCTGCAGATGTTATTTTTGCCATGCAAGTAAAGGAATATTGTGATGTGACTAAACCATGAATGATGAGGAAAAGCCATGAAATGGGGTCTGGTGTGTGAGCTAGCAGAAGGGGATCAGTCACACATGGGAGGCTCTGACACAGGACAAGCTCAACACTTTCTTACAGGACTCGTTCTGGAACCATGGAGACAACCAGCTTTGCAAATATTTCTAGAGAGCTGATGATGAAATTTCTACAGTGAACCCAGATGTTCCTATAAAGAAGCCCTTCAAGAAACTCTCGAAGCATCAGTGATGGCCAAAGAAAACTTTCCCATTATACCACACAGAAATTTAAAAAAGTTTCACCATCCAACTGCAAGAGCTTTCTCATGGTTCAGTTCTTTTCTAAGTTTGTGCATCTCATATGTCCTTGGACCCAAAAAGTCAGTTTCATAATTCAGTAACAGATCAAAATCCCTCACCTCACAGCAATTTTGAGGACCAGTCTCCAACTGGTCTTGATCCAGATACTCACAGTAATATATACTGGTCCTAGAGCTCTCTCTTACTTGTGTAAGTAGTTCTCATAATAAGTGAAAAGTGTTCAGGTTTACACATCTCTATTCAAATGACATATAACTGTGATGATATAAAAGTAATTTGGAGAATTTGCCCTGAAAATGTCAGATTTTTTTTCCACCTTAAGACCAAGCTTCCAAAGGAGAGACAGAGGTTCTCTGTTTGAATAACAGCCCAACGTTTTTGTAAGATCATTCCAGTATGTTTTCATCTTCTACCATATGCTTCCTTCACATTTCTATCGCCATCAGATAAAGTAGGAAAGAGTTCTATATTTTGGGGTGTTTGAATGCAATTAATTCTATATGCATAATGTAAATTGAATTCAAGTAGGAAATTCTGACATTTCTGTGAAGGGGGACAGAGTCAATATTTTCACATTCCTGGTACACAGTAGTATAAGTGAAATCAGAATAATTTTGTGAGAATGCTGAGGGGAAGGATTGCAGTAAGACATCCATATTCTTTTAGAACAATGATGAGCAGTAGATAGAATGGCAGGATGAAGACTAGAAAGAAAATATATAACAAATGTGAAATAAAGAGGCATTATTTTACTCATTTTCATAGAAAAAGTCAGGGGCACAGTTTCCTTGGAATTACATCATACTGACTCAGAGATAAGCATAAATGCCCAGTATCCTTCCTCCCACCTTCTGATTTTGAATACCAGATGCTGATGCCTTTTCATTAGTATTTCACTGCTGGTACATAGTCTTCTGTAAAATCTAGGTAGCGTATAGTTCCGTTCAGGGCTGTTCTGCGGGGAAAAAAAAAAAAAAAAAAAAGAAAGAGAGAGAGAGAGAGAGAGAGAGAGAGAGAGAAACACTATTTCAGAATAACCAAAGCTTTACCAGGCGATGCCTTAGGAAACATTAATGCTATTTCCTTCTGATAGGTAGTCACGACTTAAATAAATGTGTCTGGGTGGAAAATTGATACAGCAGTGAACACTTGTGTATGCTCCCTGATAGAGTCCTCAGATGCTTCACTGATTAATTCATTTCAGTTTCAACTGAGATGCTTTACTGGCCCTGCTGTAGTTAAGCTTTCAACTGGCCTGCAATTGGATCTTCATCATCCATCTCAAAGGTATGGGGAGCCAATATGAGCCAATGTTGATGACTCACTGTCATGCTAAGCAGGTCACACTTGTCCTAAAGGCTTGCGTAAGTGTTGGGGGATGATGCTCACCAGGACAACGCTCAACTGATCTGTGCTGATCTCAATCAAGCCTCTGTCCAGTAGTAAAACAGATCCTGTGACACAAGTAATCAAAATAGAAATCTGATGTGCAAGTGTCTTTGTGAGCTAGAGATTGTTCCTTTCTTTAGACAGCAGACTGGTAAAATGATGCCTCAAGCAAGATAAGGTGGAAACAGTTTTAGTAAGGCCTACTGTATCAAGCAGAATTTCTGGAACACGGCAAGCGTCCAAGGACCTGGTTTTGCTCTCAGCTTCTCATACAAGGAGTGCTAGTTTTCTTACATGTTCTGAGAAAACCAAGAGTCCATGTTTCAAAAGAAACAAAGCACAGTTGACTGGGGTTCAGTTTGCACTTTCTGTATTTACATTGGGTTCTTGGCCATTGGATAAATAAGTTTTCAAATCTGGATAATTAAATAGCCTCTTGCCCTGTCCCCCCAGAGCATCTTTCTCCACAGTATGTTCTGCCGGAGTCTTCCTTGCGGTCCTGCTTCACAAAGCTCCACTCTCCATTCCCTATCAGATAACCAAGGTGAAGTTTTAAATAGGGGAAGCATGGGGAGAGCTACATGGCCTCATATGGGAGAACTGCCCTCCCTTTCCTCTTTCCCTGTCATATGATCAGAGGTGGAGCCACCACATGCCAAAAATGCCAGCATCCCACATCATGTGAGGGGCACACATGCGCTCGCATAAGGGGGAATAACATTCAGCCATGTGATCAGCTCACTCCTTGTCACTTGATGGAAGGAAGGGCTGTAGGGCTTTGGAAAAGAGGACAGCAAAGAAGAAACTAACAGAAACCTTAATCCAGCTCACAACTCTGTCCTTCTCCAGCCATCAGGAAAAACACCTTCAAGTGATGCTTTCTCCTGTTGATGGAAGGCTGTCCTAGCAGACAGTGTCTTGGCCATGTCTTTGCCATCACATGGCTGATCTGTAGCAATGTCACACACTTTGACAAGAAACCATTAGACCATATGAAACTCCAGCTAACTACAGAGGGGAACAGGCTGTCCTTTCATCCATACAGATTTGTGAGACATGATGCCTGACCTCCCTGTGCTCTGGGTGTGTTCTCTAAAGAGGTAGAAAATCAGAAACAGGATATAGGAAATTAGTATCAATATCTTATTTGCCATCTGCTCCTCCAAATGCCTGTCATGCTTTTTGGTGTAGTCTTTTCTATAATATTGTTAGAAAAATCTCAAATAATTTTCTTCAGACAGGATCTTCTGTGAAGCTATTTTATTCGTGATTGCAATGGTGGGCATCCTGCCAATTAGGAGCGCATTTTAGTATACATATCATAACCTTCTATTCCCTATTACCTGATCACATCCCCTGTTTCCCCATTGGCTGAGTACTACAGGTTCATAAGCTACTCAATGCTCCTCTGTACCATATATGTACAATTTTTTTCTTCAACCCTTTAATTTCTCCTTTTTCCTTTTTTTTTCTCCTTTCTTATGTTTTGAGAACTTGTGATCTTTGTTTTACTGTTCTCACACTGCTCATCCTGTTTTTCTCAACCTTATTTTGGAACAGTGAGGCCTTCTACTGTCCATTTATCTACTTAGCATTTCTCCTTGTTATGACTACTCAACTACCTTTGAATACAGAAAATTAGTTCTCTACTGCAAAAACACAACTTAGTTTCTCACAATATAAACATATCGCAACATGTTCTTTTAGGTTTTTTTGACTGAACAAAAATGACAAAAAATATGTTTCTCCCCATGAAGCAAACTTTGCTCTTCCAGCAGCAGCTTCTCCCACTTCTATCTTCATAATTCTGGTCCCCTTCCTTCACTCATGCACTCTGAGCCATCTCTGATTCTCACTATGGCATCATCCTTGGATTCCCATCCTCTCTGTGCCAGAAAAGATAATCTCTGCATTTACATTGGTTGTGGTAGTTACAGGTCCTATCTGAATGAGGTGCAAGGAGCCGCGTAAGTAATACATTTCTCCCAAGTTATGTGGTATGGATGATGCTAGCAAGGGGGGCTGCACCTCAGTAAATCTACTCCTGAAATGGTCCATCCAGCCTCAGATCACGCAGTGACCTCAAGCTTAACCTAACTAGAGAATAGATAGGGAACTTTACATATTTGAAAATTCATGTGGAATGAATCTCACATAAGAAAACATGAGGTCCAAGGGAGAAGCCTAAGCACATGTAGCTTCCAGGCCACAAGTCTTAGCCTTAGATAAGACCCTTCTCCTCCCTCCAGCTACCCTCATTACTCTTGAATTCATCATAATCTTATCTGGAAGGGGGTTATTTTGTATTCTTTGTATAATGCTTTTCATAGAGATACCTTTGTCCCATTACAGAGGTCTCTGAGATAGTAAGTACAATCATGAAAGTGATATATATTGAATAAAATCTATTGTTCTGATCCCATTTTCTTTGCATGCCCCTGGACAATGGAGGAAGTTTGGGAGCTGCTTCTTTATCAGATAGTCATGCAAGGATGACCGCTTTGGAGCCTTGATACCTATATGTTTTTTGCTACCTCAGTTTACTAAATTTTTGAATTTCATTTCCCTCTCAGATCAATGCTTCTTCAAAGTTGCAATTTTCTGTCCTGTGAATCAAGTTCTTTGTGAGCTGCCCTCCTCTTCATGTCACACAGTTCCTGATGAAAAATGCATCATCATGATGGCTTCTGATTGACAGTTGCCATTCAGCCACAGATTTGCACTCAGGGATGCAAGAGAGAGGGGCATCAACCGAGGAACTCCCCAAACAACATGTGCTCTAGTGTATTCAGCATAATATGGGTATATATTTCACCAAAAAAAAACATGCCACCTCAGCAAACCAACTACATCAATTTGAGGACATGCGTAAAAGTTTTTCCTTGGTCAACATGTCAATTAAATAAATAAACAGTAAGTATTTCTGAATCACTCTGTCTCTATTGTGTTGCAAGAATTTTTGATGTTTAAATTTTGTGTTTTGATCTGGGAACAAAAATGAATGTTGAAGTATTGTGATCTCCCAGAATATTGTGCAATGTAGATAACTTTTCTGTGCCCTACAGAGTCCATTTCAATTTCTTCTGATGTTAACTGATTGCTTGTAAGAAACTGATGAGTTCTGCTGAATTTTTCTGAAGTGGAAGAGCAGTCATCATATCTGTTCCCACCAACCATCATAATCTGGCTTTGAAGCTTTTGAGTCAAGCTGAAACACCAGTATGTGAAATGCACCATCTGGGCATAGAGGTACCTCCAGTCCTTCCACTTCTGCTAAGATGGTGTCTCCAGAAAAGGAATGAGGCAGAAATGCCAGAGAAAAGCAGTATCTTTGGCCTTCTCAGCAGAGATTCAGCATACTTCATCAAATGAAGCCCTTGTGCTTGCTGTACTGCTGGATTTGCATTCCAGGAGAGACATCTGATCACCTCAGGTGAATATCATTGCCAAGATATTCCTGTGGTTGTCCTTTGGCTTTGCAACACAGATGTCTTACCCTTTGCTAACCTTGCAGTGTGTGCCTTTTTGTTCCCTGACATCTGGCAGAACTCTTGGATATGACTTTGTGTAATATAAGTGCAATCAAACACTAATAAAAGAGGAATTCGTTTTTGTGTATGTGTGGACATTCCAGTACTTAGCATTTAATTTCTGCACAAATGCTTGGACTGAGCTGAGGCAGGGTTCTTGCAATATAAGAATAAAATGTACCTAAAAAATTCTAAATGATTCACTGACAGTAAGAATGGCCTCTTGATATTTATAAACTATGCTGACACATGGAAGTGTTAATGTTAATGATAATGTAACTAGATTATCTGCATATAAAATTAACCGGTCAGTTTATATCAGTGCTGAATGAGTTTTCTGTATAGCACCTTTTAAACTATGTCTCTTTTCCTTAGCTGTTCACTTTTTTGAACAAATTTTCCTGTGATTTTTTAAAGAAGAAAATGAAAAATCTTGACTTGAAAAGTAGTCACATCAGCTGATCTATCAAAACTGCCAAAACCAATTATAAGATAATATCTTCCAAGCTGCATATTTCATATTTTGGTTCCATTATATTTTTAAAGAACTATCTTTTGTAAAAGTAATTGATTTCACAAAAATACCATTTGGGGAAAAATTCTCAAATGGGCTAGTTCAAAGTCTCAAACTTTTTGCTATTAACATTTCCCAATTTAAGATCAGACTTACGAGAGCTAATGTGAAGTGTATTTAGATATCTTAAAGAACAGTACCACAGAAGAGCAAAGTAATATTTCTTTCCTACTGGGACACTTAACCACAAACTGACTGAGTCCAAAGTATTCACAGTGAGTGGATCTTAGAACTGGGAATGAAACTTCAGGCTTCTGGCTTGCCATCCACCATTTGAACACTATTAAAATAATGAATACAAATAATGGAGTAATGAATAGTGCGGTTCCTATGCCAGGCATCTTCAGATGATACTAGTACTTAGCAAAATAGTAGACATTTAATTATATGAAGATTTTCTGCATTATGGATTTCAGCCCTTGATAGCATCAGTGTCTGAAGACAGCAGCTGTACAAGCAGCAGAAAAATTCACCCTCTGCCTCCATCTCTGATGACTGAAGAAACAATTATGTCTCCAGTGCTTGATAGTGTTCAAGAATGTGTGTTTTGTGAACAAAGGAAAGTCCATTTAGGTACTGTGACACCAAAATCGCTGTTACGGGTGTTTCCATAGCCCAGATATCTCTTTCCATTTCTCATGGAAAGGCCACCAGCACCTGAATAGAGCAAGTGTCTGAAAAAAGGGCATAAATATTCTGAAATATCCCATGAATGAAAGGAGGCAGCACATGACTGTAGACTTTACTTAATAGCATGAGTATTTAAACCTCTGTTTTTCCTGCAGTAAAACTGTTATTATCTGAACTCTCCATCTTGGTTCCAAATATCTGGATCTTGTCAAATTCACCTATTTTTGAGAAATTACAAAAATAACAAAATCCATTTAGCAAGAGACAAGGAATAAAATCCTTGAGGAAAATAACAGTTCCCTTTAAAAACCTGGAGTGAGGCTCCACTCTGCAGTGCCAGATTGCAACAATGGCAAAGGAAAAAGTCATCAAGGAAAATGCTGACTTCATATCACACCTGATGGTAACAAACCCAGCTGCAGTTTCAAGCAGGGGAACGGTACTTCTCCCTCATCGCTTTAAAGTCTGCTCTGTTTTAAAGTTCCTGCTAACTTTGACGGTTTAAAGGAGCATTTAATGGAATTGCTCCTGTACCTTGGGTTATGTTCTAGCTCTGAAAGGAACACTTGCCAGTTTTGCTGAAGTCATGCCAGGAGCATGGCAATGTGTGGTATGCATGATCATCCGTTTGGGACAGAAGCAAGATGGTCACTTGCACAGACCTTTTATAGCCATCTGAAGATCAAATGACACACTGTGGTTCTAATCAGGGCTCTGCTCTACTGGAGCTGCCAAGAGGGAAAGGCCAAAGGAGAGAGAGAATTCAAAGCTCACATCACAGCAGTAATCAAGCAGGACCATAGTTACAGGCAAACCACAGAAGTGAGCAGGGTAAAAGAAATATCCAGCTATCACAGGCACATTAATGCTGGTCGCATTCCAGAGCACTCATTACAGCACTCCAGTGTGGCTCCCTGTACAGCTGGTTAAATAATGCTCATCAAATAAATGATTTGACAAATTTTGCAGAGTTTCAAAAATAAATTATCCAAAAAGCGTGCCTTTTAATTATTCCCACAGCTGTAGTCTTGCAAGTCTAGAAATATGTTCAAAAACGCCTCTTTTCCTCAGCTTGCTCACTCTACATTTTCTTAATTCATGCTCCCCAGTTGCTCTTTCTGAGCAGCCCTGTTAAAGTAAGTCTCTGGGTGCACATTGCAGCCTTCCTAAGCAACTCAAAATAGCAACATAGTGTACTTCGTCCAGTTCTCCAGAGCACCCCTAAGTTTAATAATAAATCATCATGTCAATACACATGATAAAGCCCAGAACTTTGAGAGAGTTCCTCCCAGATAAGTCAGGCATCCACTTGTACCTCATCTTTGTACCACAGAAGTTAATGGCATTGTCTTGATTTACATGGGGTGAAAATCTGTTCTATTTTCATGATAACTCAAGTCAATGCACCTTTGAGAAAGTGTCCTTCTTAGCTTCTGGCCTGCATTTGCTTCTCTGTTGTCTAGTACACTGGAGTTTTTAAAGAAATACAATCCTGCAAATTCATATTTTCCCCTGATAACCTTGTTTGAAAGATACAGAACATACATTTATTAAGTTTACTTGTTTGAGGTTTTTTTCCTTTTATTTGTGTAGGCATAACAATGACTACACATATTAGTGTACACTGAGTGAATTTCCTGAGTAACTATAAAATACCAGGTCAGCAAATTTATCCTAGTACTTCTGAGTGACTTTAAATGACAACTGTGTTTGTACAAACAAGACTGTTCATTCCTCCCTGAATGCTAGACCTGACCAATTCAGTTCTCCATAGCCCTTATTCATACACCCTTCAGGTGAGAAATATGTAGGCCAAAGTCACTGAGTTTCTCTGTATGGTTAGGAACAGAGACACAATGACTGGAAGACAGCTGATTCCCTATTAAAAAAAAAAAAAAAAGTCATCTCCTAGCCCTGCTGTATGTCCTTCAGTAGTATTAAGTGTAGATTTAATTAAAAAAAAAGAAGAAGAAGAAGAAGAAGAAGACAATGTAGAAACAATTCAAAACCATGCAGATAAATTTATTAAAATGTTTGATTTTGACTGTATTTTCAAAGCCATTTTGCAAGTGGTCCCAGATACCTGGTAGATTGGCTCCTCCTCTTGATTCTAACAAGAGCTTCCTTCTCTTGAACAGTGAAATTGTTGGTCGATAGAGGGAGGCTTCTGACCATGAGAAGCAGAAGCCTGACCCGGTCCAGGGCCAGGACGCAGAATTTTGCTACCTGGTGAAACAAAAGTGTTTGTTCAGCTATGCCACTCTTAGGATGAAATACAAAACCACTGGTTTGAAAAGGTTGCCACTTCACCACTACTCTCTAAAAATGCGTACTCTGCTTAAGCCAAATACATATGAATACAAGTCTCTCAAAATTTCTCATTACTTTTTGACATTTCTTTCAAACTTGACTTGACAATTTGACTGTGGCTGAGAGAGGACAATGGAGAGATATGCACTGTTTCATTAAATCGAGGGCAGAGGAAGGTTGTACGCAATAGTAAGCCTAGAGAGTAGCTTTGGAAATAGATCAATTATCCTTAATTTTATGAAGTTGAGGGGTGGCATGAGGGTGCCTGTACTAATCCATACTATTTTGCTAGTTCAAGCTCCTCACAAATCCTCTGTCAGAATGGGTGTTAAGCCATGTTGAAGACTCAGTGGGAAATTAAGTTGTGGATTGTTCTTATGATTAGGACAGGAAGAGTAGTTTGTGCTGACAGAGGCTGTGTTGGTGATTGTAGGCATATGATTTTTTCCAGATCATAGCAATATATATGTATTATGATCTGGACAAAGATGTGCCACTTTATTCTATAAAGAATTCTGAGCAGTCAAAGCAGTTCTGTAAAGTCAGTGGAAAATCAAGCATAAAGAAAAACAAAGTGGGGGGGGGCGAAACAAAAATAAAAATAAAAAAGTATATATAAAATGGAACTAAAATGTTAGTGGTAGAACTAAAAGCAAAAGAACTTTTTGACCTGATTCTGTATGTATTGCAATTGTTCTTAAAACATAGAACCATACACATTTTACCTTTAGTTCTCTTTCCTCAACTGTATATTTTTTCACCATTTTCTATCTTGCTACACTGGACTGGATTCCAAGTGTGTTTGTATGATCCAAGGAAGAGATTTTAATTCTGTCAGAATATTCAAACTTTAAAATATAGGACAGAGAGAGGGGAAAGGGAAAGGGCCCAAGGGCCGAAAAATGCCAGAAAGCACCAGACTGTGTTTTTCCAGATGCAGAATTGACATCTATTTTGATTTTTATAGGCTAATCCTGAAACACAAAAGGCATACTTGCTACCTATATCGTTTCAGTTTGGGATTGTTAGACTTGTAGATCCAAAGACAACAGCCCTTTTCTAATGGGACAATTTCCAATCTTCTTGTTCATGTACACAAATGGAGTGGATATAGGGCAAATAGGTCTGGACTCAGGTGTAGCCATCATGGCAGTCTCAGAAGTCTTCCTAGAAGCTGGGAGATAAGGAAGCTGAGTCTGGTCTGTGGTCTCTATGCAGCCTCCCATAAGTCACCACGGGTACAACAGCTGCTGCCACTGCTTCATGGGTGACGAGGGCTTGTGGAAAGCTTTCCTCCCCTGAGTGAACCGCACAAGTCCTAAGGGAAACTCAGAGACCAGAGCTGGAGAGACACTTATTTGGGGCAATAATGCGATAACAGGAAGAAGGGAAAAAAAAAATATATATATATATATATATCAAAGTTAAGCAAAGAAGAGTAAGCGTGAGCAAAGATGCTAGAGATGTTGTCAGGGAAGAAGACCCCATTAAGATCCTATAAAAGGGGTGAAGGACAAGTGTGGAAATGGACAAATGGAAATGAAGAGAAAGAAACTCAGAGAGAGAACTGCAAGAAGCAGTGCTTCACGGAACATGTGCCGTAAGAACAGCTGAGTGGTTGAATAAGAGCATTGGGCCAGAGTTGAAGAGGAGAGAAGCAAAGAGAAGTCTTTGCTCAGATCAAAACTGACGCAAACAGTAAAGTCATTCAATATATGGACTGGGTACCACCAGGGGAGAAATTTGAGAGACTGGAATAAAAGCAAGCAAGGGGTCCATCAGCAACAATCAGCCAGGATCATCAGTTCAGAATCTGACAGCCTTGCCATCAGAAGATGACTTGGTCACAGTGACAGGAACAAGGAGAGACTTCAAGGTCTAAATACACATTTTACCTATCAAGCAGGTGTTTGAGAGGAAGCAAATGGCCAGAAGAGGTAAGAAGCATAAAGCTAAACAGACTTCAACAAGGAGGAGAGGGTGAAAGTAGAGCCTGGTATTTAGAACTTGTATATTTCTTCCATGAAACAGTGAGGCAATTTATTTGGAGAGATTTATACTTTGTGGAGAGTAAAGAGGCTGTAGACAGTCTTTCTTATGCAAGTTACATTTGAGCCATTGGTGTCAGGTGGCACAGGAAGGGTTAACTTCAAGTCCCACTAAGCGGCTGTACAGCTGGTGAAATGCATCTGTCAACAGAACTATTACTGTCATCCCCAGATCAGCACAATGTCCTTGACCCTGGAGGTCAATGGAGAAGCACTAGCTGTTACACAGACAGAGCCGTCATGCTCCTGTGGGAGCAGAAAGGTTAGAAGACCAATTGAATCAGCTGGAGAAGTTCAACCATCCCTCCTCATCCCGTAGAGACACAGGTGGAGTGCAGTGCGATTAAGCTGTTCCAGCTCCTCTTCCCTTTGGAAAACTCAGTTTAAACACTCCCTTTCAAACAGACAAGAGTTATCTCGAGTTATTGCCATTCATAGTTACTGTTACACACAAGGCTGGCATGTCATTTGTGGGTGCAAAGCCTGCACCAGACATTAAATGGAAGCAGGTTTGGGGTGGGGGTACATGGGTGGCACAGCTGGACAGGGGTTGTAGGACTGCAGCAGTGAAGAGCTGCAGGACAAGATGAAGAAGTCTGTACTTTTAAGCACAGGGAAGACAAGCACAAAGATGTCCTTTTCCAAAGTAACTGGTGGTATTCTCATCAAATTCAGCAATATTTTTTGCCATTTTGTTTGCAGTGCAGTCACAGTGACAACTTGTCAGTCATACTACAGATAGCAGGCTCTTACTGTCACGTGTCTCTGAAAGGATGTGAAGTCTTAAAGCTAAGATTTCATTAGAGAAAAATTTCATTAAACCTCCTCTGCCGATATATATATTGGCCTATAATCCAGAGCTGTTCAGTTGCCAGGCCTGGCAATTACAACCCAGCTTAGCTGAAATATTATCTAAGTTGCATTTTCAAACGGGTGATTGACAGCAGGAGAGCAGTATTTCTCTCAGTATTTGAATATGTTAGCATGGAAGGGAGATGAGAGACAGAGGAAGCAGAAAGGTTGGAAAAGTTTAAAGGAAAGGAAAAAACTATCAGGTTCTACATTTCTTCTAAACTGATTGTGAAGTGGTCATCTGGCAGAATGTTGTTCAGCTTGTAGAAGCACATGCCCTCTTGCTCTGCTAACTCAGCCACCACACACACCTTTTTTCTCTCTTTTGAGGAAACCTACATTAGTAAGACATTTTTCGTGTTACTTATGTCTGAGACAACCTCCCACTGAGCTCTGTGCACAGACAGGACTATACTGTTTTGTTTGTCTCCGGGATTTGGAAATCTTGCAGTGTTCGTGAAGTTAGCTCAGTACTCACAGCAGGTGGAAGTTCCCAGACCCAGAACAGCTGTGCACAGCCTTGATCTTCAGGTTTTCACACACAGTCCTCAACCTCCCTGCTCAAAGCTCCTTTCCCCTTCCCCCCCCCCCTTTTTTTTTTAATGCAGAAAGCACTAACCCTCTGGCCTGGCTAGGCCCCAGCTATCAGATTCCACTGGAGGAATTTTGGGCACGAAGCTTCACAGGGCAAACAGGTCTCCTGCCCTCCCTAAATGTCTCTCCCTCCCTCCCTCCCTCTCTCTCTGTCACTAAGAATCCACCCTTATCCACTACAGCGGGGACGATATTTTTGAATTGTGTTTATTTGTTGGCACCCTGGTGTGAAAGCGCTTCCCATCAACTGCATATTAATCTTGTCAGCAGTTTGTGAGCATTTTCCTCCCTCTCTGCCCTAACTAATTTATGACTTTTGGGTCTCTTGCTCCCTTCCATCCCCACCTCCCACTGTAATTAAAGATAAATTAATCTTTCTGATTTCTGTTAAAGTGACTCCAACCATGTCAAAATGGTAATAAAGGGACTACTTTAGCCCTAGGAAGAGTGAATTCAGGCAAGTTGTAAATTGACTTTTAGAAAAACGTGTGATATTATAGATATCTAGCCATTACAGGTTCAGAGGATCTTTGAAAGTCCTGGGCCATTTGACACTGCACTTTTCCATTGATCCATAGCCACTGGTTGGAAGCTCTGCTGCGTTTTCCTTATCTTGAAATCCCCAGAGACACTGCAAACACCCAAGACTGTATTTTCCTTTATCTTGGAATCTTTGAGGCCATTAGTTATATTCATTTATGCAGCCTTTTGTCACTGTATCCACGGACACATTAATGCTTCTGTTAATTGATTAACTAAACATGCTCAGACATTTTTTGCAATCCCCAACTCTTGGTCCTTATTTCTTGGATACATAGCCCACAGAGTTTTTTGGGGGAGCTGAATCAAATTGAGTTGCAATGACCAATCTTCCTCAGAAAAAGGCACTCTTAGAAGCTCTCTGGTAGATGGGGGGGAAGTACAAATGGTGTGATGCTGTTAATAGCACAGCATATGGGGACATAGACTTGTTGGAATTATAGAACAGGTAACTAAGAGAGCCCAACTGCAGAGGAAGTACACCTCCCCACTATCATTACCCTTGCTGCTGAGAGGAAGGAGGCCCCATTGATAGCATGTAAGGGTGGAACTAGCTGCAACCCCCTTCTTTTTTTCACTCATTCTATAGTTGCTTCTCATCAGCTGCTCTGGCCTTTTGCTTCCTTGGGCTAGTGAAGGTTTGTGTGCTCACGTGTGTGGACCAAGACAGGTCCTGGACCCACTACCAAAAAACCCACCTCTATCTAGGATGGAAACTGCCTGCTTGAAACAAGCTCTAGCTGATTAAAAATGGAGCTGCTTCCTTATATAGCATCCCAGGCTATATTTACCATCTTATTTTGCCAGGAACCTGGCTAAATATCCCAGCCAAATCCAGAGTTTTGGGCCATACCTTCCAGTTCCTCCCTGATAAGAGCCCCAGTTACCTGAAAATCTCTCAGCATGTAGTCTCAGCCTTCCCAGCCTACAACACGGAGGCTTCTCTGAATTACAGAATCACAGATTCATAGGAAAGTTGGAAGGGACCTACAAGGATCATCAAGTTCAACTCTTGGCTTCACACAGGACCACCCCAAAAAATCAGACCACATGTCCAAATGTAAGCATTGTCCAAATGCTTCTTGAACTCTGGCTGGCTTGGTGCCGTGACCACTTCACCGGGGAGTCTGTTCCAGTGCCTGACCACCCTCTGGGTGCAGACCCTTTTCCTAACACCCAGCCTGACCCTCTCCTGTCCCAGCTCCATGCCATTCCCTCACATCCTGTCACTGTTCACCACAGAGCAGAGCTCAGTGCCTGTCCCTCCGCTCCCCTCGTGAGGGAGCTGCAGGCCGCCATGAAGCCTCCCCTCAGTCTCCTCTTCTCTGAACTGAACAAACCAAGGGACCTCAGCTGCTCCTCATACATCTTCCCCTCTTAGGCCCTTTACCATTTTCATAGCTCTCCTTTGGACACTCTCTGATCGTTCTACATCTTTCTTGTATTGTGGTGCCCAAAACTGCACACAGTACTCAAGGTGAGGCTACACCAGCACGGAGTAGAATGGGACAACCACTTCCCTCAATCAGCTGGCCATGTCGTGCTTGATGCACCCCAGGGTACATTTGGCCCTTTTGGCTGCCAGGGCACACTGTTGACTCATATGCAACTTGCCATTGTCCAAAACCCCAGATCCCTTACTGTGGGGCTGTTCTTCAGCCTCTTGTCCCCCATCCTGTACATATATATTATGCCTGTCTGGGAGCTAATTAAATGTCTTCTGTAGCTGTTTGACATTCATACAATGGTAGTAACTCAGCCTTTACCATCTACATCAGGGTGTGACTTTAGCAGGAACACGGCCATTATGCTGTAATGTTTCATACTTTCGTTATTTGTGACGCATATTGCTGTTATGTGCTAGGGAGGGAGCTATACTTGGGGAAAAAAAATCTACAGAGATGGAAGTATGAAGTCAGTACTTTCCTTCTTAAAGAGTATCTTCCTGAGACTGCACATCCCCAGGGTCCTGAGATTTTTGTCAGCTGCCTATTACACTATAACTTTGTTGCTTGTGACCCAGAATAGCCAGGATCAACCTGCACAAAAGATTCCCTCCTCCCTGTGTCCTGTCCCCACTGATGCTAGTGAAGGTGTTTTGACAAATCCAGACCACGAATCTCCAGATCTTATTTGTCCTTTCCCCATCCTGGGGTCCAAAATTACACAGATCTGTCAGCCTTTTTGGTACACAATATAAATTGTTTATATGATTAGTGTTTCAGGAAGAGAGATGGCTATAGGATAGAAGGGAAAGAAGGAACTTTTATGTGGGAGAAGGAAAGTGGACAATGGTTCATATTTATATGTTGAGCTGTCTGCAGTAAGAATACTTAGTGATGCTGGCTGACAGATATTTTATAAGAATTTGATATTGCTAAGCACTTTATCACTGCTGTTCTGTATTTGTATTTCTATTATCTTTACAAAGCCTTTCACAGCAGGCAAATAGGTATCATCCAAAACTGAGAAGCCAATGGCTCAGCTGAAAAGTTAGCACCTTTGTTCTTGGGGACTTAAAGTAAACTCTTTTTCTCTTTGTAGACCATGTTTTTCCTACCACAGAGTGGAGCTGTCTGCTTCAGACAAGCTCTGCCTCCGTTGGAATATCAAGAGAAAGATCATGCTAAACACTGAAAAGTGCAGCAAGGTTAGTAACTTGTACTGATTAAAGATTAGAAATACAACAGGCAGAGGACACATTATGTGCTAGGTGCTTTAAATTTGAGTAATTCCATCATCTGTGCTCTTTCTATATAGATTTCACCTGCTTCTTGTCCAAATGCTGGTCTCCTCTCTCTACTGACACAGGTACATCCATCTCTTATGAGCTCTGTTAGTGACTGCTACCAAATTTACAGCATTTGCAAATGTGCCACTTTATTATTTATGTCAGCATCAAGCTGGTTAGGATTAGTAAGACTTTGTGTACCCTAGGTCTGCAGCTATTTCTCTTATTTCTGTTAATAGGTCCTGCATAAAAGGTTTTGCCAAAGTCTAAAAAGTGTAAAATTGATGACATAATCGTGGGAGAGTCAATGGGAATATTAAGGAGGATTAGGATACTATCAACAAATCAGGTTCTAAGTATTGTTCTGCTGGGCAACAAGTGTTTTCAATTAATTTGTAATTAAATAAGGGAAGCAATTTAGTGAAGTCAGAGAGATATTCCAGCAAATGGTTTATCTCATCAGTCTGAACCTCACATTCCTCCAGAACAGGATCATTGTTTAGATCTTGGACATGTTACATGATCCAACCTATAGGAGTAATTTAATAAAACATCAATATTTTCCTTCTATTAACCCTCAGTCTCATGCTGAATTGAGAGAGCAGCCTCTGCCTCCCTTCACAGTCCCCATAAGATCTGCACCCTCTTTAACTTGTTGGACAGGTGTTATCACTAAGCAGCCTGGGGCTTTCAAACATAGACAAGCCAGGACAGCAAGCCAGCCGTGATACATGGAGGCATGGAGATGTGGCAAGGGAGAGGAGGGACAGATAGAGAGGACTGAGAATAACAAAGGGGAAATATGTTCTGCTTTCACAAAAGAAAATATAGTGTCACATGAAGAGATTTCCAACAAAGATAATGGAATTTGCTCATATTTTCTCAAAATACTCTTTAGAAAATCCTTTCTTCAATCAGACACACAATTACAAGGTAGTATAAGAGGACCTGAGAAGAGATGAGCAATTCCAGATGGGGTTCCAGCAGGGATTTGTTGACTGTTTAAAGGGCTTAGTGCAACAGCTGGGCACATTTTGCATATGACCAAAAATAAGAGTACAAATGAATGCTGATGTTCAGACATCTGGCCTTACAGCTATTGTTCTTGTGGTCTTTTTTTTTTCCTCATAGCAAAAGTTATTCCAAGAAGGAGATTGAGGGGGGAAAAAAATATGACTTGAGGGAAAAAGCACCAAGAGAAGAGATTTAGGAGATAATTAAGAGGTAGACTAAGAAAGAAAACTACAATGAGATGTGGAAAGAGTATAAGGAGGTATAAGAGTGAGAGATGAAACAGATAGAGAACTGAAGAATTAAAATGGTGGGGACAAGGAATTGGGGAAGGGATTGAATGGAGGAGGAAACTAGGCAAGCAGAGGGTTGAAGAGAGTACCAGACCATAACTATGTTGTCAATGACTTACTGCAAATGCTGATACAGAAAGAAAGATATTGACATCTTTGTTATAGATTTCTTCTTTTCTGGGTCTCCCTTCCCTTCTCTGTCCCTAGTCTGCCCTGATCATGTGATACTCATGATAAAACACTTGTTCAGAAAAAAAATCAACAAAAAATAATAATAATTGAAAAAATGAAATTATGAACTTTTTATTTTGCTAATATTTAATATGTTCTGCTATATTTATTTATTTTAGAATCTCTAGAGGTACTAAAGTTTGAAAGGAAAATGTGGCCCTGTTAGAGGGAATACCTTTTGAATCAGGAGTGTTCCTTTTCTCTCCTTGTGAAAGCTATCAGAGCTTGGCCAAGTTGGAAAGATTTCATTTTGACATGCACAAGTCAAAGCTGTGCAGCTGAAGTCACCAAGGATTTTGTGAATGCTCTGCATGCATAAGAAGTCAAGTAGGATGTTACTGATAGACACTGCTCCTGGAATGAACAGTGGTAGGAGGGATTCTCTCAGGACTGCTACAATGTGCAACTCAGAAAAGGTGGTGAAGAGGACGTACTGAATGGAACTGGATGTGGAGCAGAGAGGGAAGAAATAAAAACAAATTGATATACTGAGCAGGAAATTGACTTTAGTATAGAAACTGCAAACTTGAGTTCTGCAGATAATGTTCAGGACAGGGATCTGAGGAAAAGTGGAGGCTACATTGAGGAGGAGGCATGTGAGGAGGAAATACTCAGTTTCAAGAGAAGGCTGAAGCAACAGTCTGTATTGCAAACCTGTTGGATGAAGAGGTGTGGCAGGAAAGAGATCAGAGCTATTGGGGGCTCTGTCCGGTTAAAGGAGCTGGACTAGAGAAACCCAGAGGCCAGAGAGGGAGCAGCAAATATGGAAGGCAGAAAAGAGAGTGAAAGCCAAGGCTGGATGAAGAGCCTGAGAACCTGGTGTGGTATGAGGAGACAGAGAGTTTGAGAGCCACAGGTGGGGAGAAATTAGTGTAAACTCAGAGTGACACAAGAAACAGTTTGGTAAGGGAACCGGGCAATGTTAGTGACACACATCAGGGAAGGGAATCAGTGACAAGCTGAGCAAGGCAGGGATGGGGAGAAGGGAATGAACTACATGTGTCTAAGGATGGAGAAAAGAGAGAGCTGCAGCAAGGACCAGAGAATAGAGGTGGGGTAAAAGGAACATGGCTTTTCTGGTGCAGACAGAGGGGATCCCCTTTGATCACAGTCCCCGTTGGAGCAGAGTCCAGATCTCCCCTGCTATGGAGTCTCTCCAAAAGCCAATAGTATGTGATAGTACGAATAGAATGACTTCATCCCTTTCTAATGCTCACCCATCTACCAAATAACAAACTTCTGCCATTACCAGTTATTCCAGCTAGCTCAAGTGACAGGGGCTGCTGAAAGTGATCTTAAGTTATCAGTTGTTAAGGATGTCAGCCTACATAACTGGTTTATTTTTCTTCAAGTTCACCTTTCCTCTTTGAGGCCTAGGAACATAAACTCTGAAAAAAATATTTTAAGAGAATACTATTAAGCTGTTAAGGTCAAAGACTTCCAAGTTGTTGAAAATAAGGTCAGCATAGTGAGGTATGCATCATGTCAAAAGTATGAGGTTATGCTACTGTAAGAATTTAACTTTATTTTTCTTACAATCTCTCCTGTGATGTTATATTAGTTTCCATTTTGTATCTAACAGTGAACTCAATGTCAAGCTTGATTTTTAGTACCCTGAGACACAGTA
The DNA here is from genome assembly GCF_013377495.2 of Cygnus atratus. Lineage (NCBI taxonomy): Eukaryota > Metazoa > Chordata > Aves > Anseriformes > Anatidae > Cygnus > Cygnus atratus. Next base: position 99,249,691 of record NC_066362.1, on the reverse strand, counting down.
TTCGGTGTGTCTGGAAATGGATCCAACATTAAAAAAAAAAATTGTTCGAGCCCTTCTTCAGCTACACATCCTGCAAAGAAAATGTCAAGAAACATCTCATATAACCTTTGGGGATTCTCTCTTTCTCTGGAAACTTCTCCTTTCCCTGCTCCAGCAGCCGTGGTTCACCCTGTCCCTCTCAAGCTCTGAGATGAACACTGACCTGAGGACTTAAATACTAAATACTGTTTGAAGAATCAGATCACATTTTTTTAACGTCCATTTAGTAATGGCTCCTTATCTGAGTGTGGTTCAAGCAAGCCTAGCTTTTCTGCCCATCCCTGAAATAACTGTGTGCCACTATGTGTAATTTGCCTCTGAAGTTTTGAAAGAGATCACTTTCCTTCTGGAGAAACTGGGCAGGACTGGGTTACAGAACAATATGAAACTTCAGTCACATAAGAATTGCCTTGTTTGTGGTTGCTGGGGTTTTGTATTTAAAGGCTGCTTAACTCTAGGAGTGGAATACAGCCAGGGACTTGACTTGTTTATCTTTGTTTTGGTTGCACCAAAAACCTATAAATGAAACAGAAACCCCAGAAAAGGATTTCTGAGCTTAACTGCTGTTGAGTTTTTCCCCAGCTATACAGCCCCTAGCTTTTCCTCAGATAATTATGGAAGGCTTGATCCTCAGTCATGTATGAATTTTCTCCCTTGCAGAAGGGGAAAAAATAGTTCTCAAAATGAGCTCCACAAGGCCAGAGGAAGTGCTGTAGGAAACAATGCATGGAGCCCCAGTTATGGCTTAAGTAGGGCCTGGCTGGCATTTTTCACTCCCACTGTGGATGATAAATCCAGAAGAAACCATTCTGCACATCTGTGCTGGCCTCCAGCATAACACAAGGCATAGGACTTTCCTAAATTAGCTTATCTTCAAACTATAGCATTTGTTACAGGAGGAAAAAACATCCAATCTTGTCTGGAAGCTTTCCAGAGAAGGGCCGTTCATCGTAATGTTTGCTAATTGTCTCCAGCCATTAGCTGCATTCCACACTAAATATGTGGGGCCTTGTTTCCAGGCTGAACTAGTCTGTCTTCACCTTCACCCACTGCAAATTACCATGCACTGTCTGCTATACTAAAATGGTCCCATTCTCCGTCTGCCTTACCTATCATGCCTGAGCATTTATTGAATGGGGTCATCTCTGCAACATAGCTCTGTGGAAAACAAAGCACTTGAACACAAGTCATGAATGATCCCCGCTTCTCTTCACCAAGGACTGCAGAGCACCGTTGAGAGAACTCATTTCTTTAAAGTCAGTGGGGGTCCCTAGTGGTAAAGACACGATGACTTTCAAAACACTGAAAACAGTTTATAATTGAAACAGTCACTTAAAAATAGATCCACCTCATTGTCATGTGGGCGACTTAATTAAGTAGTGCAGAGCGTGTGCGGTCACTTACCTCAGATGATAGAAAAATCTGTATTAGTCCTTCACCCTAATGTGAATTTCCTGACCTGACAGATGGGGATTGAGTGTCTGTTTATGCCAGAGGAGTTTGCTAACATTTTTCCTCTAATTACTAATTATACCAGTGAAAGGGGCTTTACAGCCAGAGTCCTGGAAATGCGAAACTCGATCATCAGAGATTTGCAGGAAAGATGGAAGATTGATGTGTGACATCAAACAGCTGACAAGGAGGCCAGGGCAACCAGACGGACAGCAGCTGCTCCAAGGGGTTTTGGGATGGGGGGGCAGCTGCTCAGCAGGGCTGGGGGTCCATGGTGGAGCAGCATGGAGGGGGCTGAGCAATTTTAACAGTTTTGCCTTCATCCACTCTTTTCTCAGTCATTTCAGATATGAATGGGTCTAATCTCCCAGGGTTTGAGGCTGCGTGTGAGAGTGCGACTACCAACAGGTGGCCAGGAAGAGCAGCAGGGCTGAAGGCAGCTGCAGCCTGCAGCACAGTTTCCTCGTCTGGAGGAGATAGGAGTTGTGTATTCTTGTCAAGATGCACAAATTCCTGTTTAGAGGTCCAAAACCAGAATCAGTATGGCTCAAAAATACCCTGGTGATCTCCGGCTTGATGGTAGGATCAGCACATTTCCTGATTCTCCAGAAGATGCTTGGCCTAGGCTGGGTTGTGTTACTGTTGTGGTTTTACCCTGCTACGCAACTGAAATTCACCACAACCATTCTCTCACTCCCCCTCCTCAAAGGAAAAGGGGAGAAAATACAATGAAAAGGGCTCAAGGGTTGAGATAAGGACAAGGAGATCACTCATCACTCATTGTCACAGGAAAACAGACTCAGCATAGGGAGATTAATGTAATTTATTGCCTATCACTAGAGCACTAAAACAGTGAGAAATTAAAAGCAAACTAAAAACACCTTCCCCCCCATCCACCCTATTCTATGTTCTCCTCTCCGAGTGGAGCAGTGGAACGAGCAATGGAGGCTACAGACAGTCCCTAACACTTCATCTCTGCCACTCCTTGACAGTCACTCTCTTCTTCTGCTCCAACATGGGGTCCCTCCCACGGGATGCCGTCCTTCCCGAACTGAGCCTACAGGGGCTTCCCACAGGCAGCAGCTCTTCAAGAACTGATCCAATATGGGTCTATACCATGGGGTCCATCCATCAGGAGCAAACTGCTCCAGCACGGGTCCCCCATGGACAGCAGCTCCCCCCAGACCCCCTGCTCCTGCGTGGAATCCTCTCCACGGGCTGCAGCTCTGGCCCGGGGCCTGCCCCTGCAGGGGCTCTCCATGGGCTGCAGCCTCCTCCAGGCCACATCCACCTGCTCCACCAGGGGCTCCTCCACGGGCTGCAGCATGGAGATCTGCTCCATGTGGGACCCATGGGCTGCAGGGGGACAGCCTGCACCACGAGGGGCCTCTCCACCGGCCACAAGGGAACTTCTGCTCCGGCGCCTGAAGCACCTCCTCCCTCTCCTTCTTCACTGACCTTGGTGGTTGCAGGGCTGTTTCTCACTCCTCTGTCTCCCAGCTGCTGTTGCACTGCAGTTTTTTTCCTTTTCTTAAATATGCTCTCACAGAGGTGCAAACAATATTGCTTATTGACTTGGCCCTGACCAGCACTGGGTCTCTTTTGGAGTTGGCTGGAGCTGGCTCTGATTTGACATGAGCTCCTGGACTCTTCTCACAGAGGCCACCCCTGCAACCCACCTGCTACCAAGCCCACACCATGTAAACCCAAGACAGTTACCTCTATTCTGTTAATGTCCATCAGGGTCGAGGCTGGTGCTACATTGCAGCAGTTGCACAACCTTGGTCTCCAGGTGTTCTGCCATGATGTCTGCCACTTCACGTGGCCTCCAGACCACCAGTTTTCTTGACGTTATTGGGAATCACACAGATGAGCTTCTCTTACACACTCTGATTCCAGGCTGGACATCTCCTTCCAGTTACAGCTGATTTGCCAGTGTGACTATCTAGAAAGGACAGGAGGCCTGACAGGTAAGTTAAACCACCATCTTGAATGACCCTGAGTAGACCTTCTGGAGAAGTTAAACCACCACCTTGAACAATATTCCCTGAGTGGACATAAGAGCCCTGGTGCTGGCACAGCTGCTTTTGCTCCCAGGATTATTTCCTGCTCACCAGTGTCACCATGAAGAGGATTATCATACCATGAGCCCCTATAACTATGCCAGCAAACTGCAGCCCAAATCCTGCCCAAATCTGCTATTCTAGAAAGCAAGAAAAGTAGGCACTAGAAATATATGATCTAGGAGCCTCCTAGGAAAATGAGAGCAAACAAGCTTTGTCCAGGAGAAGTAGGCATCTGTTTGATTTCTGTAATGCTTATTACAATTTTATTCTTGAAAGGCCCAAACTACTGGGATTTGGTTTCATATCCTATGAAAACAAAAGAAGCAAACAAACAAGAGTGAGCTGTGGTTATGAAAATTACTTTTAACTGGATGTAGGAGAATGGACAGCAGCTGTAATATATGAGCAGGATGTGTGACAACAGGAACTCTCTCACCAGTACAGTGAGCTGAATTTCAAACTGGTATAGAATATAGAACACTGTGTATTAACACATAAATAAACTCTACTGCCACCTAGCCAGTAACCAAGGTAGCTAACATTACCACAAACCCCACCTCAAGGTAACAAGTCTGCCTTTCACCAGACTTGACAGAATATTACAATAATTATGATTGCTTTTCAGAACTCTAGGTCATAAGTTTGATTTTTAAATAACCAAATGATCACTGAGAACAAAACAGTGTCATGGTTCAACACTTACACTCTCATCCTTCTGTCTCTGGTCGGGGTGGGTAGCCAAGGGTAGTTGGAGGGATATCACAGGGGATAACTCTGCAATACATATAATTCTCTTTCATGAAGGAGCTAAGTTATCTAAACTATTCTACCTGGGTAAGGCATGGTGTTCCATGTTGATATTTGCATGTCTATGCTTGCACTTTTCTTCTTGTAGATGGAAAGTAACGAGTATCTACTGACATAAAGGAGAACAGTCTTTCTACTTCATGGTGTGAAGAAAACTGCCATAAAGAAATTAGCCTGAGTTTTGTAGCTCCAGCTTTACAAATAAATAAATAAATAAATCAAAACCATACTGAAAATATGCATATTTAATGCTAAAACAAGCTTTGTGTCATCTTATTATATCTCTCTTTCTTCAAAATATGTTTTATACATACTATGTACAGAAGTGTCCTATGCTTTCTAGGAAAAAAAAAAAAAAAAGGCTTTTTGAAGTACCTATCATCACTCGATCTTTATCAGACTAATTAACTGTTCTTTTAAAAAGTCTAATGCAAATGATTTCCAGGGCTTCCCTCTAGGTCAGCAGCCTTTCAAAACTCAGTTAAAACATTGTATTTCTCCACTGACCTGAGGAAAACAAATAGATGAAAGTCTGTGCATAATGTTTCCTTCCTTTGCCAATTCTTTAAATTCCAAATACATAAGTGGACGTCTAGAGCCCAGCACTGGAGGATGGGCAAACAAATGGGTTAAGGCAGGTCAAGGTACCTCAGTTTAAGAAGACATTAAAAACATAGGGCAGCCCCTAACAGTAATATTGCCGTGCTCCACTAGTACCATGCCCCACCACCAGCATATTTGCATGGGCAGAACTGGAATTGTTTCCTCACAGCCTCAAGTGCCTGCCTTTCAGTACTTGGCCTTCTCGCCCTTCACACACTTTCAGCTGTATGGGCTGCTGTCTGTGTGTAGCAGCAGTGATACAGTGTGCCTCAGGCTTCTCATTTCGAGCTCCATCCCTCCCTTGTTTTCTTCATGCCTTCAAATCACGTCCATAGATAAAATCAGGAATAGGAATGTACTCATTCTTTCAGAAAACCACACTGTTCCTGGCTAGTTGATGAAATAGTCAATGATGGCATAAATGCAGCCTTGAGGAGTGCCTCCCAAAGCCAAGCGGCATCATCAATAGTCCTTTCTTATGAAAATTTAGGCAAGAATTTGGTTTATGGCAGGATAAAGCTTTCTATCATTTTCCCATGTTTCTGAAAAGTAAAAACGATAGCACTTTCTACAGTGCTTAGCAGTAAAGATCTCCAAGTCTCTGATTTAAACAGCACCCTCTTATGTGTGGTGGATGAACTTCCTAATGCTTCATTGAAATCCATTAGAACGATTGGATGAGAAGTGCTGCCAATCATATCTGCTATGTAATGCTAATGCCCTCATTCTGGACAGAAGACAACAGTAAGACAGTTCAGTCTGCCCTGTTTTGCCCCGTTAGACAGACCTTTGATTGGATGTGATTATACCTCCAGTGATCCAGGATGTGTGGCAGAAGGTGTGTGAGCTATGTGCATCAACTTAGATCTTCAAAGATACCTGGGGAGCAAACTGCCTCAGATCTGGGCCTCAGCCTGCTACTCAAAACATCTAGAATTACTCAGACTCTGATGGCAAGGTCTGAATGAGGTAAGTGTTGAGCTTTAGTAGTCAATATTTTCATAGCTTCTAAACTGATCAGCTGTTCCCACAGCTAGCTTAACGCCCCCAAATAACAGTGATATATTTGCACCATTTGAATCCCATGAACCAAGCTCTAAAAACCAACTTAAAGTGTTGGTTGAAGCTTTTGTGCAAAAGCTAAATTATGATTGCTGAAATCAAATTCTATCACCTCTGAAAAATATAATGAAAACAGCTCTAGAAGTGGTTCATTTTCAGCATAGCCTTTTATTACACAGAAATTCTCGCACTTCTTGGTGGCATAGCTCTGTCTTTTTCTAATGCTGTCTAAACATCATTAGACCAGAAGGCAGACTTTCAATATCATTTCATTAATTTTCTGTCCTGGAAAACAATAGTTGGGTTGCAAAATCATATATATATATATATATATTCATATAAATCTTGCGAATGTTAGACTTTTGTATAAGAGGAAACCAGACAAGTTGTACTTCATTGATGCATGCTGGTAGTAATGGCACTCAAGGTTTACTGACAGGAGTTTGCAGTTAAAAGTAACTAATTCATCACGACTTTCTTTAAGATGCTATTGCTTAGTTTTTGTAGGATTTTGTGGGATGATGAAGAAAAGCAAAGATAATTCAAGGCAAATGGAAGAATATGCATTCACCAAAAAACTTTCTGTTGGCATTTAACATACATTTTAAAGAAAGCTAAGAAATTCTGCTTTGTTTCATTTTACTCACAGTCTTACTTTGTAGTTACTGATGACAGGCAGTCAAAATGACTTTCGGATGTTTGCGTAGATTTGCATGTACTCCGAATACATCAGCGCTGGACAGATTTAGAGTTTAGACACCACAGCCGGCACATTGGGCCAAACTGCTGAGCTCAGCTGGTTATGTCAAATCTCTCCACATTATTCTCAAATGCTGACTAGTCCCTCTCTCAGAAATCACTAGATACAAAAGAAACACCGCAGATCTCATGAACACTGGCTCAGGTGGGTCATTACGTTGGGAATATGGCCAGGTTTTATCTAAATATTGTACCTGCTCAACTGACGGCCCTTAGCATCTTGCATCCCTGGCACAGTAAATGTTTTGCTTTGCCTGGCGTAATGAGATCAAGAGAGATGGGAGAAGGCCTCATTTTACATTCTGACTGATGTCAGTGTGAATTAATGAATTTGGCTGATGGGAATTAATGCTTATGCTATTTGTTAACTAAGAAAAGTGCTAATTAGAAATCCTTTTTGACTTGATCTCTGTAAAGTCCTGCTGTGTTCTATTTGTTTAAAGCTTACTGAACCCTTATATGTAGGTGGTCATGGCAGAAGCTGCATTATGTTAATGATAAGATGTTACTGTTTGTTCTTTGAAACTGTTATTTATTAGAAAATACCTGTCAGTAGTGAGTGGAGTTTTTACATTAAATCAGTCATTAAAAGGTATCTGAGAGGCTTTCAGGGAAGTTAAACTATTTTATTGTTTAAACAATATTTTGTTACTTAACTTCCTTAAAATTACATAATTTACTCTTTGAATAAAGAATTAGTTTTCTGAGAATATTTAACTAAAACTGCTCTCCTTCAAATAGCTAAAAGAAATACAGAAATTCTGACAGAATATTGTTTTTGCTGTCATTTACAGAAATAAAGAACAAATTCTTTCTACTTCCCCTACTGTTGAGACTCACTAAAATCTTGCACATAGGATAAATAAGAAGACTTGGAGGAGTGCAGGAAATTGTCTTTTGGGGGTTACTTTGCAAAACTGCACTGCATTCATCCAGTGAAGGTGAAGAATAATATTCTATTACAGGTAATTCCACAAAGGTAAACCACCTTTCATAATTTTCATCTTTCACTTAACTCAGCTGGAGGGGTGTAAGGTGAGGCCCTGGCATGCAGATATTGCTTTTAGCCTGCTCATCTCTGACACCTGTTTTTCACTGAGTTTTTCTGAGTAATACCTAGGGCCACAGCACTTGTAAGGGACACTACACAGGTTCAGAGCTAGATTCTGATGCCCTCAGGATGCCCATATTATTTGATTTCCTACAGGATGGCCGGCCAAATTCTAGATTGCCAACTCACTATGTACAGCAGCATCTAGCCTTCCCATAGTCTTTTATTTCAAACAGAATTACAGAACCAGTGGTCTGGAAGTGACCTTAAAGATAGTTCCAACACCCCTGCCTTGGGCAGGGACGTCTTTCACTAGGCCAGGTTGCCCAAAGCCCCATCCGATCTAGCCTTGAACACTTCCAGGCATTGGGCATCCACAACTCTCTAGGCAACCCATTCCACCACCCCAATAATAAATGATTTCTTCCTAATGTTTAATCTAAATCTACCCTCTTTTGCTTTAAAACCATTATCCCTTGTCCTATCACTACACTCTGTGATGAAGAGTCCCTCCCCAGCTTTCCTGCTGGCCACCTTTAGGCACTGGAAGGCCACTAGAGGGTCTCCCTGGAGCTGAACATCCCCAGCTCTCTCATTCTGTCTTTGTAGGAGAGGTGCTCCAAAACTCTGATTGTCCTCGTGGCCCTCCTCTGAAACCCCTCTAACAGGCCCATGTCTTTCATATTCTTTTATTTCATATCACCCAGAAGATGGTGGTGATCAGTCACTTAAGAATGTGCTAGGGAGGAGGCATTCCAGGGCAGGTGATGAGGGAGACAACCACATCTACATAAATACTTTTGTTGGAACACTGTGCCAAGATCTCTTGCACTACGGTGCTTGGCAGATGGGTAACAGATCACACAGACCAGGCACATCTAGAACCAAGGATTGGCAGGAGAGAGGTGATGGTGCTTTGAACATCAAAGGGATGTTCCTGCCTTTCCTGGCAGGTGCTGGCTTTGAGTCTTGGTGGTGCCACAGTCTGCTGACGCAGGCAGAGGTCTGGGCTGGAAGTGGGGGGAAATTTCAGGGGATCAGGGTACTGCTTGATTTTTGGAGATGCAGAATGAGGAAAACATGTGAAGCAGAAATGGTGCAGGAGGGAAAAAGAGAAGCACAGGACGCAGTTGTGGTCTGAGGTAAGGAGAATATAGGTATGCTTCGGGTTTAAGGAAGAGTAAAGGATTTAGTGGATGATAAATTAAGACACAATAGTATTTTGGAATACAGTCATAGGACTGGCAAGTTTAATCATTACTGTTCTATAAAGCAGATTTTAGGCACAAGTGTGACAGAGAGAGAAAGGTGCCAAAATAGGGCAGGAAATAGATATTATTTTGTGTATTTCTTTCCAAAATCTAATCATTGAACTAGATCCATTGAGGCATGCATGTGCTCAGGGAAAAGGGTTGGAAAGAAAGGAGGGGGAATTAAAATTGAAAGAACAGTTTCAGAATAAATCACACTGCTGTAATTTAATTATTCTACAATTGGACATTACCCTCAGAAAATTCACAGTTAAAAACCATCCAAATATGAATTCACAGAATTAGGACATCAAAGTCAAAGAATTATGATCCTAGCTATTTAATTCTGCAATTCCAGTTCAGACTGCATAGATTGTTAGAACTAATGTCTTCTCCTTTAAAAAATAAACAAACAAACCCACCATGTCTTTCCACCACTTATTATCAATACTTTCAGTGCAAGCTCTGGCATGGATCTTAGGTCTGTTTACCCTCCATGGTGTTAATGTTTGTTTTCAGTGGATTAGAAACAGTTTTATTTTTGCACCAGTAAGAGTATAATGTTTCAAATTCCATTTATTTAGACTTTGCTTTGTTTGGCTGTTGAGAAAGGTTAGCGGTTTGTGCTCAGCACTACTGTGTAAGATTCCCTTTCTTGACAGTGGTAGGAGTGCTACAGAAGCAGATCAGAATGGTCAACTCTCTAACCTTAGGGAAAATACTGCTTTTATGCCAGAAGAAAGTATGCAATGATAAAGGATTTGAAAGTGCAGAAGGATGGGGTTGTAGAGGGCATGGGGACTTTGGCTTTCTCCAAGAGTGGGCAAATGTTTTCTTTGAATTTACTTCTTCAAGGAGAAAAATAAAAACCTCATGATTTGTTTTGGAAGATGCAGGAATAAGGCCTGAGATATCAGAAATTGGACTTTTTTTTGCTGACTGGCAACACTGAATTGATTCCAAAATCCAGTTACCGAGAGACAGTGGAACTACAATACCAAATGCAGGGAGAGTCTTTCTTTAAAGAGACTGTTGCACAGCATCCAGCTGGAATTTGGAAGTCATTTTACAGACAGATGATAATGGATTTCATTTTGAGCTTTGCCAGGAATCCCTATATCATTGGCTACAGAGAGGAAAAAGCATTCTCCTTGCACATGCATACACGTGGGAGAGACTAGGCTATGAAAGCATCTTTTCTGAAATTAAATGCAGGGCCTTGTAAGGTTTGGTTTGTTGTTGGTGGGTTTTTTTTGTTTTTTCTTTTCAGTAAAATGAAGTTGGTGGAGGCTTTTAAATGTAAGCTTATTTGTATATATAAAGGAAGTTTGATTTGTTCTGCATGTTATATTATTGATAAACAACAGAGGCTACATACATTTGTAACTCAGCTTGATGGAAAATATGAGTGAAGAAAAAACAATGGCTGGCCACCAACACCAAATGCTAGAGCCTGGGGGAGAGGAGAACATAAACAGCTTCCTTTGATTTTGGCCACATTATTAGATGGACAGGCTTAAGCAGCATATTTACAGGTTATGTCTTGATAAGCACATGCAGTGGCTTCGATTCAGAGGGGAGACCTTGCCACTTGGCCAATAGATTTGACTCCGGGCTGAATTGTACTGTCTTTACATTTAAGTGCCTCCTTTCTCTCTAACCACTCCTGCATGATCTTACAGTTCAGCATCATCTAGCACCTCCTACGTGGTTGTATTATGAAGGCCTGTTACAGTCTGAGGAAGGTTTTATTGTTTACTGGTTATTTTACAGGGTTTATTTTATTGTTTCATTATGGTTAGAACTCATCCATTAAGAAATGAGTGACTTTTGTTGCCAGAAATATCATAAGCCTGCTATGCCACACTCAGAAGGGGACTGTGCTAATATATTTATGCTCAGCTTTTGTCCCTTTCAGGGCACATTGTTAACTAAACTGCACTGATAATTCACTGATGTAGAAATAAGCTTTATAGGTCCTGACGCCAAAACATATTACTTGGTCTACATCCACAAGGCCAATGTAGTCCATGTGGGAAGCTTTATGCAAATTGTATAAACAAATTTAGAGACTGAGAAACAAATTGCAAGGAAGCATTTGGTGGCCAGAGCAGCAAATGTAGGCAAAGACCTCCTACATCCAACTTGATACGTGAAATTTCAGGGAGGCTGGGGAAACACATGCCATAGCTGCCAAATCTGTGTAATTTGTGAGATGGTTGTGTCCTGGAGGGTTGCAAACTTCAAGAAAAACTGTTCCCAGCCTGGTTGCTACAGCCCTATGAAACTGAAAAGGAAAGCGACATGAGTTTTATGTTCTTCCCCCTCTTCATTTCTGAGGGGAAGAAAAACAAAAAAACAAACAAAAAAAACCACGAAATGTTCTCAAGAAAAAAAAATAATAATACCTTGCTTCTTTTAGAAATGTAAGGAATATGAAGGACTGTTTTCCTTAGCAGTGCTGAAGGCCATGTTAGCTGTTCTATACCGCCTTCTGGAAAGTTTTCCAAAACGGAAACAGTTTTCTGAAGCCGTAATTCAGGAAGCCTCGCTGTTTAAGAAACATCTAAATCGTAGGAAAGCAATATAAAGTAATTAAGTGTGTTCTTAACAACTTGAGCAAAGAACACTCTTTGCTGACTTGTCAGCTGAAGGAGAGAAGTTGATGGTTCTTACTGAAAAGATCATTTTTGCAAAATATTGGTCAAGCATTTAAAATAAGCACTTAAAAACATATATATATATAAACAAAACAAAAACAAAAAAAAGATGCATGTTTAAAATTAATTCCCCTCTCAGTTGATCAGACTTTAAGTATGTAAGATCCAAAACCTCTACTAGTTCTTCAGTCAATTGTAGTCTTTCAGGAAATATCAAGTAGAGAAGACATGATTTTTACAACTAGTAATATCTTTTCACTCTTCACCCTTTACTGGAGAGCAAATTAGAGCAAATGTTCTTTAAATCACACTAC